>NW_004955455.1:11607368-11621776 GCF_000276665.1 Chinchilla lanigera
CGCTGCGCCCGCGCGGGATTCGCCGGCTCGCGCGTCTCCTCAGCCGCGCCCAGGTGGCGCCGGCCGCTTTAACCTCTGCGCTGCCTCACGCGAGAGGTGTGGGGGGGAGAACGGCTGCGCGCGCCACCGAACCGACGAGGCGACTAGCGCGTCCCTCAGAGTCCTACCGCCCTAGGGCGTGGACGACCCCCACCTCCAGCCGCTCTACCCGGCGCGGCCCCGCCCCTAGCCTCGTTCTCACCTTCGGGCGTGGCCCCGCCCCCAGCACGCTCACCTCGGGGTGTGGCCTCGCCTAGGCCCCACTAGCTCGTGGGAAGGAGCGCAGCCCCGCCCCCAGCCTCGTTCTCACCCTTGAGTGCTGCTCCGCCCCCCGCCTCACTTCGCTTCCGGGCAGGGACTCGATTGGGAGTGAGATCTCAGTGTACCGTTAGGTGGTCTGTGGGCCAGGGGGACTGGGGCCGTTTCTTCAAAACAGGAAGCCAATTCCCAAGAGATTTGCAGTCACAGAATTTAGGTCTAGGTCTCTACGCAAAGCTAAGTAGTCAGGAGAGGGAGCCCTGGAGAGCAATAAGAGGGATGACTTCCGAAACTCCGCATCTTAATGATGACTCAGTGTTATGCAGGACCAGATGCTCCGGAGAGCAGCAGACCGGGAAGGGTTTATGTAGAAAAATAAGGGAAAATCTGCTTGTAGATGAGAATACAAAGCAAAGAATCTCCCTGATAATATCAACGATTTGTCAGTATACTGTACTAAGTGCTTTGTGTGCATCATCTCAGATAATCTTCACAAGCACCTTATAAAAATACTGTCACTTTTCTCATTTTACAGAAAAAGATACTGAGGCCTGAGATTTGGATCCAAGCAGGCTGCCGCCAGTGTTCACATAAGTCAGTATTTACTTGCCTCACATTTGACCGACAATCTTGAGGAAGTGGTAATTTATGACCAAGATGGATTGACACAATATAGAAGGAGAGCTTTCTCCAATGATTAAAAGATTTGAAGAGTCTGCTGGGCACCTTCCAGTCAGTTCTTGCTTTGAATCCATTCGTGACATGCTCTGTCTCCTATTTTCAGAAACAGTTCCTTTTGATGCCAGAATTGGTCCTTGTTGTTTCCCAATCTTCTTGGATGACAATATATGTGTTGGTTTGCGAGAGATTGCAAGGAGGATATAATACAGGACACATATTTTATAAGATTATTTATAGTAGTCACCCAAAGAATGATATACAAAAGAGTGCAGGAACTCTGTCTACACACTATAGACCAGGAATCCAGCTGAGGGCCTGGATCCCGTGATAATGTCTTGCATGAGTCCAGCTGAAGACCTAGAGCCCATAACAGTGCCTCCCATGAATGCAGCTGGAGGCCCAGAGCCCGTGACAATATCTCATGCAGGCCTATTTCACTGATCTGCGCTGGGAGGGCCCAGAGGTCAGTGGTGCAATCTAGGAAATCTGTGCCGGCAGGATGAAGGATCTGTGCTAGCAGGCTGAGGGATCTACACTGGAGCCAGGAAGCCACGGGCAAAGTAAGAAACAGCTCCCCCAAAAGGTACCACAGCCATCGTCAGCAACAGTGAGGTCCCAAGCCCCTGTAATGGTGAAGATAGCTGAGTTCCCATCAGGAAAGCCAATGCAGCAAGCTTCTTCAGGATACTGGCAGTGTACCTTTTTCCCCTCCGGAGCCAGGAAGTGTTGCTCAAAGTGAGGACCAGAGCTCCCCCAAAGTGAACAGAAGCTATTCTCAGTGCCAACAAGGTCCCGAGCTTCTCGAAGGATGAAAACAGCCAAGTTCATCAGGAAAGCCAGCATGAGGAGCTCCTCCAACAGAACCAACAGCTCCTTACAGCTTCCACCAGCTCCCAACAGCCTTTCTCTGCTCCCAACCTCCTTCTTCTCCAGTTCTGCCTCTTTTGCTGCTAGCAGCAATCCTCAGGTGGGCCTCCCACGCTCAACACCATGCTTACTCAGTTCAGCTGGGGGTTATAAGTTGACCACCAGTTGTCAATCCACTACAACCTATTTTTGAGTTAGATCATATTTTGACTCTCTTCGTCCCAGTGAGATAGAAATTTCAGAACACCAAGAGGCTGAAATGGGTGAAATGGTTTCTTTTTTTTTTTTTTTTGGTTTTTCTCCGGTACCAGGAACCGAACTCACGACCTTGCGCTTGCCAGGCAGGCGCTTTTGCCGCTTGAGCTAAATCCCCAGCCCCGTGAAATGGTTTCTTATGGTCCTTATTCTTTATTAGATACATACCCTAAACAACATTCAAGTATCACAGTATAATTTCAGACTGAAGAATCTGGAAGTGCCTGAGCTTCATTCAAGGCTGGCTTTGAAAAGGAAGCAGACAACAGAGGGGTTGCCATATCAGTCTTAGAGCTAAATGTCTACATACAACCATGGTACCATTCCAGCAATGGAATGTTCTAACACTTTTATATCCCCCCTTGGCCTGAAATTGTGGATCCTGGTGACATCCAGTTACAAGTCCCTTTTGTCTAGTTTGACTCACAAAAGAACAAGTTTCTCCCTAGTCTGTATGGAGACACTCATATGGGGAACAAACAGGATTCCTGATTAAAAGGGACTTAATCAGCAATTTGTTTTTCCATGATACAGATGGGCAGCCTGTTTCCAAAAAAGATTTTGGCTTGCCTCTACTTGAATTCAGTGGTCCTGAGATATTGGACTTAGATGTGACTGTGAAAATGAGCTAGCAGGGTCCTGTTCTAACTCCTTAACAATATTCTGCCTACCTTACCTAGGAAGTGATCATTTCTTACTGTAAGATTTGGCCCTAAGCCCTATAGTTCTATGCATGGCCATAGGAGACTAGCTTAAGTTTAGAGAGGTATTTAGACTAATGGTTCTTAAACTTTTTGGTCTCAGAATAGCTTTACACTGTCAAAAATTATTGAGGACATCAAAAACCTTTACTTTATATAGGTGTAGATATTTATATTTTCTATATCAAAAATGTATGAGAATTTTAAGTACTTAAGGTAAGTGACATTACTCTTCTGATTTCATAGGAGGAGGACTCTGAGGGCTCAGATTTGGATCCAGGCAGACCAACTCCAGGGTTGCTCATAATAAATCTATTTCCAAACTTTAAAAAATGAAGACAGTGGCATTGTTTTTTCAGTTTTGCAAAACTCTAATGTTTGGTTTAAGAGGAAACTGCATTCTTATATCAGATTCTCCATTTAATGGAGTGATATTTTATTTTGATTACACTATATATAGAAAATCTAGTTTCACAAAGATATGAGTTTTGGGAAAAGGAATGTTTTAATAGAGTTTCCAGATAATTGTGGATATGTTTCTTTGTTATTGCACCAACACTTGACAAACGATAATTTCTTAAAAGTTCGTTGCAGTGTGGAATCTAAACCACCTCAGGGAAACCTATTGATCTATATACCTTTTGAAATGATCTTTTACTATGGATGATTCAGTCTGAAATAGTCTGCACTGGTCATTTAGAAAATATAGTTCACTGAGTTATACAGCTCTTCCAAATACTGTCACATACCATTTTATGCAATATAAAAAGAACAATGTTCATTCAAACTGTATTACTACTGATCTCACCATAAAAGTACAATATTTAAGTATTGGAAAGTTATTAAGCCCACTGAGATGTGTATGAGTTTCCCAAAACTTTTATTTTCATTTGAAAGTTTAAATTTTATCATAGGTGTCAAATAATGTCAATAGTGAAGTCTTGAAGTGAGATCTTGCTTTATTAACTCTTGAGAAAATGTTTGCCACATCTGAATATTATAGTTTGTCATTCATTCAAGTAAAAATAGGGCTGGGGATATAGCTCAGTGGCATAAGTGCCTGCCTGGCAAGCGCAAGGTCATGAGTTCGATCCCCTGTACTGCCAAACAAACAAAACAAACAAACAAACAAAAAAGTAAAAATAGTGTTCCAGGCAAAATGTGCTAGTTTAGCTCAGAACTCAAACAATGGCATGAGTGCTTTATCTCAAGTCAACCACTGTATCTCAGAATGCAGTAAAAGTGCTGTATGGTAATTCCCATTTCATCATGTGGACTATCAAAAATACTGAAGAAACTGGATTTATTAAAAGTGATGCTTCAGCAGAGACATTCTTAAGGCTACTACCTTTTTTTTTCTTTCCATGAATACACTGGAGTAAAGAATAAATAACATGTCTACCAGTACACTTCGGTACCTGCTCTAGTTTGGATCAGAAGTGTCCCCCAAAGGTCCCTGTGGTAAATGCTTTGGTGGTAGTGGAGCCTTTAAGAGGTAGGGCCTAGTGGAAAGTCTTTTTTAGGTCACTGGGGGTTGTTCCTCTAAAGGGGATTATAGGATCCTGGCTTCCTCCTCTTTCTTTTGCTTTTCAGACCTGAGGTTACCAGTTTTGTTCCTCAGTGTACTCCCACGATCATCTGCTGCCTCACCATAGGCCCAAAATCAACAAGACCAACTGATCATAGACTAAAACCTCTAAAACTCTGTGAGCCATACTAAACTTTTTTCCTTATAGGTTGATTATTTCAGGTTGATAGTAATAGAAATTGGACACAGTATCACTATCTTAATTCATGTTAACGTATCAATAGTGTTACCCACTATCGCTTTTTTCTTTTTTTCTTTTTTTTTTTTTGGTCTTTTTGAGACAGAGTCTTGCTATGCAGTTCAGGCTGGCCTTGAGCTCACTTTGTAGCCTAGGCTAGTCTTGAATTTGCGATGATTCTCCTGCCTCAGCCTCCTGAGTGCTGGGATTACAGGTGTGCACCACCACACCGGGTTCCCTACTATTGCTTTTGCACCATCAGTGCAAATGACCACACCCTTAAAAAAGAACAAAAATAATATTTGACAATTAGCATTACTATGAAATTAGTTTTATGATTATTAAACATACTATTATTACAATGAGTGTGAAAATAATTTCAAAGTTCTCCTGAGTCTCTTTGAAAACTTCAAGAGTAGGTGTAGCTGTATTTTAAGAATTACTGATTTAGAGCTATTCAAGATCATTAGCTCAAAAAAAAAAAGATCATTAGCTCAGTCTTGAGATAACAGAATAAACAGGTTCATGCTTACCTAGAAATTAGTGTCAGCATTTAAAATTCACCAGTGCAAAGATATGACAAATTCTCAGGTGTCTAAGAAGCTTATTATTTAGTTCATTCTGCTTCTTGTTGAACCAAACCAGTTAAAAGATACTAAGCAGGGCTGGGGATATAACTCAGCGGCCCAGTGCCTGCCTGGCAAGTGCGAGGTCCTGAGTTCAATTCCTGATACCAAAAAACCAAAAAAATAAAAAAGAAAACCCTAGGCATTATGTTCCAAGTCCTTTGTATAGCACTCATTTAATCCTCATAAGCTTATAATGCTGAGGCATAACATCAATATGTACTAGTACTTGATACAATGATGTTAGTGTCTTAGGCTTGTTTGATTCTAAGATATTTGCTCTGAATTACTATCCCTCACTCCACATGTTTAACCTTTACATATGCCATTAGAATATATTTATTAAAAAATAAAAATAAAAAATACATTTATATTAATATTCATTTTGATAACTGAATATTCTGGTGAACTTGAGCTTCTGTGGAAAGTCATCCATCTAATGCATAGATGAATTTTCACATAAGTGCTTTTAGATCACTAAGGGGAAAACAATTTTTCTTCTTAGAAATCCTGATATTTCCAAATGTGACAACACTTGTCCAATTTTCCCAAGTTTATTTCTATTAACATCTTGATCTATAAAAACTGGAAAGTATAAAATACAAAAACTTCCAAGAAAAATTGCTTTTGAAAAGTCAAGTGTTGGAAAAATATGAGGAGCTGGCAGAATGTGTGATAAAGCAGTTGTATGCTTGGTATTTTCTCTCAACAGTGTGTGTGTGTGTGTGTGTGTGTGTGTGTGTGTGTTTCCAGTTATATATTTTATTCATGAACTAGTTGTGGAAACATAAATGTCTCAAAAACCCTAAAATGTTATCCAGAGTTCCCTATATGGTTTTAGAGATGAGTTGACTCAATATTTTGCAAAACGTGGTGCTTCTTAAGTTTTTTTATAAGGGGAAAACATTAATTTCATTGGCTGGTGCTCTTTAGCAGATACCGTGCCCTGCCTGGTGTGGAGGTACACCTTCTCTTCACAGAAGGTGAGATGAAGCTTCATCTTGCATTTATCCCAATATAAAGTGGAGTCCTCTCCATTTTCTCATTCCTTTCCATCATCATCCCTATTCATCTTCTCTTCCAGCTAAGAGCTTTGCTATACTTTGTATAAGTGTCCCGCAAAGGCCTATCCGTTAAAAAGGTTGATTCCCTAGCTCGAAGTACTGTTGCATGGTGGCAGAAGCTTTAAGATATAGGGCCTGACGCATGTCCTTGAAGGGAATTCTGGGACCTCTGCTCTCACTTCTAGGCCACTGTGAGGTAAGCAGCCTCCTTTGCCACACATTCCTGTCATGATGTACTGCCTCAGTACAGACCCCAAAACAAGGGAGCCAGTGGAACGTGAATTGAAACTCCAAAACTATGAGCCAAAATAAACCTTTCCTCCTTTTAAATTTAAAAATTATTACCTCAGGTATTTTGTCACAGTAACGGAAAGGTGACTTACACAACCTCCTTTTCCTAAGGATTTGCCTGATACCTCTGGCCCAGTTGCCTTGTTACCCCTGTCCATTACTGATAAGTCATAAGGTACCCCACCCTCCCTGTGGGGGATTTAAACTCTCAATAATAAAAACTCCTTCCTCTTCACCTGTGCCTCTCCAGTTCCCCTTGACAAAAGCCTACCCTGCCCTCATCCGCCTTGGCAGAACCAGACGTTGAACTCTGACAAAGGACACTCTCCCCTCGGGCTGTTCTGACCCATGGACACTCCCTGCTTGGGCTGTTCTGACCCATGGACATCCCCCCCAAAATGTTCTGGCCCGCAGATACCCTCCCCAGAAAATAGCTTAAAAACCCCATGCTTTGCTCAGCTTGGGGTTGTCCTAGTCTGCTAGGCAGCCTGCTGTGTCTCTCTCCCACCCAATAAAGATTCCTCTTGTGTCAGAAGGTCCGGTCTGGTTCTGTGTGGATCTCGGCTGATCAATTATTTCCCAACTGCCATTGTTTTTAGCCTTAAACCCATTTCCCTCTCTACTGATTGGGCATCTCCAATTGTTTCCCTTGAGAATTCAGTGTATAGATAAAGGACCCAGCCTTTCTGGAGTGGAATCCCAGTTTTATCACTTATGAGTTAGTTGTTCTTGGACCTCTGCATCTCTGTTTATTCATTTATAAAATTAGGATAGTAATAATACTTACCTAATAAGTTTGTTCTTAAGATAAAAATATTTCAATTATGTAAAGCATTTAAAATAGAGCCTAGCATATGGGTTTTGTTTGTTTGTTTTGGTCTTTTTGAGACAGGGCCTCACTATGCAGCTCAGGCTGGCCTTGAACTCACTTTGTAGCCGTGACTGGCCTCAAACTTGCAGCAATCTTCCTGCCTCAGCCTCCAGAGTGCTGGGCTTATAGATGTGCACCACCACGCCCAGTGAACCTAGCATATGGTAAGTAAAAGATGGGTATTTGGTAAATAAATACATAAAAATAAGAACAAATTACTCCCTCTGATGCCATGATCTTTGCTAATGTTTGTATCTATCTTCTTTTCCCTTGTCTACCTGTTTCTTCTCCAAAGAAATTTATTAAATTAAAAATATACCTATTCAAATAAAAATAATAATACAGATAGTATCAGGGATGAAGAAACTATAATGGTAGTATGCTGATTAAATTTGGAGTATGATAGAGCTACTGAAATTGACAATCTGGGGTTCCTGGATTAGATTTGCCATTAAGCAGCTGTGTGGCCACATAATGTGCCTGGGTTTTGTTTCTCCCTCAGTATGGTAGGAGGTAGAGCTGGATGACCATCCCTTTATCCTAGTGATTCTTTTTCCACACACGTACTTCCACTCCCTGAAGACATTATTTGGTTGTCACAACTAGAAGGGTAGAGGTACAGCTGACATTTACTAGGTAGAAGCCAGAGGTGCTTCTAAACATTGTGCAGTGTACAGGACTGTCTTCTACAACAACAATTACCGGGCCCCAAATACTAACAGCACAAAGGTTAAGAAACCCTGATTTAAAACAAGTTTCTATAATTTGAAAATAAGATTTGTGCCTTGAATAAGATATAAAGTGCTTGCTATAGCTTGAATCTTGATTTTTTTTTTTTTGTGTGATACTGGAGATTCAACTCAGAGCCTTTGCTCTGAACTATATCCCAAGCCATTTTTTATTTTCTATTTTGAGATAGGATGCCACTGAGTCACTAAGTTGCCCATGCTGAGTTTGAACTTGAGCTCCTTCTGTTTTAGCTTTCCAGAGTTTTGATCTTCAATGCCTCCCAATGGCTCATGTCTGAAAGACATGGTCCCCAGGGAGATGTTACTGGGAAGTAGTGGAACCTTTAAAAGCTAAGGCCTAATGCAAAGTCTTCAGGTGATCGGATGCATGCCTTTGAAGGTACCTGTGGGATCCACTCCCCTCCCTGCTCTCTTTTGCTTCCTGGCTATAATGTGAGAAGTTTTGCTTTACCTTATACTCCCACCATGATGTGCTGCCTTACTACAGGCCTATAACAGAGGGGGCTACGGTGAACTACATAAACCTTTTTTCTGTTACCTTTCCCTGAAGTACTAGAGATTGAACCCAAGCCATTAGTGCATTCTAGGTAATTAGTGCACTTTACCACTGAGCTACACCTCAGCCCAAACTTTTCTCCTCATAAGTTAATTATCTCAGGTATTTCATTGTTGTGACAGAAATCTAACACAGGGCTCTATACAAGGGAAGTTACAATGAAAGCCTACATGTCTTAGTCACTTTGTTATCATAGAGATGCAAGGCTTGACACTCACAATTTAAAGAAGGAGAGGTTTATTTTGGCCCACATTTCAGTCCATGGGCACTTGGCTCCAAAGAAGAAACAGCATGGCAGAGGGGCATGGTTGAGGAAAATTTGCTCCTGTTATGGCAGCCAGAAAGGAGAGCAAGAAGGGAGGAACCAGGGAGGAAGATAAACCTTTCTAGGTTGTGCCCCCTTGCAAGCAGACTCCACCTCCTAACAGCAAACCAGCTATACTTCCCTCTTCAAATCACCTTCCAAAGCCCTCCACCCCCATGAGCGCTTGAGGCTTTTGGGAGACAGCTAGATATAAACTGTAACCCTACGAGTGCTTTTAGCTGTTTGCGGGGAGCTTCCTTCTGGAAAGAAAAAATAGCCCTAAATGGATCTATGCCACCTAGGCAAGCAAACAAAAAACACTTCTGGCTGAGAGCAAGGTGGCACATGCCTATAGTCCTACCTACTCAGGAGGCCGAGATGGGAGAATCCCTTGAGTCTGGGGTTCAAGGACAGCCTGGGCAACGTAGTGTGGGAGGTAGTTCTGCTGGGGCTAAATCACTCCCAATATTGACTAAATTGTTCCCTCTGCTTCCTTTCTCTGTTCTAATGATTTGGCTGTCTCCATTGCCCAAACTCATCAGAAAATAACTGCTTTGTACTCAAGTTGGCCATTCTTGGCTGTTCCAGTGCCCATATCTAGAAAGATTTGTGGTTTAATTTTCTGTGTATTCACATTTTCATGCTTCTTTTCAACCATCTTGGCCCTAAACACTTTGCTGATGTGTTTTTGCTACATACATCATTCAACCAAAGCTATTTAAAAACATTTCCTAGTTTTATTTCATTTTAAGAATTTTCTCAACATTTGTTATATCTTGTTCTTTCTGCATCACATTTCTGGCTTAATTTCCTGGCAGACAAGTTATTTGTATCTATTGATACTGCTCATATTAACACTGCTTTCTAAGTGAATTTCCCCCCTCTTTTTTTTTTCTTTGTCAATTTCAGAGTAAACTGATTGTAGAAATAATATACCCTCTACTTTCCAGGACATATATAAACTTCTGCTGGTAGATAGATGAAATATCTTTAATCTGTTCACAGTTTGTGTATCAGTCAGGGTTTACTAGAGAAACAGATATAACACAAGACATACAAATGTACAAGAAATTAAAAGATTGGCTTACAATGGTCAGCCACAGAGTTGGATGAGAAACTGTGCAGAGGGTGTCTGCACGTTGGAGGTTGAAGAGCCCAGTCCAAGGCCTGGAGCTCACTGCAGTATCCTTGCAAGTCTATTATTAGGAAGCTGATGGGTCTGCGACAGAATGCTGAAGAACCTACGCTAAGGCTGAAGAGTCTACACCAGAAGGCTGAAGAGTCCCAGGCAGAAACCAGTCTGCCCGGAAGTCAGGAGACAACCAAGCTGAAAGTGAAGACTGGAGCTTCTCAGAAGAACCAGCAATCAGTCTTTCTTCATTTCATTTTTATTGTATGCAGACTATCCACCCTTGGAGGTGGGGTGGTCCTTTACACCCACATCATCTCTCCTCCCTCCTCTTACAAAGGCTCAGGATGAATACAAAGTAAGGACCCTGGATCCCTGCTGAGTCACATAACCTTCTAAACTTTTCAAATTGACACAATGAGTAACATCCTAGAGCGGTAAGGGCATGTCCTTTTCACCCCACCCTGGGATGTAGAACTGCTGAGTTACTTAGTTAAGCTTTTAGACTCCTCAAATTGACCCAATGTATCAACCATAACAGTTTGCATTATCATTATTGCTGCTGTCCTTCTTACTCTTAGTAAAAAGTAATTATGGGCTTCTTGGTGTTGTTCTATGCTCAGAGGAATTATCTGAAGGGTTAAGACTTAATTGCATGCCGGGCATGGTGGTGCACACCTGTAATCTCAGCAGTCAGGAGGCTGAGGCAGGAGGATTGTTCTGAGTTCAAGACCAGCCTGGACTACAGAGTGAACTCAAGGCCAACCTGAACTGCATAGGGAGACCCCTGTCTCAAAACGACAAAAAAAAAAAAAAAGGACAATTTTACGTCCTGGAAAATACAGTTATGTTTGTACCTGGGTGTATGTGCAGGTGTTAAATATATTTGCATAGTAAGTGTTCTGGGAGGATAGTTGGTATAATACACTAATAAATAATGGTGATTTATTTATAATTGACAGTAACTGGGAGAAATAAGTTTTTACTGGTAATAAATTAAATATTTTTATGGGAAAATTCTTTTTTTGTTGCTAGGGATGGAACCCAGAGCCTTGCACATACTAGGCAAATGCTTTACCTCTGAACTACATTCCCAGATCTGACAAATTAATTTTTTCAAGTTAGAAAATAATTGCATAAAAGAAAGCTGTGTGCATATTTTATTATACATTTACATTTGTAAAAATTAAGAATATGCAAAAGCTTATATTTAAGAAGACATAAAATCACCCACTTAAAAGAAACCCAGTGGACTATATAGGTATTGAGATAGTTGGCTAGTAAGTATGTATTAAAGCTCTTTCAGAGCTTTCAGTGATAAATAACAGCCTACTACGGCACATGTGCGATTCACCACCACTGTATTGGAGGTTGGTATGTATCTGGAATTAGCATTGTATGAAAACATTAGGATTTAAGAAAACTATAGCAAACGTGATCCTTAACTTCAAGGAGGAATCTATATGTGTTTATGTAAGAGAATGTAGTAAAACTAGATGTTTATTAGTCTAGTTTTGGCTCATCCATAGCTCTTAACATAGGAAATATAATAAAGTGTTAAAGAGCATGATTTTTAGAATAAGCTCTGGGTTCAAGTTAAGGCTCCTTCAGTTACTACCTGATTATAGCTGGGCAAGTTAATTAATCTCTCTGTTAATATGCATTGTGTAATTAAATACTTCTTCTCACTACTGAATTCTTAAGACCTTGCGTTGTTTACCGTACAGCAGGAACTTGTGACATTTTTATAATGAATGAATAATGTGCATAAAGCAGCACATTGCCAGCCCATAGTCAGTGTTCACTCAATAAAATGTTAAAAAACTAAAACCACTCCTTGACCTTATAATGTGAGGTTTGTTTAATATTAAAATGGTCTGTATAATTTGTATTAATGTCTTCATTTATTCAAAACATTTATCACACAGAAGCCACTGTACTGGATATTATGTGGAGAAAACAAAGATGTATGTGCTCTGATCCTTGCTCTCAAACGTTTATAATTTAATGTAGGTTGGACAACATGAACAGAAATAACTATAATTAGAGGAAGTACTGGAATTATATTAAACAGTATATTAAGCAGCTTATAAATTATGCAATGCATGTTTTAGAATTCAGAGAAGAAAGATACTGTTAGATGCAGTGTCAGTAAGCTGAAAGCCTGTATGCTTTTTTTTTAATTGCCATGTGCTGGCAATTCCAAACAGTATGAGAACAACATACTCCAACCTTTCCTTCTGTCCCTTGTATCTTGGTATGCTGCTAACTACACTTGACAGTGTTTGTGTAAGAGAATGTGATCAAAGTGAACATTTGCTATTCTCACATGGCTTGTCCACAGTTCACACCATAGGATAGAGAGAGCTAAGCATGTCACCATGCCTATGGGAATGCAAACACTTCTCTTTCATTGGGCCAGTGTGAATACAGATGAGATGACCGTTACTCTCATTTTTGACTCCCGTATGCAGCAAATTGCACTTGGATCCTTTTGTGACTTCCTGCTGTATCCACCCACTCCCAGGCTAATAAAGTAAGGGATTAGGAAGAGCAGCAAAGTATCCTGATGGCTTTAGAAAATAATTGCATAAAAGAAAGCTGTGTGCATATTTTATTATACATTTACATTTGTAAAAATTAAGAATATGCAAAAGCTTATATTTAAGAAGACATAAAATCACCCACTTAAAAGAAGTGATGGCAAAGACTCAAAAACTGGTTATACAACTTGATTTAATTGAAGAAAAACCAAGAGATACATCAAAGGTATAAGTCTGCATTTCCCTGGGGTCTCAACTGAGTGATTCAGCTTTTTAAAGTGGGTCAGAAAACTGCTAATTCTGTAATGATTTTGTTCAACTGCGTTCAGCTGGTAGATTTATTTCTTGCAGATCTAAAAAAACAAGTATGTTAAATTTGGCAAAGTTGCTGTTAACCCAACATCACATTGCTTTGTTTATCAACCATGAATACTGTGTTTTTTGGATTGAAAGTCTCTTTTTAGTTGGCAAGTAGTGACAATATTGTTTGTGGCTTTATTTTGAAATATGATATTCTGTGTTGCACAATTTTATGGTTTAGCTCATATAGTAGTAGGACAGACCTGCTGCAGTACAATATGAGGACAAACATAGCAGCTGATTGCAGTAGTTAGCTTTTTGTTGCTGTGACAAAAGATCTAAGATAAACAACTTAATGAAGAAAAGGTTTATTTTGGCTCATGATTTCAGAGGTTTCAGTCCAACTGGTCCTATTGTGAGCTTGTGGTGAGGTAGAACACCATGGCGGAGGTGGGGGTAGAGGAAAGTTTCTCACCTCATGGTAGCTGGGAAGCAGGGAGAGCAGAGAGAGAGGAAGGGGCTGGGGACCCTTCAAAGGCACACCTCTGCTGCATCCAGCACAGCTCTTGAGAAATGCCTGGGAGGAGGATCAGGAAGAAATGAAAACAAGAGTGAAAATGCAGAAAGCTGAGGTCAGGTGGAATCCTCTCTCTTGGAGAAAAGAACAGCCCAACAACTGCAGTGCATTTATTTATACACTTGGCAGGTTGATGTCAGTTGAAACCCCTCTGCCTAACAACTTGTTCGCCCAGCTCACCTCAGTCACTCCATGTCCTTGGGGCTGGCCTTGCTCTAGCCCTGTGCATGTGATCAGTATTCAGCTTCAGCCACTTCCCATATCTCTCCCCTTTTTGTTTTGTAGTTGCAAGCGATGGGTGGTCAGTTGAAGTTGAAGGAGCTGTGTTTGGAGGACTCTGCAGAAGACCTTCTCCTTTTTGAACCCTTCCCATTCCAAGTGAACTTACTCATTGCTAAAGATTCCCAGTCCAAGGATTTCAGGTCCTTCCATTCAGCAATTTAACCCTATGTAGCCTTTTAACTCATAACAAAATAATCCAAAAATGCCAAAGAAAAAAATTGTTGAGCTCAAATAAAAATAGCTGTTTTTTTTGGTTTATTTGTTTTTGCTTTTGTTTTTGGAACCAGAAATCAAATCAGGACCTCACACTTGCCAGGCAAGTGCTGTGCCTCTGAGGTATATCCCCAGCCCAAAACAGCTGTTAACAGATTGGACAAACAGACAAACAAACAAACAAATACACAGACAATCTTCTTACAAAATCAAAGGGCACTCAAATATATTTTTGGCCTAATTAAATTATAATACTTCTTGTATCATTTTAGAAATTTGTAATTATAAATAGACTAGTCAGAATATTTTGTAGGTCAATTAGCAGAAATCTCTTAC
>NW_004955455.1:11621876-11628368 GCF_000276665.1 Chinchilla lanigera
TTTCTTTCATGTAGCCTTCAGCTCAGTCCTCTCCATACACTCTATCACCTACTCAGACCTTCAGTTCCCATTTTTGGTTACCATCTCCTGGGCATCCTGAGACAATTTCTTTAATTTGCTCCAGGTCAGTTCTAGTGCCATCCTTGTCTATGGGCTGTGGCATGGTCCCTGAAGCATTACTGCCACAGCACTGAGCATCAGCTTCTTGAAAGGTGGAACTAGTTCCTTCTCTGGGTCTGGGTCCAGGATATAGCCAGACAGCATGCTCTGGCACTTGGCTGTTCCATGTTCTCTGGAAAGACATAAGCAAGAAAGACACCTGGGGGCCGGGGATATAGCTCAGTGGCACAAGAGCCTGTCTGGCAAGTGCAAGGTCCTGAGTTTGATTCCTGGTACCAAAAAATAAAATAAAATAAAATAAACCAAGAAGAAAGATACTTGGCTGTCTATGAGTACTAGGCTGGGTCCCTTCCATTATTCAGTATGAAGATCTTTCCAAGGACCCTTCCTAGCTTTTTTTTCTTTTACCTGATTGAATTGTCTTTCTAATCCTGTAGTCCCATCCCTAGTAGGATTTAAAAAGTTAATAGTATATAATGCCAAGTGAAGTCTATTATGAGGTGTGAATTTTGTAGGGAAGGATTCCCCTTTTTGTTTTTGTAATTGAATTTTGAGCATACAGTGAGCATGTTCAACAATTCATTGACCTTGAGGGTCATAAGGAATTCCCATGGTAAGGGAAATGTGAAAGGTTTTACAAAACATTTGGAATGCAGCACTAGTATAAGCTGGGCCATAGTCAGTCTTAAGTGCCCACAGGCAGTCAACATTACCAAAAGCATCTAGGCAATGAGCAATGACATGTTTAGCCGCTTCACCAGTGTGGGCTGAAGCAAAAAGAAATAGTATGAATCTGGAGGAGGGACTGAAGTCCAAGCCTCCGCTGTCTTTTGTTGCTTGTCAGAGGTCAGAAACATGCTTGGTGGTGGAGGGTAGGGTTGGGGGAAGTTAGAAAAGTGCCCCCACTGTCTGGTGAGGCTGGGGCAGGCCCCACTGGAAGTTTCCTGAAATAAGTCAACTTTCCACATCAGTTTTGGATTTACACTTACTAGCCCAGTGGCATCCTTGCCTGCACTTTGGACAGATACTAGAAAGTTTCATAAAAGGGACAGATAATGGCTGTGCTGCCCCTACAGGTGCAGCAGAGCAATTTTGAGCAAAGTGTTCCCTGCCCCGACAGCAGAAACAAGTAATCTTATTCTTTCCCTTTCTTTTAGGCTGTGGATGATAGCCTGAGTGACAGCTGCTACTAAGGCAGCCCCCTGATCATACCAGAGGCCAGTGTCTATGCAAATTTAAATTATCTCAGACAACATAGCTCATTTTTTGTGAGCTCGTACAGCCTCTTTAAACCACTTATGTGCATTTTCAAAGGCCAATTTTTTAACATTTAACATCCCATCATCTGTACTGTTGGTAATCCTCCCATTAGCCTGCAATAAGCATGCCACAAAATCCTGATAAGTTTCATCAGGACCCTGGCAAATGGAGGTCAGGCAAGAGATGTCTCACCCTTCAAAGAATGTTCCTTCCAAGCTCTTGTGGCAGCTATTTTAATTTGTTCATATGCTTGCAATTCAAAGTAAGTTGATTATTTATGGCAGCAAAGGCACCTTTTCTGATTAACATGTCTTTTTTTTTTCTTGGCTGTGCTAAGGATTGAACCTAGGGCCTTGCATAACATGTCTTTTGTAATGGCCAATTTGTGAGTGGCATTGCAAGCAGTCTGATCTGCACACAACTCAAAAAATTTCCCTTCCACAGTAAATCATCCCCCAGACTTAAACATGCTTTAGCTTGCCTTTTCCAATCAGTTGGGGACCATAACCTGTTGTCCTATAAGCTCTACGAAACCCAAGTAAAAGGGGCTATGAGGCCATAGATAGTGGTTGCTTGTTTTAGTTCTTTTAAGGTCTTAAAGGGTAAAGCTTCATGAAGAGATATAACTTGCTCTGGATTATTGGGATCTTGGACTTCAGCAACAGGGTAGACAGGTTGAAAACCCTCCAGGGAGTCTCCTGTCCCTCCTGGTTTCTTTTAGCACCAACTGCAAGGGAGAAAGAAAGGATGACTCTATTCTATGAAGGGTGGAAGTCTCAGCCTGTGGTGCAGCAAAATTTTTCTGAACTAGAAAGTGGGAGTATTTGCTTGTGGTGCAGTTAAGGTTACTGGTTTTACTTTGGGAGTCTGTGAAATGGAAGTCACAGAGAAACACTGCTCTAGTGGGGAAATATTTGCCCCCAGCTCCTTCCTTATTTGATTGAGCAAAGCTAGAGGGTTCAAGTTCTACTGGGGGTACTGTTGCTCCTCTACCCTTTTTCTGATCAGGGCTTAGTTTTAAGATAATGTTCTGAGCCAAATCCTCTGTGGGCCTCTCAACATACATATGATCATTGGAGACACACCCTGATCCAGATCCACACACACAGAAGGTAAATATGAGAATCCAAAAATACAGCAACCAATTCTATATATATCTGTTGTTCTTGAGAATCTGTTTGCTCCATGTTTTTCACCGATGATAGCATCCACATTGATATTAATACACCTTTCTCCCTTTTGTGCGCACAACTAGAGGTGTTTCTCACCTACTAAATGGTGAGTTTCCTCAAGCCCTGGGTCCCTGTTCAGGTGCCAAAATGCCACATCCAGAGCAACTCTTCAGAAACTCCCAGCGGGGTGGAATGTGAAGAAATGAAGGCAAGAGTGAAAATGCAGAAAGCTGAGGTCAGGTGGAGCCCTCTCTCTTGGTTGGAGAAAAGAACTGCCCAATGACTGCAGCACATTTATTTATACCTTTGGCAGGTTGATGTCAAGTGAAACCCCTCTGCCTAACAACCTGTTTGCCTAGCTTGCCTAGGTCACTCTGTGTTCTCAGGGCTGGCCTAGCTCTAGATTATGCATGTATGATCGATCTTTAGCTTCAGCCACTCCCCACACACCTCCTATGAGCTACTTCCTCCAACTAATAATAACCCATTCAGCCATGAACTCATCAATAGATTAGTGCCCTTATAATTCAGTTACCTTTCTAGTTACCTCTACCTCAACACTGATGCACTGAGAACCAAGCCCCCAAGAAACAAGTCTTTGAGGGGAATGCTTCATATTTAAACCATAATGCTAGCACATTGGTTATATAGGAACAAACATTTAAATATGCAAGCTATGAGTTAGCATGGAAAAGCTGTTTTTTAGTTGGGGTAAAATCCACATAAAACTTACCATTTTAATCATTTTAAGTGTCCAAGTCAGTGACATTAAGTACATTGGCAGTGTTGTACAACCTTCACTGGATCCCTCCACACAACTCTTTGATCTTACAAAAATCAGTGCTCGTTAAACAACATCTCATTCTCTCCTCTCCTTGCTCCCTGGCAACCATCCTACTTTCTGTTCTCAGGAATTTCACTACTCTGGGGACTTCATGTAAATGGACTGGCTTATTTCATATAGCGTCACATCCTTAAGCTTCATCCACATTGTAGCATATGTCAGAATTTTTTTGTTTGCTTGTTTTTGTGGTGCTGGGGATCAAACCCAGGGCTTGGTGTATGGAAGGAAGAACTCTACCACTGAGCCACAACCCCAGCCCCATTTTCTTGTTTTTTTTTTTTTTTTTAAGGTTAAATAATATTTCCTTGTATCTATACACTATAGTTTATTTACTCATTCATCTGTTAATAGGTGTTTGGTTTGCTTCACCCTTTTGGCTATTGTGAATAATGCAGCTATCCTCATAGGCGTGCAAATAGCTCCTTGAGGATGTGTTTTCAGTTCTTTTGGGTACATACCTGGAAGAGAATTGTTGGATCATGTGCTAAGTCTATTTTGAGCATTCTGGAGAACTGTTTTCCTTAAAAACTGTCATGGTAGAACAATTTTTAAGTCATCTGTAGTGGGTGCATTCATTGATTCCTTCACATTCTTTTAACAGATACCACTGAGGCCTTTGTAAAATGACTATACTAGGCTCTGTGAAGTTTATAAATTAGACAAATTTAGTTTTATAAAAGAAAGAGATCTATACAATATACACTGTGTAAGAATAGAGACAGACAGTCACTCTTAAAGCAAACCAAGACTGGAACTCAAGAGTTCAACACAGTTTAAACATTGTTTTGAAGGAGTGGTACTGGGGCCAAAAAACTGACTCACTGGTGAAAGAAAAGGGTGTCTAAAAAGTCAAGTTGAGAGACACCTTTTTAGCTCATTCACCTAACTCTCCTTGTTTAATTTTATGGTTCTTAAGCTGTGTTCTGGTTGTAGTTTGGCTTCACTGCCCATAAAGGGAGGTTTCAGTCCTGCCAACCTCAGCATTTTGGTCTTCAAGAGCTTTAATTTCTTATCATAAATTAATAACTTGGGTCCTTGTTTTCAACATTGAACTTAGCCCCAGTTAATGTGAATCCAATTCTAAAACATGGAATCATTCTTGATATACTGGCAAAATCAGACTTCTAAGCCTTTCAGACCATAGACATAGGCCAGGCATACAATAAGCACTCTACCTATTGAAACTTTTTATTGAAAGGAAATTCTCCAAGGCAATTTTACTGCATGAGATGTCTTGGTAGACAAAGTCTGATGTCACAGAGCACATAGGCTTCTTGTCTACTGAAATCTGCATAACTCTTATTTTCAAAATGCAAGCAATTCCAGAAGGATTTTTTTAATTTGCTTTCCTACTTCTTTTAGTGTCCCTTCCTCTCCTTCCAAGAACTCCACCTCCTCAAAATTTTTTACTATGGTGAGATAAACCCAGCACCTTCCAGGAAATACCCCAAGCTCAGGCCCTTCCATAATTCAACAATTTTACCACAGCTAGTTGGACAGATTTATTGATACGAACGTAATCATACTGATAATGACTGTGGTGTATGCTTTACCCTTCCTGGAAATTTATTGCCTACATCCAAGGGAATGCTCTAAAATTGTGGCATTTAATTGATTAAGAGAAGCCAGTAGAAACGGATAGACATTTTGGGTCACATGAGGCCTATTTGGTGTTACTTGGCCTATTATTCTCCATTGTCCCTTTTAAGAATTCTGGGCTTGTGACCAAAAGAGAAATTTTGCTTTCTTTTGCTCCCAAAAAATGTCACTGGGGCTGGGGATATAGCTCAGCGGCACAGCACCTGCCTGGCAAGCCTGAGGTAGTGAGTTTGATTCCTGGTACCGCCCCCCCCCCAAAGTCACTGTATTCCAGGTGCTGGTCTCAAACTCCTGGGTTCAAGTGATTCTCCTGTCTCAACCTCCCTAGTAGCTGGGACTACAGGTGCTTGCCACAGGGTCAAGCTGATCTGATCTTACGTGATCTTAAAGGATTTTATGAAATCTATAAGGATTTGGGTGAGACTAGGGAAATTCTGGAGCTAAATTAGGGGTTCAGATTTGGATAAGCCATTGAATAGGAAGAATAAGGTATTCGGGGGTGGGGTGGACAGAAGAATAACTTGGAACGGAGCCAGCCGATTAGCGCCTAGGACAGATACTGACTGCTTCTTTTGTAGCAAAACCAGGCTTAACCTAGGGAATGCAAAGCAAGTAGCATGACTACTCACTGTTCACTTTGCTACTTTCTAATTATGCTATTTTTGTATAATATATGATAACCAAACCAGTTTGATGGTTCAGAGAATCCCAGAATGTGGTTAAACAGTTGGTAAGTAGAATTGAAAAAGAAAATGTGAGTTGGACCATTTAACCAGAGAACTAATAGCATAGCTTTTTATTCTATGGAGGGTGGTAACCAACTATCCTCCAATTGCACTGAAGGATTTGATTAAATGTCAAAGGGCACTTTCTGAAAATGCTGGCTACCAGACTTTGGAGCCATTTACTGATTTTATTGGCTCTGGATTGCTATAAAAAATTGTCATAGTAGGCTAGAATGTGATTTAAGTAGGATAATTTGGGTGTGGTCCTGATTCTGTACAAATATAAATGAATGATGTACAAATGAGGTTATCATTTATAGTTAACTGTAGAAACAAAAATTAATCTGTGTTAATTTAAACTCATCTGCTGTATCAGTTGTTTGTGACAACCTATAGTAACAATGTTCTCGGAAAGTTCTTGTACTTAATTTAACACTTAGGGTATGGTAACTGGGCTTCTTTGAAATGTCTAAAAACAGAACCAGATGGTTTGTTTCAACTTTGGGAAGTTTTCGAAGTAAAAGATTCAATTTTATATCAAAGACAGCTGCAGCTTCCATGGTAAAAATGTACTTTTCTTGTCATCCAAACAGAATTTTAGATTTGGACTTAAGACCGATTCTCAAGGACTTAAACTGGGTTAGGGACACAAGGAAAAAGAACAGAAAAATTAAATGAGAAAATAGTTTGAGCAGGGTGGTGGATTAGGACAGGTTGTCTCAGTGAGCTAGCAAGCTCATATAGAAGCAGAAACTCAGACATGTATTTTTCA
>NW_004955455.1:11628468-11645622 GCF_000276665.1 Chinchilla lanigera
TTTTTGAAAGTTGCAGATGATCTCATCTTTGCTACAGGAAACAAGGCAGAGTGGGTTTTTAATTTGTTTGCAGTTTAGGCCGATGTTTAAAGGAAGAGCTGTTTATGGAGAAAGTGAGAAATGTCCTGTTTTTTCTTTTTGTCTTTTTGAGACAGGGTCTCACTATGCCGTTCAGGCTGGCCTTGAGCTCACTTTGTAGCCCAGGCTGGCCCCAAACTCAGCAATCTTCCTGCCTCAGCCTCCCAAAGTGCTGGGATTACAGGCATGCACCACCATGCCTGGCCTTGTCCTAGATTTTTATTTGTTTGGTATTTTTGTCAATTTCTTTTGCTTGTTTATTTGCTTGTTTGTTTTTAGATGGAGTCTTGCTTTGTAATTTAGGCTGGCTTTAAACTCACTACATACCCTACACTGGGTTCTAACTTGCTGTGATCCTCCTGCCTTAGTCTCCTGAGTGCAGGGATTAGAGGTGTGCTCCAATTTCTTTTTCTTGTAGAAATGAGCATCAGGCAAACCATGGAATCATAATAGGAAACTAAAAACGTATACTGCATTACATACAACTACTGCCACCGAAAAAATAATGTCTATCCCACAAGGATAAGGCTAGCAACCTTGGTATCCTACAACTCACTAAAATTGAACTGTAACAAGGTAAACTTCAGGTTGATTAATCTTTTCAGAACACATCCTTGGGAGTGTCCAACAGAATCATCTAGTATTATTTCAAAGAGTGATTTAAAATTGAGTCTTTGTGGTATGAAATCCTGTCTCTTATTTATTTTTTAACTTCCTCCCCAACCACCCATGGTAGAGCTCTGCTTATTTTAGGAAGTATGCATACAATTTTACCATTAATGTATGCAGTATCAATTATCCTCTTGCACATAGCTCTGTGTGGGAGAATTTCAGAGTTGAGAATTCCCTTAAGAAAATGAATTCTGAGTTTTAAGTCGACTTTGATCACTTTCCTATTGCAGCTGTCTACCTGCCGTGAAGTGCAGCCCAAAAGAGCTGATGCCAATTTTAACTTTCGGTTTGAGTCATGCTGATTAGTTTCAGCCTTAACAAAAACAGAAGAAATGAACCCCGAAGTGCATGTGTTTGTCCTAATTTCCTAGGCCCCAGACAAGAAGCCTGCCTGCACTGATCTTAAAAATTCATAAGGAATGCACTTTTCATTTTTGCTGCTTGAATCTCAGGTATTGCTCAGCTTAAAATTTACAACCAGGCCAACAAAATAACGGGTGATTAAGATTCTTGGCAAGATTTTCTTCAGCTGTCCAACCTCCCTGCCCTGCCCCTTGCCTTTCCTCGCCTTTGCCTGCCTGATTTCCCTTTATTACTACAAAATACCCTCTCAGCTTCAGCGTGATGTAAGGAGCTGGCCCCTGCCTGCCTCCTACCCTTATTTCTTTTCAACGTCCTGTTTGTGATTAACTAACCTTGGGGTTTTGGTTAACGAAAGATGAAGCGGTTTCAAACAGCATGTGGGAAATTTCCTTCACATGTTTTCTTTCTCTTTGGTGGAAAAACTAAAAACTATTTGATGATACACATTGGCTCAAAATTAATTGTGAACCAGGTTTAATGTCTACCAACTAGACCCAACAAGTATGTCTTGAATTAGCAGATTTGCCTCCCTGAGACAGCAGGTTACTCATCCTCATCTTTATCTGAGTACAGAAGGAAGTAAGCCAATGAGACACATATCTATCTTAGATTTTTTGTTTGTTTGTTTGTTTTTGTATGTGTGCTGCCGAAGCGAGCACAAGATTTTTTTTTTTTTTTTTTTTTTAAGTCTAGATCTGGGTCTATAGCAGAAAAAACAAAATACGCTCAAAGCAGCATTGGTACAATTTGGATATGGTAAGGCTCCCAAAGGTGCAGAAAGCTTTGTCTTCAGTGTGCTGCTGTTAAGAGGTGGTGGAACCTTTAAGAGGTGGGGGGTGATTAGGTCTTTAGGGCAGATTAATGCTTTTCCGAGAGAGTGCATCCTCGATTTGGATGTGAGTTGTTATGAAAAGAGCAAGCCTCACTCTCTCAGGTCTCTTTCTTCTTGTCTTGCTGTGTGATTCCTCTGTACACGGTTACTTCCCTTCCTACTTCTCTGCCATGTTGTGATGCAGCCAAGGGGCCCTTGGTAGAATACCAGTACCATGCTCTTTGAACACTAGAATTGTGTGCTTTGTTATAGCACACAAAATGGACTAAGGGTCTTAAGTGTGCGTGTCTGTTGGGGGGTAGAGAAGGAAGGAGAGGGAGGGAGAGAGAAAGAGGGAGAGAAGGGGAAGAGGGAGGGAGAGCAGGGGAGGAGGGAGGGAGAGAAGGGGAGGAGGGAGAGAGGGAGAGAGAGACAGAGAGAGAGAGAGAGAGAGAGAGAGAGAGAGAGAGATTAAGTTGGGGTCTCACTGTGTTACCCAAGCTGGCCCCAAACTCTTGAGATCCAATGATCTTTCCACTTCAGCCTCTTGAGTAGCTGGGACTAAGGCGCGTACCACCACACTTACCTATGCCTCTTAGACTCTAGTTGACTATTTGTTCTCTTGCCTTTTCCAACTTCTGGAAACTTCCCACACTTCTTGAGTAGTGGTCACCTGTTGTACTACAAATTCAGAAATAAAGCATCACTTGAACTCTTGTTGTCGTCTCTCTGTCTTGCAATACCGAAAAAGGTCCTCTGATTTCAGGGACCCTGGTGATTATATTGGGTTCACCTGCCTAATCTAGGACTTCCCTCCCCCTTCTCAAAGTCTCTAACTTTTATCACATCCACAAAACCCCGTTGTGTCCTGCAACATATTCACAGGTTCTAGGGATTAAGATGCAGTGTTTTGGAGGCCCATTACTCTGCCTTCCATGGATGCTAGCTGTTTTTAACTAACCCTCTCTTGCTTCAGCCTTCCTGGAGTTGGTGACTTGCAATCTTCTTAAGAGGCAGGCTTTACAACTTCATGTGCTTGCTCCTCTCCTCTTAGAGAAAGAGTGAGGGCAACTGTCTTGGTTACTTTTCTCCGTTGCTGAGACAAAATACCCAACACCCAAAGTTAAGGAAGGAAAGGTTTATTTAGCTTACAGTTTGTGGAGGTTTCAGTCCATACTTGGCTGGCTCCGAGGCAGAAGATAGCAAAGCAACAAGAGAAAAGGGGGGGAATGGCAGCCTAACAACAAAGCAGCCAGAGCAAAAGGGAGGAATGGCGGCAAGCAGCTTCTTTCCCTGCCTTACTTTGTAAACAGGCCACCCCCACCTAAGGGGCATGTAGCTCTCACACAATTTCCATGCCCTCCTCTTCACAGGCTCAGGATGTATGCAAAGTAAGCACCCTGGCTTCCTGCTGAGTCACTTAGCCAAACCTCTAGACTCCCCAAGTTGACACAATGTATCAACCATAACAGCAACTTTGTTCTTATAGACATAAGGATGCCAAATATGGAAGGGCATGAATGGACATGGGTGGCACTGGACATAAATCTTACACTCCTTCCGGAATTCCCTCAACTGTCTTATTTCCCCTGGTCAGCAGCCTGCCCACAGTGAGTCATCTCCCTGTGTCTGGATTTGATGTCATAGCATGCCATGGGAATTTTCCTGCCCGGGTATTGCAAGGTGGTACATTATGTAAGTGGGAAATGTGGGAGAATTACTTTGCCAGTCTTGACTAAGAGAAGTGAGTGATGAGAGAGAGAGCTGAGAAGATACAGTCCCGCTCCTTTGCTCCTTAGGGAGCATTCCTAGATGTGGCCCCTCTGGGAAAAACTGTGCCAACCAAGCAAACCAGGTGAGCCGTGGATAACTACAATCAGGGACCAGTGTGGAAAGGCATCACATTGCTTTGCATTTTTCCTCAATTCCTTTCTCTTTTCTCCTCTCACCATTACTTCCACAAGTTTTTAATTACCTCAATAAAGTGTTAGGACTTTAATCCTTGTCTCAGGTTCTGTTTTCTAACCAGGCTGAGAAAGGAGGGCCCAAAGAAAGAATTATTTGATAATGATAAAGAAAAGGTCTATGATATCAGGCCTCCCAATGCCTGAGAAGAGGGTTGTAAGATTGTAGAGAACACTAAAAAGGAAGATCCTACAGGCATCACGCTGATTTAACACTTCTGTTGAGGCACGCTTCTAGAGTGCGTGATGAAAAAGGTAAGTTGTTTCAGTCATATGTGACAGTGACACACAGAAAATTAGGACTGTAGTAAGTCAGAGCTTGTGAGGGAAATTATATGAGGCCTTCCCTTTTACGTGCTATAATCTGTTTTTTTTTTGTTGTTGTTTTTTGTTTTTTGTTTTTTTTTGACTTTTTGAGACAAGGTCTTGCTATATAGTTCAGACTGGCCTTGAACTTACTATATAGCCCACCCAGGCTGGCCTTGAACTTGCAGTGATCCTCCTGCCTCAGCCTTCCCAATGTTGGGATTATAGACACGTGCCATCATGCCCAGCCTTACAGTCTGGTTTTTATCCATGCATATATCCATTCACCTACATATCCATCCATTCATCCACATACCCATCTATCTATCCTCCTATAAGCTACAGTCTGCTTTTCTTCCATCCATCCATCCATCCAACCATCCATCCATCCTTCCCTCCCTCCCTCCATCTACTCACTCATCCACCCATCCACCCACATATATATGTATCCATCTTTTCCTCCCTCCCTATTTATTCAGCAACTTTCTA
Organism: Chinchilla lanigera; assembly: GCF_000276665.1. NCBI lineage: Eukaryota > Metazoa > Chordata > Mammalia > Rodentia > Chinchillidae > Chinchilla > Chinchilla lanigera. Next base: position 11,633,152 of record NW_004955455.1, read on the forward strand.
GCTTCTGAGAACCCAGCAGTAGAGAGACAGATAATGATTCTGGTTTCCATGGAGGTCACTGTTTAGCAGGGAAGACATAAAGCACATGTCTAAAAGACAAGTGCAGGATAGAAGGAAAGAATTTGCTTTGGACGCTTTTGGTGCCAAGAAACAAACTGTCTCCTATGACAGCAAGGATATTAATGGAAGTAAGGAAGGCAGGGATCTCAAAAGACTGCCAGGCCTCATGGGAATCCAAGTAAAATTGTGTAACTCAGCATTACTTGATGCATCAAAACTGGATCCTGCTGGGTTTCTAAATGACTACATTATGGGCAAAACCTGCAAGGTTCTTAAGATCCAGCACAGCAATGCCACCTCTGTCATTTCATGAATAAGCTGCTCTGACAGTCCCCAAAGTAAACGTTAGAAATTTTTTTCTCATGCTTTAGTCCATAGATAAGGGTTGGTTTAAGATGAGGCAGCTGTGCTCCATGAAGCTGAATGGGGTCCCAGGTTCCTTCTGCGTTGTTGCTCTGTCATTACCTGGGCAGGTGCTGCCTCCATCTACATGGTCCAGGCCAGTGCACCACTGCAACAGCATTAGGATCTATGCAGAGAAGGGAAGGAACAAATGAGCTGCAAAACTGAAGTGGCACATTTTACTTCCACATGCAGTCTATTGGCAAGAACCTAATCACATGACCACTCCTACCGCAGAGGAAGAAGGGAAATGTAGTCTTTAGCTGAGCTAAAACTCCTGGGGGGGGGGTTACTCTACTAAAAGGAAGAAAGGAAAATACATACTGGATATGGTTGTTAGGTTCTGCAAACAAAAATATAGGACATCCAATTAACTTTGAATTTCAGATGAGCAAGGAATAATTTTTTTTGTATAACAATTCCCCTTTGAACATAGTCATTGTTTATCTGAAAAAAAAAAAAAAAAGTTCCTTGTTTTTCTGAAAGTTAACTGCAATTCCTGAAACAATGTAATGTTGATAGCAGTGCTCAGTAGAAAAAGTTCTTGGGCTGCAACTGAATTCTCAGAATTTTGCCTAGTTTTTTCTTTTCCAAATTTTCTAGGGCTGGGGACATAGCCCAGTGGCACAAGTGCCTGCTTGGCATGGACAAAGTCCTGAGTTTGATTCCTGGTACCAAAAAAAAAAAAAAAAGAAAGAAAGAAAGAAAATTTTCTAAATTTTTGATGTTTGACTCTTCCATTGCTGCATAAAATACCTTTTGTGTGCTTTTATTAACTTCCTCTTTGTCCTCCCCGCTTTAAAAATCTGCTTATGTTAGCTATAGAACATTTCTGTTGTTTGCAATCAAAAGTTTGCAGACAAAATATTGTGTAAGCCAATTTTAACCTTCAAAGAGGCATAAATGACAGCAGCTCTTTGGAGAATATTTGTCATGTCTTCTGGAGCATCTATAAAAGCCATCACTTTTGTCAGCAAAAAAATTGAATGTGTTACCACGGTTTGTGCTTTACTGTAGGTGTTGTTTTTAAAGAAACTATCCAAGGCCTGTGTTGTAAATAAATAAGAGGTATTACAAAGGAAGAATCCACTCTTGGGCTGGTCAAGAAAAAAAAAAAGCAATGGAGATTTATTTTCTTGGGGTTGGAGATTTAGCTCAGCGGCACAGAACCTGCCTGGCAAGTGCAAGGTCGTGAGTTTGATTCCCAGTATCGGAAAAAAAAACAACAACAACAAAAAGATTTGCTTTCTTCATCTTTTCTCCGGTATAATAAAGGAATGAAGAAAATGCTAAAAGCAATGGGCAGTAAGAAAAAAGAAACAGACCAGACATCCTACAATGGGATAATCATATTGAGATGTAGAAGCACCAAAAATGAGAAAGTGCGAAAGTGCTACTCCAGGAAAAGGGTCCTGATTCTCAGGGCAAGGCCATCATTGACTGATCTCAGCCTTAACAGAGAGATTTAAAAGATAAACTAATAGGACAGGTTTCAGTAAGTCAAGACATAGAGACTTACTCCTTGATACCTGAGAGCTGTGATCCAGTGCAATGAATAAACAAGTGTGGTTGTGGATCTTTATCTTTGGGGACTTAAAAGAAAAGGAGAGATTTCTCTTATTCATCTGAGATTGACCAGGTGAGCTCATCAGATCCTTCAGAGTCCTTTGAGTCACCCTTGGGTTTTCTTAAGGTTTTGCACCCCTAATCGTTTGAGCTGTTCTTTTCTTTACAACCAACTCGATGCTGCTCTGTGAGCCCCTTTCCCCTCTGCTACCTTGCAATCCACTGGAGGCGAGGGCTGCTGAAAACCATTATAAGTCAATTTCAGAAGCGCAGACCACAAGCTTCTGGATGCTTCACACCCTCTACAAAAAACGATTAAAGAATCACAACACACTCAGAAGTGTGGCAAACCTAACAATCTGTCACCCAAAACTTGCTAATCATGCGGAACAGTAGCAATCAAATTCATGGCCACCTCTTGTGAAATAGAAACGTGACGCTTCAGTGGCTGCCAGGTGGTGCTTAAAAAAAACTGGGACACTTCACCTTGAGAGCACGGGGAAAGTGCTGGGAAGCCAAAACAGAGATAAACGATTCCAAAAGCTGTAGACTCTCCATACGAATAATCTGTTCCTATGTTCCAAAATGCCGTAGCTTAGTGCTCTGCCTTTCACTCAGCATAATGCAATTAATTTCCTTTTAAAATGTAAAAACTTATTCTTGGGTTATTGGAGAACCTAAGTATGTTTGGGATACATGTATATATAAGCCTACTTTTTAAAGTTAGAAATTTCATGAAATCTCGATAGAGAGGAATTATTTTCAACTCAAATTTAATGTCCCAACCAGATGTGGTGGTGGTACACACACCTGTAATCCCATCACTCAGGAGGCTGAGGCAGGAGGATTGCTGTGAATTCAATCCTCACAGCCTGGGCTACATAGTCAGGCCTTGTCTCAAAACAACAGCAGAAACAAACAAACAGACAGGCAAATTTAATGTCCCAATGGAGATATATTAGTGAAATTTAATTTAATTTTTTATGGTTCTGGGGATGGAACCCAGGCCCTTGTGCATGTTAGGCACACTATCGCTAAGTCATACTCCCAGCCCTGCTATAATTTTACACCACAAAAGACAGTGCAAGAAGAGAATGTAAAATATTTTAAACTTTTTTTTTTTTTTTATTGACCATATTGACCACATGTTAAAATGAGTATATTCGGGCTATTTTGACTTTAATAAAATATATTATTAAATTAATTTCCCCTGTGTCTTTTTACTCTTTTCACTGTGGCTACTAGAAAATTGAAAATTATGGGTGTGGCTCATATTATACCTTTGTTGGATGGTGCTGGTCCACTCAAAAGGTCTAACTCAAACTGGACATTAATTTTAAAAAGCTTCTTTGGGCACTTACTGTGAACTTGTATATTTTATTCTGCTACCACGTGGAAAAGTTGGTTAGGAATAATGTTTTCCATGTTTGTTGACTTTTCCATTAACTTTAGCCTGGGGCAGAAATTTGTTATGGGTGAAGTTTCAGGAATTTGGTGTTTTCCTCCTCTCCTGCCAGTGGTTGATGCTCATACAGAGCCAGAATCATTAGGAAGAGTCTTAGGATAGAATCATTGTGGGGCTGGGGATTTAGCTCAGCGGCACAGCACCTCTCCCTGGCAAGCGTGAGGTCATGAGTTTGATTCCTGGTACTGGGGTGGGGGGTGGTGGTGGTGGGGAAGAATAGAATCATTGAAAATAATTTTTTTGATGCCAGGGATTAAACTAAGGGCTTCCTGTATATTAAGTATATACTCTACCACTGAGCCACACCTCCACTCCCCATTGAAATGTTTTAATATTATGGTTTTTTGTTTTTTGGTTTTTTTCCAGTACCGGAAATCGAACTCAAGACCTTGAGCTTGCCAGGCAGGCGCTGTCCCACTGAGCTAAATCCCCAGCCCCTGTTTTAAATGAGGGAAGGTAAAAGCTGTATGCTGGCTTCCCTGCCTTTAAAATTATAACCTAGTGACATACTATCAGTCTTGAATGAATTTATTAATGTACTATCTGCCTTTTTTCTATTCAGAACAGAAAGATAAGCACTTGCTTATGTAGATTTGTTCACCAATTCCCTGAGTGGGTTTTGTATGCTGTGCGCTGTACTGGACGGTGGAATTTTAGGTACAATAAACCAAAATCCCTGCCTCATGGAACTTACGTTCCAGTGAAAGGAGACAAACAAGAGAATCACAGATTCTGATAAGTTCTGTAAAATGGTGGTTTGATAGAGAGTAATTTCATCAAATGGGAGCAGGGAGGCTCTACTTAGCTAAGGTGGCTTGGCAGTTGCTCTGAGAAGATGACAATTGAGTTGGCAGCTGAAGAACAAGGAGTCAGAAATACAAAAAGGAGTCATTGGAGGAAGAGGATGCTGTAGAAAGCACAACCTTGGGAAAGGCTTTGTGGTGGAGAAAGACTACGATGTTTCTGAAGAACATGAATGAAACCGTATGGCTTGTATGGAGCCAGTAAGTGGGATTAAGCAATCTGAGTGAGGTGGGTTGGATGGCACACATCTGTAGTCCCAGCAAGTTAATGACTTTGCAAGACCCTCTCTTAAAATTAAAAAAAGGTTGAGGAGGTAGCTCAGTGTGAAAGCCCTGGGTTCAATCTCCAGTATCACACACACACACACACACACACACACACACACACACACCATATACCAAGACCCTTTGTTCATTTTGCATGCTTCTGTTTGAATGATGGACCGACAGACTTCCCAGGGATAACTCATCAAATGAGAAGAAAAGTGACAAGTTTTACTCAAAACAGGCTTATTTGGCTAGAATTTGGATGGGCAATGTTTGAGGATAGTGGGGTATGTGTTACTCAGATTCTCAGGACAAATTTTTATCAATTTACCATGCCTTCATTTTATGAAGTTATGGTTATATGTAACAATGAAAGGGATTTTTAGGAGATCATTTAAGGAAAAGAGGGCTGTTTAATGAAAACTTCTGTTTGGTCCCCAAGCAATGTTATTCCAGCATCTTGTCCACATGGTGGGACACAGTGTGGCTAGAAGATGGTCCCCTTTACTGAATACATCATTGAACATCAAATAGCTTTGATACCTTGGGCTGGTTTGTACCCAAGGAGGCAGCAATTCTTGGTAAGAAGGTGATACTCAGTGGCACAAGGTAGAGATGTTCCTTGCATAAAGTGGAAGTCAGCTGAGATTATTGTAAACAACAGAAAGAGCACCACACCTGGTTGATGTAAGGAAAAGAGGAGGAAAGGTAGAAACCCCCACAAACATGGTAGCTGATGACACTCATTTTTGAATATGTGTGACCCCCTTTTGCTCATTCCCAGAGAGTGAGCAAACTCTGAAAAAGCCTGCAATTCTACAATAAATAGAGAGGGTATAATGAGCTGTTTTGAGGTGGGGTTCCTCAAGATTCTTAGCTGAGACAAGAATTTTAAATGCAGATAGTTTATTTGGGAGATGATCTCAGGAGACAACAGTATGTAGAGAAGAAAAAGAAGACACAGAAGGCAAGACAGTAACTGAAAGGTGTATTACCCTTGGTTACCACTATGATCCCCTGGTGCTCAGTCTCAGGGGACAGCTCTGGAAGTCTCTATAGAGCATGGCTGAGTATTATCATAATGAAGGCTGCTGGGGCGTTGACATTGTCTGGATATGGAATATCCTCCCAAGGCCAGTGTGTTAAAGGGTTAGTTTTCAAACCTGTGATACTATTGGAAGGTGATGGAACCTTTAGGGGGAGGGGCCTAATGGGAGTCAGTTAGGTAATTGGGAGTTAGTCCTTGAAGATGGATGATATTTGGCCTTTGGACCCTTCCTGTCTCTCTCTTTACATCTGGCCACATGAGGTACATAGGTCTCTTCTTCCACATACTTCCACCACGATGTACTGTACTGCCTTAGGCCCAAAGCAACAGGGCCAAACAACCATGCGCTGAAACCCCCAATACCATGAGTCAAAATAAGCCTTTCCTTCATATAAGTTGTTTATCGCAAATGTGCTGTCACAGTAGTGGAAAGCTGACCAGCAAAGCTGTTAATCCGCAAACTCCCCTCCAGCACTGGGTTGGGGCTCTTTCTAGGGACATGAACTCTTGGATACTTTTGGGATCCCTGGTTCTGCTAGCTGGCCAAATGATCCAACAGCCTCATTCCGAGTCTCAGTGAGCATCCTTCAGTGTACAGAGCTGAGTGCTGAGGACTCGGGCAGGAACTCAACAGCACTTATTTCACCAGCGACTATCGTAGGCTCTGAGCAGAAAGGAGTTTATCATATCTGTCTCTGTGTTGGTCTCATCTCTGGCCCCAGTTCAGTCCTCACTTTTAGTTTTTTTCTTCCTTATTTTCTGTTTATAATTTATATTATTTGGCTATGTTTTGTGTATCTTTAAATAAGATACATAAGCTGCCTTAAATCTTTTTTTGGAACACCAGGGGCTATAAATAATTAGTAATGAAGTCTAGTATTTTTTCTTTTAATTTTGACCATTTTTTTCTACTTTGTGATTGTCTTGAAACAGTGTTATTCACCTGGGCCTAGCATTGTGTTAAGCAAATCGAAGACATTTGATTATTGTTCTACAGAACGACACATAGAGCAAAGATACAAAGAACTGTTTATAAACTGTGACCAGATGCAGACATAAAACCGAAGTCCTCTCTGGCTTCTGTTTTCTTGAACCCGATGTATAGAATAGTGCCTTCCACATAATAGATGTTCAGTAAATATGTGTTAAATGAATTTATGAGATCTGGAAGAACTACATAACACGAGGCCTCTCATAGTCCACAAATTAGAATCTATCAACATACTGGAATTATGTGATCCATAAGGTCAAAGTTGCCCTTGAAATTGCTATCATGTAGATGTACTTATTTTCATAAACACAAGCTGAGAAGTAGAGACTAAATATAGTTTTCGAGGTAGTGTTTTAAAATCTATGCCCAGCAGGCTATGTGCATCTAAGAACACCCAATGACAATTCAAATGCTGTCTGTTTATGAGCCTACTCTTTGCTTGTAAGTGTCTGGCAAACTGTTCTTAATAAAGCCCCTATTGAGAAAAGAATTGCCAGCAACATTGGAAACTAAGCTCCCCGGGAATCTCAGATGCTAGAAATTGAGTGGCTGATATACATCTCATGAATCAGAAGGAAATTTTTGTTTAAGTGGTGGGGCATAGGGATTTTGTGATGTAATATTTTGTGATGTAATATTTTCCCCTTAAGAGGCAAACAGAGTAGTTTTATTTAATAAAACACTAGCTAGAAGCTAAAAATTATTCTGGCCTTAGACAAATTCTTGGGATTCAATCAATCAGCATTACCCGTAAGTAGATGCTTCCAGAAAGCTCCATGTTCATGTAGATCTTAGCAGAAGAGGGGAGAGAGATGGTTTAGCACATCTGCTGTGCATTTTTAATTGAGATAGAGTCTACATAAAAGAAAATTTATCCTTTTTGAGTATAATCCAGAGGAGCTTTTCTTTTTGTATATTCACCTTGTTGTATAACCATCGCCACTATGTAATTCATAGAACTAGAACATTTTCATCATCTTCCAAAAAACCCTACACCCATTAGCAATCATTCACCATTCTTTTCTCCTCCTATCTCCTGGCAACCACTAATTTACTTTTTTGTCTATATAGGTTTGCCTAGTCTGGACATTTCTTATAAATGGAATCATACCACATGTGACCTTTCATGTCTTTTTCTTTCACTTTGCATATGCTTTCATGTTTCATCTACGGATATTTTCTTTTTATATTGAAGAATATTCCATTGTATGAATATAACATATTTTACTTATCATCCATTGGATGACAGACATTTGGGTTGCTTCTACTTTCTTTTTTTTTTGTTGTTGTTTTTTTTTCTGGTACTGGGAATCAAACTCACGACCTTGCGCTTGCCAGGCAGGTGCTGTGCCACTGAGCTAAATCCCCAACCCCTCTACTTTCTTCATGTACAGATAATGCTGCAGTGGACGTTGGGATACAGGTACCTGTTCAAGTCTCTGCTTTTAGTCCCTTGGGGTATATAATGAGGAGATACATTGCTGGGTCATGTGCTAACTCTTTGTATGTCTTTAAGGAATATCTTGTTTTCCAAGATGGCAGCACCATTTTCTATTCTGGCCAGTTATATATGAAGGTTTCAGTTCCTCCACATCTTTATATGTGTATGTGTGTGTGTGTGTGTGTGTGCATGCACCGTGTGCACACGTATCCACACAAAATGCACGTGCATAAATTATAACCATTCTCTGGGCATGAGGTGGTATCTCATGGTAGGTTAAATGAAGAAGGTAAGGAGGGAAGGTGGGGAAATGAAGCTGGTGAATGGCAGCAACTCTCCTATAATTTGCTGTGAATTTTATCTATGACCCTCTGAGTCATCAATCAAGTCTGATCAAATCCGTGAAAGCCTTGGGGAAATGCTGAAGAAGTAAGGTTTGTGCCTGAGTTGATGAGGTAGGACTGTTGCTATGGCTAAAGACAGAAGCACCGGGTTCAGAGAACACACCAAAGGCCAATCAGTAGTCTTTGCCACAAAACACCATCAGCCCAAGGGAAGGTAGGGCCTTATGGGAGTCTGAAGTCACACCCGGTTTGTTACGCACAGCGACTTCATTGCCCCTCATTATCTCGCTGCCATGGGAAGATCGTTGGCTTTAGTCAGGAAAACTGTGGATGAAGCCATGATTGGTTGTACTTGAACTGACCCCTGGATCAATCTTTGTATCTGGGAGGAAGGTACATGATTAAGACACCAGATGGTTGGAATGGGGGGAGGGATGACCAATTCTCCCAAAGGATAGTGGAGGAGCAGAAATCGATATGGCTGTCAGGGAGGAAAAGATGCACTCACCCCAAGTTTTGTCTGATGTAGTCAATGATTAAAAAAAAAAAATAGGGAGACTGTTGCCAATTAGACAGATCAGAAATCTTAGATTTTGAATTAGAAGATCACTAAAGGATTACAGTGTAGGGGACAGATGACCATGCCCTCCAACAAGGCCTGACTTCTGGAATTCACACCATTGTGTAAATCCCTTCCTTTGAGTGTGGGCAGGACCTGTGATTTGCTTCTAATGAATAGAATATGACAAAAGTGCTGGTACAGTGCTCACTTCGGTAGCACATATACAAGAACTAGAATGATGCAGAGATTAGCATGGCTCCAGCGGAAGGATGGCATGCCAATTCGTGAAGCGTTTCTTACTTTTAGCCCCTCCTCCAGAAGGGCACCACCGGTCCAAGCACTGAGGTTTTGAGACCCCTCACTTGACTAGAGCAAAGAAAGAAAACGTGCTGGGATAATGGGTGGTCTCTCCTGTAATCATGTGGCAGTAGGTGTACAGACTATGTTCCTAAGGGCAGGTATGATGGTCCCGTTTTCATAAATTTACTTTTTTTTTTGGTTACGTACACTTAGGGTAACTTAGCACCCGGGTTACTCAATACAATTCCTATTTAATCTGTTGCCCTTGTGCTCTGTCCTGTGGGTGTCTCTTTTTATTTTAAAAAGATTCTTGTTTAGATGATGCATTTTACAGTTATCCTACTTTTTGAAGTGAATGATCCTTAATAAAAGATAGGCAATGGACAGGGAGAAATGGCGAGTTTTTGTCTTGAATGCCATCAACTCATTGTTTATTTTGATCAATCGTGAAATTTTAAAGCTGGATGCAATTTTGGGGACTGGTTAACTCACTGATTCCCCACCTTTTCTCCTGCTGTGATGCCCATGGTTGGGCATCTACATGGATGGCCTTCCCAGTGGAATTCCCAATATGCCAGCTGTAACTTTGCTTCTTTTTTTTTCTACTTGGGAAAGCATGTAAAATGCTGGCAATGATTAGATTGGTATAGAGATAATGCGTTATTACCAAAAAAAACCAAGAGAAAACAAACCCATCAATCATTCTCAAGCTTTAGTACTTCAACCAGGAGTGTCAAATCATTCATGACACAGTTCATGACTGACTGAACTTGAGAATTGTTAATCTCCTTCCAGACCCCTGAATTACATAAAAAACCATTTAGCTTTCATGGTGTTTTCATTTTCTCACCTGGAAATGGGGATGGCGAAATCCCCTTCACGGTCTAGTTGAGTTGTGGTGGAAGGCAAAGAAGATAACGAATGCAAAAGCTTTGGGAGGTGTAAAGTCATACACAAACAGGGACTATTGTGGTGGATATTTGCATAAACCAAGACTATGAGAGTTTTCAAGAACCACACCAAGATTTTACAAAATAGGCCCATAGGTGAATTTGCGTCTATCTAGTTTGCGCAAAGATTCTTTTTTTTTTTTTTTTTTTAAGGGCATTTACAAGTCAAAATTTCATCAGCCCTCCTGGTCATTATGTAAATTCTCTATATCTTTGCCAAGATATGTTAAAATCCCATGGTTGCAAGGGAGAGAAATCCAAAAGGAATTAGCTGGAATAAAGAGGAGGAATTTTCTGGCTCACACAGGAACTCATGAGAATGTACTGGTGGAAGCTGGCCACAGGAACAGCCAGAACTCTGGACTTGGACATTGTTCTGGAAAAATCCAGTGGATGAAAACCACTACCACAGGCAGAAGGTATTGAGGGACCAAAGAAAAAGCAGGAAATCCAGGACTGTACAAAATGCAATTTATTAGGGACTGACAGCCATAAGGGTGTCTTGGGCAGCGGCAAGAGAGGAGGATTCCCGGCATCTCAAGGCAGGAAGAAGGGATTTACAGTATATGCCTAACTAACAATGTGGGCTACAGCCAACCAGATTATACCCCAGGTTTCTCAGAAGCACTTCCAATGTCAGTTAGGGCATTGGTAGCTAGCACAAAATGCTTGACTAACGATGTTAATGATTTTGTTTTTCTTATAGAGTTTGGATGTATGCTAAGGGTCACCTGGCGGAGAAAATGGAGGCTATGACCAAGATGGCTGTAGTCATGTCAAACTGGATCCCTACAACTATCACAGGATTCTCTTACTGCTACTGCCTTCTGTATATTGTCTTTACCATCTTTATAGCTTTGTGACCTGAGAGAAAAGATACTCTCTGCTCCTATCTTGTTCCCTCAGATTAGTTATAAGAACCTTAAGGAAGATTATTGGCTTACCTATTGCTTACTCCATTAGGGTTGCTATAACAAAATACCCTAGATTGGGTGATTTAAATACAATAGAAATATACTGCTCACAGTTCTGGAGAGTGGGAAGTCCAAGGTAAGAGTACCAGTAGATTTGGCATCTGGTGGGAGCGAGTTGCTCACAAATGATGCCTTCTCTGTAGCTTCAGAGGGCAGAAGGGCAAAAGGGTTCCCTCAGGCCTCTTATGAGGGCGCTGATCCCATTCACCAGGGCTCCACCTCCGTGACCCAGTCCTCTCTCCAAACCCCCACTTTCTAATGCCATCATTTTGATGACTAAGTTTTAACATACACATTTTGGAAGATCACACATATTCATACCACACCGCTCTTGGATTAATCGCCATAGTCTGGGGAATAACACACAGACCAAGACAGTTAGGCCAAATGCACACTGTTTGGTTAAATTAAATACCCAAGAGCTCTCTCACGCACATGGAGCTTTGGGATCACTGGGAGCTGGCAGCCACTGAATCTGTGTCTACTACGTGGGGAAAATAGAGTCTTACACATTGCCAAACCTTTATTCCTAATGAATCCATTACAGGTCCTGTGCAATAAATAATAAATCTTTCTCCTTTCCTTCCTATGCAAATACTATGAATATTTTAATGATTGCTTTCTAAAGTCTACTTTCAAAAGCATCCTTCAAAGATTTGTACCAACGTCTACTCCCACAAAAAGATAGTGATGGGCATTCTTGCAATAAAAGCTGGCATTGATCTCTATTGTTGGTTATCGGCTGGGGTGATTTACCCCCTCCCCACAGGGGACAGTAGCAATGGCTGGAGACATCTTTCTTTGTCAGAACTGGGGTAATGCTCCTAGCTCCTAGGGACAGGAGGATGGGATACCCCTAGACACCATTCAGTGTCAAGAACAGCTCTCTGCAATAAAGAATTGCCTGGTGCTGAGTGCTAACCCTGCTGATACTGGGGAACTCTTGATCTACACAAACAGATATGACCCATACTTTTAGAATCTGAAATAATCTCAGAAAGATGACTTGCCTTGACAGGAAGACTTTGACAGCACATTTTATGGACCATCTTGGAATATTGAGGGCCTACTTTCCCAGTTTGGGAGGATGGCATTAAATATGTCAGGGAAAAGTTCCCAAAGGACACAGCTGAACTGCTTAGGAACCTCTCGTCTAAGTCCTGGTAGATGCCTTCTTTTAAGGGCAGCACTGACTGTATTTTAGCAAGTCCAGTGGCGTGGATTACAATTAAATGTGGGACTCAACAGCGTTTGGTTTATTTCTACTGTGACCCTTGGAAAATAATGGTTATATATTA
>NW_004955455.1:11645822-11658323 GCF_000276665.1 Chinchilla lanigera
AAAAAAAAAAAAAAAAAAAAAAAAAAATTAAGATAGTCTTGCTAAATTGCTAAGTTGCCTGGCTAAACTCAAACTCACAGTCCTCTTGCCTCAGTCTCCCAGGGTGCTGGGATTAGAGGGGTGTGCCACTATCCCCCACTGGTGAAGAAATGTAATGCATGACAAAATATAATGTAAAAAAATCCTCTAGTAACAAAGTCTGCTTTGAGCACATTCATTCAGAAGTTGAGAATATAATTTAACTTTCAACTCCCTTATTTTACACCTTTCTCTACACCATTCATTGCCTCTCTCCACCCACCAACCCCAATTAATGGTACCAAGTGCTTCTTTTCAGAAGTGCTCTAATGAGGGAATAAAAAGCAGGACTCAGTTTGCCTGATTTCAAGTTCTGATGCTACTTCTCACTAGGGGTGTGGCTTTGGGGTAAACTACTTAACTAATCTTACTGCCCTTGTTGGTGAAATGGAGATTACAAAAGTACTTCCTTATAGTGTTGTTGTGAGGCTTACGTTGTTAATATGTAAAGAATTTAGAGGCCTGGGGATAGAGCTCAGCGGTAGAGTACTTGCCTAGCATACACAGGGCCCTGGATTGGATCTCCAGCACTGGTGGTGGGGGAAATGATTTAGAATGGTGCCTAAATGAATGGGTAGAGTATTGGGTGGGGCAGTTCTTTGAGTTTAAGAATCTGAGATCTTTGGCCCAGTACAGTGAGTGGCACTTGTCTATAATCCCAGCTACCTGGGAAGCTGAGACAGGAGGATCCCAAGTTTAAGGCCAGCCTGGACAATTTAGCAAGACCCTGACTCAAAATAAAATATAGAAAGAGCTGAGAGTGTAATTCAGTGGTAAAGTGCTTGCCTAGCATGCTCAAGCCCCTGGGTTCAATCTTAAGTATTAGGGGCTGGGGATTTAGCTCAGTGGCACAGCGCCTGCCTGGCAAGTGCAAGGTCATGAGTTCGATTCCCGATACCAGAAAAAAACAACAACAAAAAAAACAGGCTTAAGTACTAAAAAAAAAAGAATGTGTGATCTCCATGAAGACAACAGTACTTCACATACAACTCAGCAAACACATTTCCAGTTAAACAAGCAAAAGTCCTTGGGTACTACAACTACCAACCATGGCCCACAGGTCAAACCCAACCAGGCTTCTGTTTTTGTAAATAAAATTTTATTGGAACTAAGCAAACACATTTTTTTTTGTCTTTTTGAGACAGGGTCTCACTATGCAGTTCAGGCTAGCCTTGAGCTCACTTTGTAGCCCAGGCTGATCTCGAACACACAACGATCCTCCTGCCTCAGCCTCCTGAGTGCTGGGATTACAGGTGTGCGCCACCATGCCCGGTTTACAAGCAAACACATTTTTGTGTATTATTTGAGGTCACTTTTGTGCTCAAGTGATAGCATCATGCAATCAATAATGGCTAAGTTGAGTGGTCATGACAGGGATTATATGACTTACAAACGCCTGAATATTTGGTCCTCACAGATTCACCACTTACTCTCTACCATTGCTATGCATAATAGGGTGTGCACATAGGACAAGCATATCAATATCACCCGAGAACTGGATAGAAACATAAACTTAAAAAAGACGGGCATGGTGGCACACGCCTGTAATCCCAGTACTAGGGAGGCTGAGGCAGGAGGATTGTTTCAAGTTTGAGACCAGCCTGGGCTACAAAGTGAGCTCAAGACCAGCCTGAACTGCATAGTGAGACCTTGTTTCAAAAAAACCAAAAAGACAAATTTTGTGGTTCCATCTATATGAGGTCTCTAGAGCTGTCCAAATCCACAGAGGCAGAAACAGAGTGGGTATTGTCAGGGGGTGGAGGAAGTGGAGAATGGGAAGCTACTGTCGACTGCATGTGACGTTTCAGTGTGGGAAGATTTTAAAAGTCCTGGAGATGAATGGCGATGATATTGTGCGACAATATGAATGTCCCTAATGCCTCTGAACTGTACACTTGACTATGATTAAAGTGGTGAATTTTGCATTTTCTGTATATAACCACGAGAAGGAATGTTGATAAAAACTGCAGAATCTCAGGTCTCACCCCAACCTGTTTAACTAGAATGTGCCTTTAAATGTGACCCCGGGGACTTCAGTTCACGGTCAGATCTAGGAGTACTGTGCCGAGGACTTACTTTGGAATGAACAGTAGTCTAGGAGCCTTTCTGAGTTCCTTCTAGTACCAAACTTCAAGAGAAGAGTTTCACTGATTTTTATTTTTCAGTCACTGATCTAAATCTTACATTTTGAGGTTATTACTTTACAATCAATAAGTTTAGAGCTAGAAGCAATTTAAAGATGGAATTTTTTCCTTTTCTCCCCACTTGGTCTATTTTTCTTTGCTAAATCACTCGTCAGCGTCTACAGATCTGCAGTGCCAGAGACTGTAGTGGGTTTTTTTCAAAATAGGCTTCGACCTTGAACAAAACCAAGGAAGGAACACCTGTTTTGCAGTCGGTACACCTGGATTCCGTTCTCCCATGAACTCTGCTCAAGTTTCCTCATCCATGAACTGGGAATCATTTTACCTGTCAGGGCTTATGTTAGAGAGTTGTCATGGGGATGGGTTTAAGTACTACATATGAAAATAATGCCTCATCATTGGTACAGGAATATGATCGAGTAGGGAATTACAGAACGACTGGCTCAGAACTTTGAACACAGTAAGTGCTGCGTAATTGTTGGGTATTTTATTGTGAGAGCTGCTCCAGATATAACCACCAGATGGCAGCAAAGAGCAGGTTTCCCTTTGGAGGCTTCCCCGGTCAGCCAGCCCATTGAGTTGCAGAGGGGGAATAAAAATGCTTCTCCCTTATTTTTGTTAAATTGATTCCCCTTCACCCACTCCTTTCTTCCTTCTCAATACTCCCCTACTCCAAAGCCGACCCACAGATCCGTTTTCTTTTTCTGCCAATTTCTTCCATGGGAATGATTTTTAAAAATGCATTAAGAGCAAATTGGATGTGACATAATCCCTGTAACTCAGAGCTTGAAGTTAATAAGGGATGGCAACGGAGATTAAACCTGGGGGATTTACAGAACGCACTTCAGGCAAAGATGGGTGAAAACTGATGAGGCATTGGGAACAAAATGAAAATATTTAAACAGATTATTGTTCTGTAAGTCCCTGCCCCAAACTGGCCGTCCATCCACCCATCCGTGCAACAAGCGTTTATTCCTGGCTTGGGAATACACAAATATTGCACAAGTAATAAATTGCATGTGTAATTTTAGCTAAGGCAGGAAAGGAACCGTGCAGGTGTGCTCTGGGATGGTGTAATTTTTGGAGGGTCTCAGGACAGGCTTCCTGGAAAAGTGATGCTTTCACTGAGCCCCACAATGAGTCAGAGCTAGCTCTGCAAAGTAAGAGTGGGTGAGAGCCCTCTAGGCTGAGGGAACAGGGTACTCAATGGTCCAATGACCTCTATGGGATTTTAGAGCACTCTCACTGAGAAAATGCATAATGACTTAGAATCACCATGATTCAAGGGCACTTGACTGACTTCCAGCTTATTTATTACAACATCATCTACATATATTTAGAAAGCTTCTCATGCACATATGTAGGAGGCAACATGCGCTCAGGGTTTAGCCAGTGAAAGTTCACATTGACTGCATACAGTCCTTGTGATGACGCCCATACAGTCCTTGTGATGACGCCGTGACCTCCACCCTTGGATCACACAGGACACACTCCCAGCCTCAAGGGCTGATCGTTCAGTTGGACTCATGGCTGCCTCCCCTCACCCTCCCTTTTGAACCATTTTCACATTTTGGTTGTGTCTCTCTTGGATCTGAGCCTAATCCTCTGATCATTCCCATTACCTCATTCCTAGCACTCATTAGACTGAGAGTACCATAGACCAAGGGGACGATGGATAGAATTCAGACATCCGTGAACTTAGCTGGGGGTGGAAAATCACATCTTTGTTTTCACCAAGTTCTACCTGAAAGTCAGCATTTCTCCTTGCTTTATGAATGTAGACAACAAACCACAGGAATGTTTGCGGTGTTGGTGACTTCACTGCCAGTAGAAGTCACAGATATCACATGTATGGTCCCTGCTGGCATCTCAGAATTAATTCTCATCACTATTTTGAAATTATGGCAGATATTAGACTCACTGTTACATCTTATTCTCCGTTGGGTTAGTAAGATGCACATATATTACTACAGCCCAAGGTGGTTTTAAAAAGTATTTTGATAACTGCTTTTCAATATAATTGCTTCCTTTGTAACCCTGTTTTATTTTAGGCATTTAAAACCATTATTCTGAGAAGAGTCCTTCAGCGTCACAGGACAGCTAAATGAATTCCGTGCCTAGAATAGATGAGAAAACTGCAAAATTCAAAATTTCCTTGAGCCTGGCCCCTAATCTTCTCTCTTTGGGTGAACTCATGGCCGAATTATGGGTTTTTTCTGGGGGGCTCCTGGGGCACATTCGCTGTCTGCACGGGCCCCTCATCCATAAAAGATATTAAAAATTATATTTTATAACCACACTGATAGAAGGCAAATATCATTCAGACGGGATTTGCTGTTATGTTTATTTGTTTTCCTCTGCGCGCAAAAGCAATTAAAACATTCTTGTGGTCTCTAGGCACCTGCCGTGCGTGCCGGAGAGAGAAGTTGGGCTTGAGTGAACGCATCCGTTCCGCTTCTTCAACGCTTGCCTGTGTCCCAGTAACTCTCGTCCCCCTTCCCAGCCTATCATCTATCTTGAGTGGCAAACTGACCCAGTCACTTGGTGAAGAGCCCCAGTGGGCGTCCCAGGCGCGGCCCCAACACAGCAGGTCCAAAACAGAGCACGCTGCTCTTGGCTGCAGATCTGCTTTTGCTCCTATAGCATCACCGTGTCACTGCCCAGCCAGTCAAAAACGGACAAGGGACTCGGGGCCACCTGTGACCCCCTCTCCTCTTCACTGTCCACAGCCCATCAATCAACAAACCCTGTTAACACCACCGCCCACATCCGGTCCAGGTCTCCCCCGACCCCCGCCTCCATCCCCAGGACCTACAACCTCCTCGCTCGCTTGCGTGGAATTCTCCCACATCTCCCTGACGATTTTTCCTATCTCTCTGCTCTCCAGATCTTCTTACTGGGACCCCAATCTTGTCAAGCTCCATCCCTGCTCTGTCCTTGGGACCCTTCCCCACTGTCTACCATCAGGTCTCAAACTGAAAAGTTTGTGGAAAGTCCAAATTTCTGGGTTCCATCGTAGAGAGGAGCCCCCTAGTTCCCCAGTCTTGGATGAAGATCTGAGATCCACTTTTATTTATTTATTATTTTAAAAATAAAAGGAGGAAAACACTAACAGACAGAGAACCTTTTACAAAATAGCAAAAGAACAGTACAGACAATACAGAGTTACAAAAAAGTTAACATGCTTGTAGGTAGGAAATTAACAAAAAAATTAACATGCTTGTAGGTAGGAAATTCACAATGCTTGTTGAATGTACAGGATAGTTAACAGAGTGGATCTACTGTCTTCTATTTCTTTGCTGAAAGAAACTGTTACCGAGTCCTTGATTGATCAATACTGCATGTCTTTATTTATTTTCATGAGAATCCACTTTGAAGATATCAATATGTAATACAAGAAGCATTGAAATCCACTTGTAAAAGAGGCATCTAGGTAATTCTTTGTGGGCAGTTTTTTGTGGGTGCAGTTCTTGGACCATACTCGGAGAAATACTGTAATACCATCTGTATATATATAGCATGACATTTAATTTTTTCCCTAACCTGACTCCAATCTATCTTTTAAATCTTTTTCTCACCCCACACTCTAGTGATGTTACACCAGCCACGTCTCCTCATGACTGTTTATACCTCTGTACCTTTGTTCTTGCTCCAGGTTTACAGCGATTTTCTTTTCCCTACCTGATGAAGACCTTCTCATCTTTTGGGGTTCAGTTCAAAGCCTACTATTTTTCAACCCCCCCTTTGATTCTTCCAGTTAGAATTATCCTTCTCTTTTGCTGGGTGTGGTGGTGCACGCCTGTAAGCCCAGCACTCGGGAGGCTGAGGCAGGAGGATCGTTGCAAGTTTGAGACCAGCCTGGGCTACAAAGTGAGCTCAAGTCCAGCTTGAACTGCATAGTGAGACCCTGTCTCAAAAAGACCAAAAAAAAAAAAAAAAATCTTTCTCTTTATACTTCTGTACCACTGTATATAAATTTCCAGAATCAGATTTTTATTTTTATACAGAGGTAGGTGGGTGGGATATTCAAAATATTTAATAACAGTATGGCACATATGATCAATCAGATCTCAGAAGATGGAGCTCCTCATGCACCTGTTTTGTGGACAGGGGCCCTCCAGGGACTGAGTAACTGTTCACTGGATGGATAGGGAGGAAGAAGTTCTTTTTTTTTTTTTTTTTTTTTTTTTTGGGGAGGAAGAAATTCTTGAAAGGGGCAGCTGTTTATGAACTGGTATGGAAGTATTTCAACATCTTAACAATCAGTGTGGACATACTGACTGAATAGTAGCGACTTCGTTGGAAATGTGTACATGTGAACATATTTGTGTATGTCCTGCTAGCCTGGGAGCACAGACAAATGCAATCTGCTCCTCATCCTGAAATTCTTTATAATGTATCTTCAGCTTCCCTAATGGGCTTTGGACTGTGTACAACTAATGGATTCAAATGTCAATTCCTTTAGCTTTCTTTTTCTATCTCTGCTGCAAAATAGGACCACTCAGATTTTTTAAGAAAGCCTTAAAATATCCAAGAAAGAAGACATCAGAATTTCCTTGACCACTATAGTAGTTTAAAATGCAGATTCCAAAACCCCCTACCCAAACTCAACAAAATAGATTCCCGGGATCAGTCAGGGCCCAGTGATTCTGATTCATGTTAAAGTTCAGGAACAACTGGTTTAGGTTAGTGGTTTTCAAACTTGGCTGGACCTTAGAATTATCTGGAGAGTTAAAAAAAAATACAGATTACTTAACCACTTACCAGATTACAAAACACTTACACCAGATGAGGCCTAGGCATACTTTATTTATTTATTTACTTATTTATTACATGTTTGCCTGTAATTCCAGCATTCAGGAGGCTGAGGCAGGAGGATTGTTGTGAGTTTGAGACCAGCCTGGGCTTCAAAGTGAGCTCAAGACCAGCCTGAACTGCATAGCAAGGCCCTGTCTCAAAAAGACCAAAAAAAAAAAAAAAAAATTACATGTTTGCAGGACATAATGATCATAGTTACTGTAGGGAGTTGGTATGCATACATAATATATCCTAATTCTTTTTTCATCCCCTACGTCATTTATTTCCATCTCTTTGTCTTCTTACATTTGCAAAAGCTCTCTTTCTATTTTTTTATTTCAATTCTTCTTTAAGATCTCTTTTCCCTTTCCTTTCATCTATTACTCCCTTTCTCATCTGAAAAAGATCTCCCTACTTCCTATTATCTATCTTTTATTTTGTGCTTTATTTATATTTTGGGTTTCTCATATAAGAGAAACCATATGATATTTAAGCTTGTGCATCTGACTTATTTGACTTAGTGTTATGTCCTCAAATTGCTTCCATTTACCTACAAATGCCTCAAGTTTATCCCTCTTTATGGCAGAATAGTACTCCATTGGGTGTACATACCACCTTTTCTTGATCCATTCATCTGCTGATGGGCATATGGGCTATCTCCAACTTAGCTATTACAAATTGTGCTGCTATGAACGTGAGTATGCATGTGTCACTTTAATATAATGGCTTTAACTCTTTGTGGAAAATACATAAAAGGGGAACACCTGGGTCAAATGAAACCTCTAGTTTTAGTTTTCTGAGGAATCACCATACTGATTTTCATAGTGGTTATACTAGTTTACTTTCCTCCCCGCAGTGTAGAAGGGTTTCTTTTCCCCTGCAGCCTCATCAGCACGTTATTTGTTTTTTTTTTTTTTTTTTTTTTTTTTGTACCAGGACCTTGTGCTTGCCAGGTTGGCACCTGTACCACTGAGCTATATCCCTGGCCTTATCAACCGCCCCTATCCATGTTATTTGATTTGTTGATAATAGTGATTCTTTCTGGCATAAGATGGAATCTCAATGTTGTTTTAATTTTCATTTCTCTAAAGGCCAGAGCTGTTAAATACTATTTCATGTATTTATTGTAGGCATATTGTATTTTTTAAACACCTCCTTAGGTGATTCTGATTTGTAAGCAGGATTAAGAGCTACTGTTTTGGGAAACTCTTTAGCTGGGTGAGCAGTCCCTGAGAAATGGAGGTGAATGTTTACTGTAGTTCCTAGGTAATTTTATCTCTAGAGTTTGACCTTATACTGCTGCTTTGTTACGTTGAGAAGGAGGAAAACTTATTCTTTTGGCTGATTTCAGTAGGAGGCAGCACAGTAAGCCAAGTCATGCATTTCTAGTCCATGCCGGGCATGACGATTATTAAGGTCTTGGGATCGTCTCTCGTGTGCGAAGAGCCGGAGTCTGCAAGTTAACATTCAGTGGCTTCACGTTAATCAGTGATGCAGATGGCTCTGAGCCTATCTGCAGTTCCTGATATCCACGGACTGCTTTGCACAGCCTCTTTGTGGGACAATGCACCTCTTTTCCTGCCCAGTTCCTGAGGCAGAGGAATTTAAGAAAGCTGGGGGAAGCTGGATGTCATGCAAATGTCATCGTCAAGGTTAGAGTCCGTGAAGTCAGGTAATGCAGAGCTGATAATGTTCTAGGTAAGTAGCAGTTCAGGGTAAGTATTTAGGGTGACATAGACCCTTGTCTTCATCTGTCACTTTTGTTTTCTTTCAAACATTTTATTATGCAAGCTGACCTCATAGGCCAAATTGATTCCTTAATTGCTTGTTGCCTGCTTTGCTAACTGATTCCCCACACACTGGGACTAAGTTAAATTCTCACCATCAGAGGCCAGGCATGGTAGCACATGCCTGTAATCCCAGTACTCGGGAGGCTGAGGCAGGAGGATTGTTGCGCGTTTGAGACCCACCTCAGCTACAAAGTGAGCTCAAGGCCAGCCTGGAATGCATAGTGAGACCCTGTCTCAAAAAGCCAAAAAACAAAAACAAAACAAAAACAAAACAAAACAAAAACCTCGCCATCAGAAATAGGACCTGAATTAAAGTTATTTCACCATTTATACTAGCATGTGGTAGGCTGGTGCCAGATACTACTGTTCAGCAAGAATCCATGGTGCATATTTTTCCTTGTGTCCATGATCAGTGACACCACGTGGATAATTTGAAATTGGCTGTAATGGGCATATTTACACCACAGGAATTGGCAAACACTACAAATGTGACTATGGGGGTTAGGGGTGTGGGCGTGTATGTGGTGCTAGGAATTGAAGCCACGATCTTGCACGTGTCAGACAAGTGCCCGACCACAGAGCTACACCCACCGCTCCCTGTGCTTTCGGTTCTTTTTATTGCTTTCTAACTCCAGAGAGTTAGTTGTTAAACAACTGCCAGCACGCTACTGGTGCCAGGTCAGTGTGCAAATTTATCTGAACCCTTAGGCTTTCACATGTGGTGGAATCAACCAGCCAATGTGATGCCAAAGATTGACCTATTGTCTCCGGCACACCCTGCATTAGCTTTGCTTTTTAACACATTCTATGAAAGGTCAACATTGAAACATGATATCATTTGACACTTATCAGTTCGGTTTAAAAGGATGATCCTGATGTTTGGAATTGACAAAACTAGGGGGAAGAGGAGACTCCCAACTCGTGATGGGAGAGTCAGTAGCGTTCTCCTTTGAAGGGCACCTAACAGAAATGTATCAGAAGCCTCGGCAGCCTAAGGGAATCATTGGTATGCAGGGATATACGCTTGCAAGCGTTCATCGCAAGATTTATCCTCACCAGTTATCCTCGATCTTAGATTCACTGGGGAAGTTAAAAGCCATATGTTACTGGTTCCCAGTTGGGAATGCCAGGGGGCAGGGGAGGGAAGCATTTTGTACTTGTAAGACATCTGGCAATGTCCGGAGATATTTTCTGGTTGTCACAACTGGCAAGAGGTCTGCTACTGGCATCGAGTGGACAGAGGCTAAGGACACTGCTAAATATCCCACAATGCCCGGGACAGCTTCCTACAGCAAGGATTTATCTGGTCCAAAATGTCAATAGTACTGGAGCTGAGAAGCCCTTGGGAATACTGATGTGAAGCCACTCCCGCCCGCACTGATGACAGCAGGGGCTCTGATGGGTGTACAGTGGCGTTCAAATGATAGCAACTTCTCAGATAGTTCTGCTGCAACTGACTTGAAAACTTCCAGTGGTTTTTTTTTTTTTTTTTTTTTTTTTTTTGTCTTTTTGAGACAGGGTCTTGCTTTGCAGTTCAGGCTGTCCTTGAGCTCACTTTGTAGCCCAGGCTAGTCTCAAACTTGCAACAATCCTGTCTCAGGCTCTCGAGTGCTGGGCTTACAGATGTTTGCCACCATGCCTGGCAGAACCTCCAGTTTTAATTTCCAGAAAATAAGATAGAAATAATTTGTATGATCAATAATAATATACCTTACATAATTTGGCAATTTTATAAAAACATGATTACTTAGTCCAACAAAGAGATTAGTCCTCAATAAGAAAAAGATAAACAACAGAAAAGTTGTTCCCATGTCCTTAAAGGACATGAAAAGGCATTTCTTAGGAAAAAATCCAAACAAGCAACACATATGCGTGCGGGCGGGCACACACACACACACACACACACACACACACACACACGCACACACACACACGCACACACACATACACCCCTGAGCATACTAACCATTGGGGATTAGGAAGATGCCAGGTATTGTGGCACCTGCCTATAATCCCACATACTTGGAAGGCTGAAGGAAGAGAATTTTTTTTTTTGGTACTCGGAATCAAGCTCAGGACCTTCCGCTTGCTAGGCAGGCACATGTGCCACTGAGCTATATCCCCAGCCCAAAGGAAGAGAATTGCATTTGAGGCCAACCTGGAAACAATAGTGAGACCCCATCTCAAAATAAAATTTAAAAAGGGCTGGGGATGTAGCTCAGTAATAGAACAATTATCTAGCACATATGAGGCCCTGGGTTCAGTCCCTAGGACTGCAAGGCAAACAAGCAAACAACTCCTTTCAAGGCCCATGGAATAGATCTTTTCTTCTTCTTCTTCTTTTTTTTTTTCTTTTTGGTTTTTTTGAAACAGGGTCTTACTCTGTAGTGCAGGCTGGCCTTTAACTCACTATGTAGCCAGGCTGGCCTTGAACTCACAGAGATCTTCCTGCCTCAGCCTCACGAGTGCTAGGATTACAAGTGTGAGCCACCAAGCCCTACATCTTTTCACTTTTCAGGATAACAAATATTTTTAAAAAGTCAATGTTTTCCAGTGTTAGTAGAAGAGAAATAAATACATCCATATTATCAGGGAAAGGGGAAATTGACATGAACTTGGGAGGATACTTTTGTAGTATTTTAAAAAATTTAGAATACCTGATTAATTATGTATTTTATTGGCTCATTAACTTTTCACTTATGCATTTACAAATCTGCGAAGCATACAGAGTTAAAAAATCAAAGAGGATATGCATTTTAAATTTTTAGACATTGTTTTCCATATGTATTATATAATTATACACATACAGAGACAATGTTACTATGTATGAGTACTGTTCAAGCATATTTAGTCACATATATATAATATTTTAATGTTTTGAATTTATTAACTCACAGATGTGTTTCCTCTTTTAAGCAAGCACCAGACAAAAACATAAATTACATAAAGATAGTCTATTGGGAAGCTAGTCTAGTGAAAAGAGCATGTGCAGAGAGAGAGAGACAGACAGATAGAATAAACATTTTGTCATTTTGTGTAAAATCAAAAATAACAGACTCAGGAGTGGTGGCATATGCCTTGAATTCCAGCAGTCTGGGAGGCTGAGGCAGGAGAATTGCAATGTCCAGCCCAGCCAGGCAACCTAGTAACTTACAGAGAACCTGTCTCAAAAAAAAAAAAAAAAAAAAAAAAGGACTAGAGAAGTAGCTCAGTGAGAAGTGCCTGGGTTCAACTGCCAGTACCATAAAAATCAATAAATAAAAAGCAAAAATGTTTACCAGTGGAGACTAGTTAAAATTTTTTTGCATACTTATACAACACCATAGAAAGATATCTAAGACATATTTTTATACTAAATAGTAAGTTGTTGAACAACAATATAGTGTGATTCTATGTGTCCGTGTGTGTACAAATATACCCAGATTTCTAGAATATTCTACAGAGACATGCAAGGAGCCTGTAGCAATAGCAGTGGCATGAAGGGCTTTTTCTCTTTTCTACCATTCTGTGATATTTATTTTTTTTGAACTGGGAGACTATATTTTTATATGATTTAAAATTACTAAGTTCCTGAGAAACTATCTTGTAGATAACCATTTGTAAAATAACAACCATTGATAATTTCTTACCACTTTGTCTGTAATTTGGTAAGCTCCCCTATTACTATGTTATCCTTCTTTTACTCTTTAAAA
>NW_004955455.1:11658423-11669075 GCF_000276665.1 Chinchilla lanigera
GCATATAAATAAACATTCTTGTTGAACAATATTAAATATGAATTCTCTTATTCATGATACATCAATAAGGGAAAAATTCTACTCCAAAACAGTTTATGTGGTATAAATTCATTTTTATTTTACTTTTTTTTTCTTTGGTACTGGAAATTGAACTCAGGTCCTCGCACCTACCAGGCAGCGCTGTGCCCCTGAACCATATCCCCAGCCCTACAAACTCATTTTTAAGATATTTTCAGAAAACAAACTAGAAAGTCCATACATTAAATTGCTTCAATCTTTAATCTGGGTGTGGTGGTGCATACCATGAGCCCCAGATTCTAGGAGGCTGAAACAGGAGGATTGCTTGAGCCCATTAGATTGAGATCAGCCTAGGCAACATAGCAAGACCTCATCTAAAAAAAAAAAAGGTGCTTCAGTGCTTGGAAGGCTGGCATTTTCTTTGTATTTTTCTCTATTTTCCAAGTTGTTTTCTGCAATGAGCCTGCGATTTTTCTGAAATTAGAAACCCTAAAACCTACAATCAATGTTATTTTCCTCCTAAAAGTACATCTACACATTACCACATAACTACTAGGACACTGTGCATAGTTCTAGCGTAGTAATGTGCAAACATAATTTGGCTGTGAGTATAATATTTGCTGGGCATCTGCAGGGAGGCTGTAAAGTGGATCAGCTGGAACGGTGACCCTGTGAGCCCTTTGTTAAAACTGGCACTTCCTCAGTGCAGGACTCCCAGATGCACTTCATTTTTGAATCCATTGATGTAATGTGAAAAATATTCCCACTGCTGAAACTCATTGTTATCTCAAGTTTAGAGAGAAGATATTTTCTTCCTATAGAAGAGAGTGCCAACACCCCAAAAGGGAAGCAGAGCTCTGAGTCCTTCATTTAACTGACATTTATAGAGTCAGACTTATGGTTTGGGCTTTGTCCTGGGAGCTTGGGTCCCAGTGAAAAAGGAGACATACAAAGTCCTTGCTCTAAGGAAGATGGCATTTTGCAGGTGCTAAGAAAGGTAACAAACTCATAAGTAGCTGAACAAGACTTCTAGGTTCATAGATGACCATCTTCTCAAGAGGTCCTCATAGGCAGGAAAGGACAAGGGAGCTATCTGAGGTCTCTCTTGTAAGAGCAAAAATTCCCTTCATGAAGATCCCAACCTTCTGACCTGATTGTTAGGTTTCTGGCACAGAAAAGAACCAAACAAAGAAAAGAAAGAAGGCCTCTACTACAGACATGGAGAAAAGAGGGCAGCATGGAATACGGGACTCCTCTGGGGCGAGACAAGGGAGCTGCGGTTTATAAAGACTCTGGCTAGGGGCGGAGCTTAAGGGGCAGGCTTGGTGACGTGTCAGGAGCTGATTGGGGGTTTCTTAGCGTGCACGGGAAGTTAAGAGGCAGTTGTACTCCTGGCTAAAGGCAGGAGAAACGCGAGGTGTGGTCATTGGGAAGATAAGCTATTGTTTTGGGCTTCCGCCACGTTAGACCACCACCACCATAATAACTCACCAATTCATACCCAGGAAGGAACCTATCACTGGTCATCTCCCAAAGGCCCTGCCTCCAAATACCATCAGGTTAGAGATAAGGTTTTACCATGGTTTGGATATGATTTGACTGTGTCCCCCCCAGGGTTCGTGTGGTGGCAACTCGGTCCTCAGTGTGGCAATTTGGGGAGGTGCTGGAGGCTTTAAAAGGTAGGGCTTAGTTCAAGGTAATAGGTCATTGGGGGTGGTGCACTTGGGAGGATTAATGTAGTACTCATGGACTTTAGTTCCCATGAGAGCAAGTTGCTATGAAAGAGTGATCCTGGCTTCTGAATGGCTCTCTGGCTTCCTGTCCCTCTTGCTTACACTACCACAATTGTGATGCCATCAACCATGAGACCAATCGCCAGAATGGAACAGAAGACATGCTCTTCAGCCTCTCAGTCTGTGAACTAAATAAACCTCTTTTCTCTACAAAGTACTTGGCCTCAGGTATTTTGTTATAGCAATGGAAACCAGATGAATGCAAGTTTCAACATATAGATTTTGGGGAAGCACAAACATGCAGCCTACAGTACACTGAATGCTGGGCCCTTCCTTCAGAGTTTCTGAGGCAGCAGTTCTGAGTGGAATCCAACATAACTGCATTTTTGACAACTTCCCAGTTTCTGCTGCTACTGCTGCTGCTGCTAGTGGAAGAATCACACTTTAGGAATCCTGACCTAGCCTGTCCCTGCCAATCAATGTTATCTGAAGGAAATCAAAGCTTAGGAAAGCTTGTTCACTCATTCATGTATTCAGGGAATATTTATTAAAAACCTGCCATGTGCCAGGCACTATCCTAGTAGCCATATAATCAGTGATACAACAAACATGGTTCTTGCTCTTACAGACTAAGTATTTGCTGAGGTACATACAGCTGGTGGTAGGGCCAGCACTTGAATTTGTGATTTCTTACTCAAAACCCAGTACCCATTTGCAGTATGCAACAAGCAACATTAAGACACACCTGGGTTTCCATTAATTATGCCCTTCAGTGCCTTCCAAGGAAATGACCTTAGAGGTAATGCTCAGACCTTTCTTTGCAGATGTGCTTGCATCTGGAAATGTAGACAAAGGAGTTCTAAGGGGAGTGAGGGATTATGCAGGACCCTCAGTGATGGAGAGGGCCCGGGGGGTGGGGGGGAAGGAAACCCTCCCTGCTGGCAGCTGCGGGAAGAGAAAAATGATGAAGGCAGTGTGGGGATGCTGTGATGCACTACCCAGGTCCCCCTTCAAGGAGACAGGACTTAATCCTGCAAGGATGTGGCTGTGGGTTGGCAGTCTTTGGCTGGCAGCCACCTAGAGGGGCTGCTTCTCTTACAGACAAGGTCATACCCTCTCCCATTCAGTAATGGATGGGGGACCTAAAGGTGCCAAAGCCAGTTCAGCTCTAGGGCTCTTTGGAGGTCAGCTGAGGCATCCATATGCCCGTGTCACAGCCTAACTTCTTCCTGTCAGCCTTGATTTCTTCCCCTACTGTCCCAAGGACACTCTCTAACACACTAGTGGACCTCAGAGTCTGCTTTCCAGGAACCCAGCCTGTGACAGGGTCTTCAAGGTGTTTGCTGGTGGGTGAGGAATCTAAACCTTGTTCCTCCTCCTCCTCCCCCTCCTCACATTGAAAGCTTTGGAGAAATTGGCATTGCTCGCTCAGACTTCCGTGAGCCAGCACTTATCATGGGTTGATTAATCTTCCCCATCACCCCAATTCATGTCCATCTGGGGACCACAGAAAATTACCTTCTTTGGAAATAGAGATCCTGATGAGGTAATTAGTTAAGGATCTCGAGATGAAATTTTTTTTTTGTACCGAGAATCAAACTCAGGACCTTGTGCTTGCCAGGCAGGCCCTTGTGCTACTGAGCTATATCCCCAGCCCTCAAGATGAGATTTGAATTTAGGATGAGCTTCAGTCTATCCCCACCTCCACCTCCCTACTGAGGATTGAACCCAGGGCCTTCTGCATCCTAGGCAAGCACCACATCTCCAGCCCCTTTTTAAATGTTTGTTTTATGACGAGACCTTGCTGAGTTGCCCTTAGCCTTTGAGGCTGGCCTTTGAGCTTGCCTCAGCCTCGTGAGTAGCTGGGATTGCAGGCATGTGCCAACGTGCTTGGCTAAATTTAGTATCTAATGAAAAGAGAAGAGACACATACCACAGCGATGGGCAATTTAGTGAGAACCTGTCTCAAAATAAAAACAAAGGGCTAGAGATGTAGACCAGTACAAGGTCCTAGGTTCATCCTCCAGCACTGTTAAAAAAAAAAAAGAAAAAAGGAGAAGGCACGCTCCTCCATGTATTTGTTTAGCTAAACTGAACCGAATGCTAATAAAAGGAAGAGTGAAGTTTATTAGAAGTTACTGCAGGGTAGCTGCTCGATTTTTTTTTTTTTTGGATCCTGGGCATGTGGGCACCTGCTAATTTTCCTACTTATTCATGATCTTTGATCCTACACATGGAACTGTGTAAGGAACCATATTCATTTTTGGATGATTTTAATAACTCTTTAAAAGTCAGTCACTAATGAGGTCCCTGTACTATGTCACTGTAATGCATGTCCTGATCATTTAAACTAGATTTATAATTTGAAAATGTGCCTGGCCTTTCTTTGGGAGGGCTGTTCCTTCTGGTTCTTCAGGAGACCCTGGTTCTATTTTTAGACATCCAGGTAGGTGGAAAAGAAGTCATTTGCAAAGGTGATTTAAGAGCTCAACATAGCATCAGATGTGAATGCCTTTGCTCATCTTTTTTTCTTTTTGTCTTTGAGACAGGGTCTCACCATGTAGTGTAGCCTGGCCTTGAACTCGCTTATATAGCCCAGGCTGAACTTGAATTTGCAGTGATCCTCCTACCTCAGCTTCCCCAGTGCTGGGATTATAGGCGTGAGCCATCACGTCTGGCTGCTCATTCCCGTCTTGTTATTTTGTAGCTCATACACTGCTGCCGTGGGTCTTTTTTTGGCTTATCAATAAGATGGAGCTCACCCTGCCTTTTCATAAATTAGCAATAGTAAGAGAATAAAGTGAATTGTTCTCACAGATCTCACAAGTTCAGGTGCTCTTCTGATCACATTTGAAGGCCCCAAATTACCTCTGAATCCTCAGGTTGAGCTCCTGGGTCTACACTGTGAGGAGAGGGAGTTGTGTTTATTAAAACCTAGGTACATATATACACATAGACACACACACATACATGAATTTCTGAGCTCTATCTGCGTTTTAAGAATCCAGAATGTGTCCCAAGACACTTGCCTCATTTGACTCTTCCTACTTCTTCAAGTTTTTTTTTTATTTTTTATTTTTTTGAAACAGGGTTCTCTATGCAGTTCAGGCTGGCTTTGAGCTTATTTTGTAGCCCAGGTTGGCTTTGAACTCACAACAATCTTCCTGCCTCAGCTTCCCGAGTGCTGGGATTACAGGCATGCACCACCATGCCTGGTTTCTTCAAGCTTAAATTTAACCCATAGGGTAAATATTCTTTTTTTTAAAAAAAAAGCCAATAAGTGTACATTTTCTTTTATTAGACGTCTGTTTTTCTAAATTAACCTATGAAGAACAAAACTTTTTGGATTTCTTTGTCTTAGTTTTACAGATAGAGTTTCATCAATAAACTCTGCTAAGAACTACTACCTGCTGTCTATAATTGTGTCAGGCAAAGAAAACCACCCAAAAAAATTCACAGAGGGTGAAACACTAATCAGTGTCACCATCAAAGATGACTGTAATTAAGCAAAGAACAAATATCTAATAATGTAATTAAATTGGGGTTACAAAAAATTAATCATGTGCCACACACTATTTTGTTCAATGTTCTAATCCTTTTCATGATTTGTAGTCATCTGCTGCACAGTGATCAAAGACTTTTGTCCTCTGATGTTCAATGACTAGCTGGCCAAAATAAATTTTGAGCCAATTGGCAAATTCCTTGAGTTCTTTCTTAGGCAAGACACTCTAATAACCCTGAAATGTTTTATTGGAGGACTCCGATGAGTGGCCTGTGTAACTGAAGGGATTCAAGGAGATCTGTGAATTTTCCTTAAGATTCTCCTGCTCAGCTGGGCGTGGTGGTGCATGCCTGTAATCCCAGCACTCAGGAGGCTGAGGCAAGAGGATTACTGTGAGTCTGAGACCAGCCTGGGCTACAAAGTGAGCTCAAGGCCAGCCTGAACTGCGTAGTGAGACTGTGTCTCAAAAATATTAAAAAAAAAAAAAAGATTCTCCCTCTCTCTTTTTTGGGTATTGGGAATTGAACTCAGGACCTTGGGCTTACCAAGCAGGTGCTTGTGCTGCTTAGCAATAACCATGAGCCCACCTCCTTAAAATTCTAAGGCCTGAAGAGTTTGCTTTGGGAGTTAGATCCTTTTCAGTAGCATGCGGCCTGTGGTCTCCCCTCATCCCCCAAATCTGGCGGCCTTCCAAAGAAATACTAATTTATGCTTATATGAGATGGATATCAATGAGGATGCTTTTTTCTCAACAAGGAATGGTTGTCAGTGAGGATGACAGGGGCCAAGGGCAGTGCTGAGGATCAAAGTGTACCACCGAACTACATCCGCAGCCCTTTAAATTTTCTTTCTATGTTTTTTTTTTTTTTGTTGTTGTTGTTTGTTTCTTTATTTTGAGACTTAACCTTGTTAAATTGTCCAGGCTGGACTTGAACTTGTGATCATCTTACCTCAATCTCCCTCAGGGCTGGATGTGCACCTCCGTGCTTAACAAGGATGCTTTTGATAGCAGCCTAATTTCAGCTGGCTTAACAGCTGGGCGTGGTGGCCCACGCCTGTAATCCTAGCACTCAGGAGGCTGAGGCAGGAGGACTGTTGCGAGTTCGGGACCACCCTGGGCTACAAAGTGAGCTCGAGGCCAGCCTGTCTCAAAAAAAAAAAAAAAAAAAATCAGATGCCTTCAACAACACAGGAAATTTATGCTCTATTTTTTCACATAACTAGAAGGGTATAGGTAGGGCTCCCTTCTGGTAAGGCTTGATTTAGTAGCTGGCAGAATGTCACCAAGCATGTGCATTTTTTCCTGCTTCTCCATTCTAATTTCCCTAGTGTTGGCATAATCTTCAGAGCCCTTTAGTAATATGCTGGATGCTCCAGGTTTTGCTCCTTTCAGCACATCTTGCATCTCTGTACCGTCCCTTCCAGGGAAGAAGTATGTCTTCTGATGTCTCTTACGTGAGCAGTGGGATTCACTGCCTCCTGTGGACTGGAATCCAGCCATTTGCTGGTTCCTGAACCAATTACTGTGGCCAAGAGACAAAAGCCAGGGGTCAGAAAGCTCCCCGGAGTCAAACCTCTCTCTGGCTCCGTTTTGTAGGTGCCACACAGTAGCCTGTCTCTCCTTGTAGTCTCCTCATGGCATCACATCAAAGAACTTTTCTTCTCTGCATAGAGTGCAAGGTGACCACCCTGAGTTCCTGAGCCTACATGATGGCAAGATCTCAGGGACTTCACATCCTACTTGGGAGCCCTAGGAAAAATAATCTGATCGGTCTCAGTAAGGTCTGCTTCCATTCCTGATCCTAGCAAGCATGGCCAAGGAGTTGTGGTGTCACTGGCTAGACAGGGCCTAAGGGGGTTACCAGTCGAGCTGGGAATGGAGACAGGACAGGTCTCTGGGACTCAGGGTCAGCCCCTGGGGTCACTGCAGGAAAGTGGATGTGGTTGGGGAAAGGCCTTCCACTCAATAGATCTGACACATGGGTTTGGTTAGGATTCTTTGGTTGCAAGTGACAGATGGCAGCTTGGTTGACACAGAATATTCACACGTGTGTACACACACACACACAGACACACACATACATATCTGGAGCCTGGGATACAGTGTCTAATTGAAATGGGCTAAGTCACATGATCATTATAATAATTGTCCTCGATAAATCACACTTTCCTCTTCTCGCCTCCCTGGAAGCCAGGGTTGCTGTGCCTCCCTTCAAGAGGTGGCATCTACTTTTCCAGTCTCCTTTGTTGGAACTGGCCTTATGACTTGACTAACAGATGTCATATGAGCTCCAGGTCTTATGCAACTTTGCACCTTGTGCTGCATCCCCTGGAACTCTGAGACCCCCATGCTGTAGCACCCGCCTGCTGGAGGATGACAGGTTCCAGGAAGGAGGCTTCCTGACGACTGTCAGCATCCAGATAGACATCAAGTGAGACCGTGTTGGCTCTTCCAACCCAGCTCACCTTCCACTTGAACGCAGCCATGTAGACATACCCAGGTGAGAGAGGCAGATCTGCCCAGATGACCAACTCACAGAATCATACAAAATTATAAATCACTATTGGTTGAAGCTTCCAGATTTGACAGTGCTTGTTGCACAGTAGTAGAATGCTAAAATACATGCCAGCCCCCTGGGTCTGGGGAGAAGGCATCTGCACATGGGGCGGGGGAGCTGTCTCCAGGAACACTTTCGGTTTCCACAGTGCCAGGGCTGCCTACTTGGAGTTTCTTCCCCACCAAATGCCCACAGTCAGGGATAAGCAGTTCTTCAAAATGCAAGCAGGGTGCTTTTTGGAAGAGAAAAATATACCTGGCAGTTTGAAAACAACAAATAATCTGCTCTATTTTGCTTTGTGCTGCCTGTAAGCAGAGCCATATAAACACTCTGGGTACCTATTACATGTTGTCTTAAACTCATATTTTTGAAATAAATACCACCGGGATGGACCGATCTGAATTAAATAGACAAGAGACTGCAGTCTCCACCATCTGCAGCCCTCCACTTCTGCTCTTGGCCTAGTTTGAGAACAAACACATACACACCGAACCACAAGAGAACGACTGATTTAGAACAAATTAAATAAAGCAACATGTAGGATGTCAATGCTGAGTGCTCCAAGACAGGACCCAGCACACCTACTTCAAGGGAGGGAGACGCAATGAGCCAGCCACATGTTCCTCCACTACATATCCCCGGGTCAGGAGCAGGGCTGGCATGGCTTCTCTTCACTGAGTAGACTCCAACTCAGTGATTCTCATGTGAGCGTCCTTTTGCTCCCTACGGGATATCTGGCAACGTCTGGAGGCAGTTTTAGTGGTGAGGAGGTAGCGCTACTGGCATCTACTGGGTCAGGGCCAAAGAGGCTCCTCAACTTCCCATAATGCCCAGCGTACTGTCAGTTACACACACACACACATATATACACCACAAAGAGTTATTTGGATTTGGGGCTAGAGATGTAGCTCCGTGGTTAAACATTTACCTGGCATGTGCAAAGCCTTGGATTTAATTCCTAACATAAGAAGAAAAAAAAAAAAAAAAAAAAAAAAAAAGGAAAAAAAAAAAAAAAAAAAAAAAAAAAAAAAAAAAAAAAAAAAAAAAAAAAAAAAAAAAAAAATCTAGGTATGGCAGATGCCTGCAATCCTGGCACCAAACTGGGAGGCTGAGGCAAGAGGACCACAAGTTTAATCTAGGCAAGTTAGCAAATTAGCAAGGCCCTGTCTCAAAATAAAATTTTTTTAAAAGGCTGAGGAAGTAGCTCAGTGCAAAGGAGCTATGTTCAATCTCTAGTACTCCCCCAAAGAATTATTAGACTTAAAATATAAATAGTACTGATGTTGAGAAAACTTGATTTAAAAGAAATAAAACTGCCTGATAGATAAGGAATTATAACCACAGCATCACATCTCTGGGTCTTAGAATAGTCGTAAAAACAAAGCCCACCCAGGTACAGTGGCACTCTGGGAGGCTGAGGCAGGGGGATTGCAAATTTGAACTCAGCCTGGAAAATTTAGCAACTAAGTGAGATCTTGTCTCAAAATAAAAAATAGAAGAGGGCTGGAGAACGTAGCTCAGTGCAAAGACCCTAGGTTCAATCCTTACTTCCACAAAAAAGAAAAAGGAAACCTATTTATGTACTTATTTATTTAGGTGTCAGGAATTGAACTCAGGACCTTGCACTTGCCAGGCAGGCACTTGTGCCACTGGGCTAGATCCCCAGCTCCAAAACCCTTTTATTTAACACAGCACCATGTGTGACATATCACCATACTCTAAACTCTTGGTGTTCACCAACTAACCAAAAAAATGACAACGTACCTACAAATGAAGATTTACATGCAAGTGCTTATAGCAAGGTTGTTCTCCAATATGGAAGCAATCCCAGACCTGCTACGCTGGATGATTAGCCAGAGGATGGTCTACTCATACTACACATCTATAAAAAAGAATCTAGTATTGGGAAGGCTACAACATGGATAAACCTCAAAAACATTTTGTGCAGTGAAAGAAGCCAGCCACAAAATATCACATATTTTATGATTCTACTTACATGAAATGGCCAGAAAAAGCAAGTTATAAAGAAAAAGGTAAAGTAGTAGTTGTCTGCGGCTGAGGGTTGGAATGGGAACTAATTGTAAATGGGCATAAGTGATCTTACTGGGGTGAAGAAAATGTTCTAAAATTATTTATAGTGATGGTTGCACAGCTTGATAAATTCTCACAAAACTATTGAATTTGGCATTAAGAATGGATGAGTTTTATGAGCTACAAATCATGCCTTAGTAAAACTTTGCTGTTTGAATTGTGTCCCTGGACCAGTAGTATCAGCATTATTGGAAAATGCTTAGAGATGAAAACCTTAGGGTCCAGCCTAGACCTGCTGATTCGGAATCTGCATTTTAACAACAACCCTAGATGATTTGTGTTCCCCCCTTTTATTAGTATATGTTTGCAAGAAACAGTGAATATACTCATTGTGGGGGAATTGATACATGTACATACCACACCTTACATACCACACCTTGATACTTTTTACTTCTTCTCCTCCTCTCTTGCATCTCTCACCACCCTCAGATCCCCTTCCTACCCTTTTTAAACAACCAGTTCTTTGATTCATTGATTCTTTGTTTTTTAATCTCAATTTCATTAATATCTGATCTTTATAATTTATTTCCTTTACCCTGAGGTGATTTTTTTTTTTTTTTTTTGGTCTTTTTAGGACTGGTCTTGCTATGCAGTTCAGGCTGGCCTTGAGCTCACTTTGTAGCCCAGGCGGGTCTTGAACTCACACGATTCTCTTGCCCCAGCCTCCTGAGTGCTGGGATTACAGGCGTGTGCCACCATGCCTGGCTATATCTTGAGGTGATTTATATGCATGTTAAACACTGCTTTCAT
>NW_004955455.1:11675665-11676607 GCF_000276665.1 Chinchilla lanigera
CGCCACCCTGCCCAGCAAGCGTATTTATCAATTACAAATTATTTCTATCAATTACAAATGAATTATGTTGATAATTCCACAAATAATGTACGCTCATTATTTAAAAACTCAAGAACAGCAGAATCCACATGCCTAGGTTTATGGTCCCTCACCCTGCCTTGGGTAGGTCTGTAGGTAAATCTTTCTCTGGGTTGTAAACATCTTGAGTACCACGCCTTGTTATACATCATGTCACTATTGATGTGTAACCCTGCTTTGCCCAGGGGCGGCACTGAGCAACTGTGACAATGATCATGGTGATGGTGGAGATCGCCATGAAAATGGTATGAGACATACAGTAAATGTTTAACTTTAACAAGTTAATTAAGGGTTGGGGAGTTAGCTCAGTGGTACAGCACCTACCTGGTAAGCTCAAGATCCTGAGTTTGATTCCTGGTACCAAAAAACCCCCAATTTCCCCAAAACCAAATTTATTACAATAAAAGACACATGGCCATTAATCCCCCTCAAAAATATTCCTCCTGCTTCAAACACTCTTATCCCATCATTCTTGCCACATCTTTTTTTTTCGGTACTGAGAATCAAACTCACAACCTTATGCTTGCCAGGCAGGCGCTCTGCTGCTGAGCTATATCCCCAGCTCTCGCCCCTTTCTGAAGCAGGTCCGAAGTCCTCTTTCATGAGTGTCTTCAATGGCACTGTTGTGCCTGCCTCCATATTTTGAATTGATTTTAAAAGTTTACTTTTCATGGTCATTTGCCTTTGGGTAAGAGCCAGAGGTCACATGGTGCCACATCCAGTGAATGACATGCGTGAGGACATACCGTAAGTTTTTTGTTTTACAAAAATTGCTACAAATGTAAATGTAGCTCAAAGATGTGGCTAGAATTTGGGACTTCTATTCCTTTTTTTTTTTTTTTTTTTTTTGGTTTTTTGAGACAG
>NW_004955455.1:11676707-11683144 GCF_000276665.1 Chinchilla lanigera
GTGTGCCACCATGCCTGGCTATATCTTGAGGTGATTTATATGCATGTTAAACACTGCTTTCATACTGGGACTCAGCTGAAATGTGTGGAAGCAAAACCATTCTGTGTTAATCAGCTTTTTGGGGCTGTTGTTACTGTAACAAACTACCAGAGATGATCAACTGAGAGAACCTATTTATTTGCAAAAAAAATTTTTTTTTTCTTTCTTTGAGACAGGATTTTGCTATGCAGTTCAGGATGGCCTTGGCCCTACTTTGTAGCCTAGCCTGGCCTTCAACTCACAGAGATCCTCCTCCCTCAGCCGCC
Source organism: Chinchilla lanigera (assembly GCF_000276665.1). NCBI lineage: Eukaryota > Metazoa > Chordata > Mammalia > Rodentia > Chinchillidae > Chinchilla > Chinchilla lanigera. The sequence goes on from NW_004955455.1 coordinate 11,677,013, forward strand.
TGAGTGCTGGGGTTACAGGCATGTGCCACCATGCCCAGTGAGAACAGTTTTATTTTGGTTCCCAGTTTTGGGGGTTTCAGCCTCCAGTGGTTGGTTGGCCCCATTGGTTTTGGGCCTGTGACAAGGAGCACATGTTAGGGGAAGCTAGTTACCCTCAAAATGAAAAAGAGGAAGGCATTATGGCCCCACAACTCCTTCAAGGGCTCACCCCTCCAATGACCTAAATCTTGCATTAGGCTCCTCCTCCTCCTAAAAGCTCCACCACCTCCAGTACCACAGGATGGGACCAAGCCCTTAGGAGACATTCCAGATGCAAATCATAGAATGCTGTAATCATAACTTTTGACAAAAATAGTTCTAATCCATCATGTAATAGGGCCAGGAAAACGGCTTGCTGGTGCCACCAAGGTGTAGAAGGATAACATCTTTGACGCAGCTTAAACTTAGGTTCAAGCAGGGTTCGACGCTGTGTTTATACTTAGGAAATAATACCTAGTATTCCATGTAGAAGATGACCAACATACCAGTCACAATGCCAGCGTTACCCAGGATTTCATTTACTCCTCCCGATGGTCCTGCGGTAGGTTTTATATATCATTTCCCTTTTATAGATGATGCAACTAAAGCCCTGAGAGATTAACTGACGTGTTAAAAGTCACACACCTTCTAAGAGCACCCTATGGCATAATCCTGGGAGGACAGAAAAAGATTTGCATAGACTGCAATGTTGGAATTTTCCTGCAGGGGGCAGATTCACATTGCCTTCCATAAGTGGATGGCAATTGGTATTGCTCTTTGTGCTCCTAACCATTATTCTGTACTGACTCTAGTTTCTCGTCTTGGGTGCGCAGATTAGTCCAACAGAGCATTTAAAAGACAGAAGTTACAGAATAAGAGTTTAGCCTTGCAGTGGCAAAATAGCATGACACTGGCCATCAGTACTGTGCTGGGAACCTAGAGTCTTGGACGAGGTCCACAGTCAGGGGGTGCTTAGGCAGTCAAGCCAAACCAGGCAGCAAGCGTCGGTTGGAACCCGTTAGTGGCAGCTGGGGACTCAAGCCAGGCAATCCAGGCAGGCATGCATAAATCAGACAAGTAGGAATTTTAGCAGCTTTGCCAAAAGAAGGAAGGTGATCAAGGTTGGGCAGCTGGTGAGAAGCAAGAAAACAACATGGATAGATGCAGGCAGCATTGTCAAGTCCTGGTGCCTTTGGAGCAAACCTGGGCACTGTCTGTCCCACACAGCTTTGGTGACTGCAGTGCCACAGGTCCCCATCACTGTGCACTTAACAGAGCTATGGTGCTTCCGGTGGAGTGAACTGGAGAAGTAAAAACAGATCTTGACATAAAGAAATCCAATACCCAAAGCAAGGAAACAGCACCTGTGATTAGGTACGCAGCTATGTTCTTCAGGTCTTTGGTATTCTTTGAATCAGAGAATCATTCTTAATTGAACCTCACTGTAACGCTCCAATAGGAAGTAGCTTAGGACACGGACTGACTGTACGGCTTTTGGTATCAGGTTCACCCAGCACAGGTTGAAGACCTAAACTGTGGCTTACTAATTGTGTAATCTTGCAGTAATGACCCTACCTTCCCTGAGACTCTGTTCTTATTTATTTATTTATTCATTCATTCATTCATTAAATATGGAGAGTAGTAATAACACTCACAGGATGGGTTTGAGGATTATATGAACAATAAATACATGTAAAACTCTTAGCATCCTGGAACTACTTGTTTCTTGCAACTGTATTTTTATTGCAAACCTTTTGACCAGGCTTTGCCACCCTTGTCAGTCTCCCATCCTCAAAATGTAAATTACTCCTCATTGTTCAATAAGGCTGTTTGAGTTCCTGTCATCTTATGTAAATTCCAACCAGAAACAAGGAATAACATTAAGACAGATAAATACATACTTCTTCCAGTCGGTCAGAGGTGGACAGCAAGACACTGCTCTTCTGAAACCCACAGCTCCCAGCTATCCTAAACCCCTGTGTGGGTAAAGAACTAAAGAAGCAGTTTAAAATAAAGGAAGACAATTTATCTGGAGATGGGGAAGGAGGAAAAGAGAGATGACAGAAAGCTACTTTGGACAAGTAGGGAGAATTCGACAATGAATCACTTGTAGAATTCTTGTCTGCAGCTCCTTTTATTGAGATCCTTGTCCCACATAGGCTCCTGGGAATCTGATTGGCTCCCTGGCCTGTCCTTCATCCTAACCTTGCATTTCTTCTGGGTCTGTGACTTTTTTCCTGTCCTTGGTGGAGGGTAAGATTATGGGTGGGCGGCCTTATGGAATGGTAGTTTAGTCTTAAGGATTAAGTAAAGCTGAAGTTTGTGATTCTTATGTGAGTTCTTTGCCTTTGTCTTTCTAATTCCTAAGGGTCTAGCTACCTATGCCCTTTTAATTGTTGGACTCTGGCTGGAGAGATCAGTGCTGTCTTATTAATTTTTAATAAAGTTCAATGAGGTCTTCATCTGGGGACTGGGGATTTAGCTCAGCGGCACAGTGCCTGCCTGGCAAGCTCAAGGTCATGAGTTCGATTCCCGGTACAGGAAAAACACACACAAAAAAAAGAAAAAAAAGAAAAAGAAAAAAATGAGGCATTCATCTGATCTTTCCTCCACCTACTGTGCCTCATGCCCCTACAGCTTCCACACCCATCTCACTGATCAGAACTGAGACACATGGCTTTGCCACTAGGGAAGCTGGAAATGGAGTCTTTATTAGATATAAGATTGAGAAAAACAGAAACAAAGATGGCTACTAGTGACATAGGGAAGACATAGGACCTCCAAATAAACCAAATAATATAAAAGAAATATAACTCCCAACCTACTAGATGTCTGATTCATTGAGTTCATGTCCCCCAAAATTGAAGAATAAATTCTAAGGAGCAATAGAGGTGAAGAGTAGGAAATATTTCTGCCTAAGAGAGACAGAAGGGAGCGTGGAAAATGGGTTGCCAGCAAGTCCACTTACAGGGGAGGCTTTGTAGAGCAAAATCATGAGGTAGGTACAAAATCATGAGGTGGGTATAAGGTGGGATATAGCTATGATCAATCAGTAAGATTACAGGTATAGTTGCTTAGGTAATATTGATGCAATGGGGAAGCAAGTCACTTAGCAAGTGTAGTGGACTGACAACTGGTGGTCAACTTGTAACCCCCAGCTGAACTGAGTAAGCATAGCGCTGGGTGTGGGAGGCCCATCTGAAGATTGTTGCCAGCAGCATCAGAGGCAGAAATGGAGAAGAAGAAGTGAGGTTCTTGGGAGCTGAGAGAGGCTGTCGGGAGCTGGTAGAAGCTGTAAGGAGCTGTTAGTTGTTTTGAAGGAGCTTGTCATGCTGGCTTTCCTGATGAACTTGGCTGTTTTCATCCTCTGAGGAGGTTGGGACCTCGTTGGCACTGGGAATGGCTTTGGTTCACTTTGGGGAGCTCTGGTCCTCACTTTGAGCCTCACTTCCTGGCTCTGGAGAGGGAGATGGTGCACTACTGGTCTCCTGGAAAAGCTTGCTGCATTGGCTTCCCTGATGGGAACTCAGCCATCTTGATCATCAGAGGAGCTCGGAACCTCACTGTTGCTGAGGATGGCTGTGGTACCTTTTGGGGGAGTTCTGGTTCTTCTGAGCGTCCCTTCCAGGCTCCAGTGCAGATCCCTCAGCCTGCTAGCACAGCCCCTTTATCCCGCTGGCACAGACTTTCTAGATTCCACCACTGACCTTTGGGCCTTCCCTGCGCAGATCTGTGAAACAGGCCTGCATGAGATATTGGTATGGGCTCTGGGCTTGGATTGGTGGGAAGCATTGTCATGAGCCTTAAGTTGGACTCATGCTGGGACATTATTGTGGGATCCAGGCCTTCAGCTGGATTCTTGGTCTATAGTGTGTGGACAGATTTCCCATACTCTCTTGTATATCATTCTTTGGGTGACTATTATAAATAATCTTATAAAACATGTGTCCTGTATTATATTATTTCCCCTTGCAGAAATATCCCTCAAACCATAACAGCATTTGTACATGGAAAGAACAAGGTCCTTTCCTGGAAAGGATGGGTCAAGGACCTGGTCCCCCACCCAGGGGATTGATGCCTAGTTAGAATATCAATCATTACTGTTTATCCCTGAGGAATTAGGTATAGCCATTTCATCTTTGTCTTGAGGCCTGGCCTTCAGTGAATGCATCTCCACCCACAGCTGTCATGTGTTTTCATCTTCCACACTGATTCCTTCGAGGGCCCAGCCCTGTCTGACTGCCTATAATATTTCTACCTAATTTAAATGTCTGTAATACTGGGGACAACAATAAGTCACTGTCTGTGGTGGTCATCCAAGAGAGAATGAAAGGGCTATAACTAAAAGGGAAGAAATACTAGACAGGCAAAAACAGTCATTGTATTCACATAGGGGGTCATGCAATGGAGCTTGGTCACAAAGCCATGTTTTGTACTCAACAAATAATCCTGGGTTCACTGACTAGTTTTTACCATAATAAAAACTTGAATCTATTGAGCAGAACACATAGAAAATCACGAAACACATCCAAGTTTCAAGGAGCTTATATTTTATAACAAAATACTCTTTTTTTTTGTTTTTGTTTTTTTTTTTCCAGTGCTGGGAACCGAACTCACCACCTTGCACTTACCAAGCAGGTGCTTTGCCGCTGAGCTAAACCCCCAGCCACTGTAATGAAATACTCTTTTAAACAGTTCTAATTGCTCTCAGTCAGTGGGGTTGAACTATGGCCTGTATGTCCCACAATGTGCAGTTTGCATCACTGAAAGCTCTAAAAGTTTCACCATCACTGCTTTAGGTGATATTTTAGGGCTAGATTTCCTTAAACAACATGGTCTCTCTGGCACCACAACTCTACTCAGTATGCTAAGAAAAAATTCTCTCAATGCCATGTCCTTAGACGTAGATAACTTAAAAAAAGATTTTTGCTGATTACTCAAACAATGCATGCTCCTTGTTAAAACAAGCATCACAAAATAGGCTGGGCCCAACCTCAGGCTGCAGTCCACATGTAATTGCCACCTTTGGAAATGGGGTCCCACTCTCTTAGACATCACTGAGCCAGGTAGCTTTCACAGAGGAATTTTTAGAAGGCAGGAAAAAAGTGCCACCATGGGCCTTCTGCATACCATAAGGCAAAAACGTACAGAAATTGCCTTTAAACATCTTTGTTCTGCTAGAATTTCCTCTCTAAATGTCAGCCTCTTTTCCCTTTCTTCTTTTCTTTCCCATCTGCCTTTGTTCCCATTACAACCTAAATTCCCCTCAGTTCTCTGGAATGATTTGGTTCTGGCTCTCACCTTGCCTATCCACTTAAAAAGTCAAAAGCACAGTTTCTCTCTCTCTCTCTCTCTCTCTCTCTCTCTTTTTTTTTAAAAAGACATTGTCTCAGTGTCCAACAAATATGTGTTAATGGCTGGGAGTGAGGGTGGAGGTGTAGTTCAGCCTGTAGAGAGCTTTGTTTAGCATGTACAAGGCCATGGGTTTCATTTCCAGCACCAAACACAAATAGAAATTGCTTGGGGGTAGACCTAGCCATAGAGGAAAACTATGGATAAATTGATTAGCTAGCATCAGATACAGGCATTGGGTCAATCCCATCCAAACCTTGTGGTTGCAGGGCCTGGGGATTTAGCTCAGCGGCACAGCTCCTGCCTGGCAAGTGTGAGGTCATGAGTTCAATTCTCGGTACCGGAAAAAAAAACCAAACAAAAGAACAAACCTTATGGTTACAAAAATGTAGGAAGGGGAGGTGGGTGCTTCATGAAGGTATTTGAGGCTCTGTTTCAGTAGGTTGGATAAGAGATATCTGTTCTCAATTTTTAGCATATTTTTTTAGGAAGAAAGTGTTCAAATGGGGAGGGGGAACAAGGAAGGGAGAAGGAGGAAAGGAAAGAAGGCAAAAGTAAAAAGAGTGAGAAAAAGAAAAAAATGGAAACAAAACATTTGTAAATGGGGAAGGCAGCACAGGGGAATGGGAAGAAAAGAATCAAGTAATATGTACAGGTACAAATTCTCTATGAGGGATGTGAGTATTATATATATCTAAAATGTACCAGTAAAATCTGTTTTTATTTTATTTTATTTTATTGTGTTTTTGAGACAGGGTCTCA
>NW_004955455.1:11684344-11698082 GCF_000276665.1 Chinchilla lanigera
AGCCCAGGCTGGTTTTGAACTTGCAAGGATCCTCCTGCCTCAGCCTCCCGAGTGCTGGGGTTACATGTGTGCACCACCACACCCCGGCTGTTACCTTCAAAGTCATTGCTCAGATATAGGCATGCAAAATTGATCAAACAATAAAAGCACTAACTGTTCCTTTCAATGAACTAATAGAAATTAGTAGTACAATTATGTTAGCTATCTTGTGTGTGTGTGTGTGTGTGTGTGTGTATTTTTTCCCCTTTCCTTCTTTTCTCCTCTCCTCCATCCTAACCCTAACCTTAACCCTAACTCTAACTAGTTATTCTTTCCTTTTGAGCAGTTTCTTTCCCTTTCACAATATCTACTGTATCTTTTGGATCTTATTTACTCTTTCAGTTTCTTATACTAGGGAGACAATACCATGTTTTCACATGCAAGTCTGATTTGTTTTACTTATGAGTATGGTCTTTAGTTGCATCCATTTACCTATAAGATCTTCAAGTTTATCTTTCTTTATAGCTGAGTAAGATTCCAATGTATAAAAATATCACATCTTTTTTATCCATTCCTCACTTGATGGGCGTTTGGGTTGTTTCCAGGAGTTCGCTATTACAAATTGTGCTGCTATAATCATGGGTGCATATATATCACTGTGATATGATGTTTTCAATTTTTCTGGAAAAATACCCAGAGGAAGAATAGCTGGGTCAAATGGGACCTCTAATCCTAATTTTTTGAGGAATCTTCACACTGATTTCCACAGTGGTTGCACCAGTCTACACTCCCACCAACAGTGGAAAAGGGTTCTTTTTCCCCCACAGCCCTGTCAGCATTTGTTATTGGTTGATATTTTGATGACAGCCATTCTTTCTGGGGTGAGATAAAATCTCAGTGTTGTTTGAATTTGAATTTCTTGAATGACTAACGATGTTGAACATTTTTTCATATATTTACTTCTGGCCCACATTTTCATTTTGGACTAGACACTGAAAATCAGGTAGCTGTCTCTGGAAACGGAGTGGGGGAAGATATCAAAGCTCCACCTAGTAACCCTGCCTTTGCCAGGTCCCTGGGAGATGTATTTGTAGAATCCTATTGTCCTACTGATCTAGATCAATAAACCGGTTGGACTTTCAAAAAACTCCCAAGTTTTTCAATCACACCTTGTTTACCAACATCACCACAAGTATTTGAGTTAGGGGCTGCACTATTGCTTCTCGGTTATAGCATCATTGGGCGATAGAACTTTTCCAGCTCCATTATCATCTAACAGGGCCGGGGATATAGCTCAGTGGCACAAGCACCTGCCTAGCAAGCACAAGGTCCTGAGTTCGATTCCCAATACAAAAACAAACAAACAAACATTATCATCTAGCAGAGGCTGAACATGCTTATATGGCACATAATTGTATTTGAAGAAGTCGATAGGAAGAGACAAAAGGACCAGTTAAAAAATGAAATCAACCAAGATTGTCCTGAATTATGTGGTAAATGCTATTCTGCATTAAGGGGTTCATGACAGAGTATGGTATGTCCGGCCATCATGAAAGAGGACAGCTAATGTGACACTGACGGCCAGTTTGGACCATGGGCAAGACAGACTGCTGGCGTTTATTTCTTTTATGATCCCCTCCACTTGAATGTGGATGGAATCTGTGAGTTGCTTGTATCCAGGAGAATATGGCAAAGGTGACGTGTTGTCACTTCTGCGGTTACATTACATAAGGTTGTCATGTCTGTCTTGCTGAGAGATTCTCTTCCTTGCTGACTTTGAGCAAGCAAGCAACCATGTTATAAGCTCCTCCATGGACAAGGTCATGTGGTGAGGACCTGAGGGTGACCTCCAGTGACAGCCAGAAACCAACCACAGTATTAGCTACCGCTTTCAAGGAAATGAACGCTGCCAGCAACAACTTGGGATTAAAAACAGATCCTTTCCCAGTCAAGCCAGATTCATAGAAACTGTGAAGAAAGAAATGTGGGCTGTTTTATGCTGCTAAGTGTGCGGCAATATTTATGCAGCAAAAGATAACTAATACGGATAGATTCGAGTGATACGCTCCATTTAATTTGCAGTAGGCAGTCACATCACATTAAAGGGTTGTTCTCATTTTATTGACACGTACTATTGAATAGAGGAGACACTGTAGTAGTTTGGAAAACTGTCCATAAATTAACATGAAGAGAGTGGCCCTAATTTCTGCCCTCGGTTGGTGGCCATTAATATTTCCAATAATTTTAAAATCTGAATATTTTCTTGGCTCTTGGAAAAATCTTAGTTACATAGGGCGAGAAAAAAAAATGGATGAAGAACCTCAGGTATTTTACCTTTTTGTTATCGCTAGAAATAGTTTTTACTCTGCTAAGGCAAGTGAGCTGGGAATTGTGCTCTTGACGGCACAAAACCTTTATTTTCAAAGGCTGCCTTTTAGACCCAGCTAATGGGGAACAGAGAGAAAACTACCTTGGAAGAGCGATCATCTTCAAGCTACACTATTCCTTAATGAGAAATTTCAATTCTAAAAATATACCACCAAGCACAGCAATTGAGAGAGAAATGCCTTAATGGTTGTGGAAAATCTTTATGCCCTGAGAAATTGGTCACATTAAGGTGCCATCTCGCTTTTATCTGCAGTGAACACAAAGTATGTTGATACATCAATCCATTGTTCTGTTTTTTAAGAGTTTCATCCTAAGTAACAGCAAACCATGAGAGTTCACAAAATCAATTTTGTTCTATTTCCTGCTTTTGAGTGGCCTGGAATCTACCATGTAATGTTTGCACATTTTCTCTCTTAAATGTCTAGAAATTATTTTGGTTTGTAGGTGGCCCATGTTTTTATGTCATGAAATGATATATCCTTAGGGACCTGCATGAGAAGAGGAACATCTGGGAGGGTTTGAGCTTCTCGCTGTTTTGCTCTTTTTGCAAGAGAACAGCTCTGGAGGAGGTAGCCAAGGAATCACAACTGAGAACCACTGAAAATCTTCACGGACTCTTCATTCCAAAGGTGCAGTAGAAAACTATGAGGTTCCCTGTTTGTTTATTTTACTAGGATTGAACCCAGGAGTGCTCTACCACTGAGCTATAGCCTCAGCCCTCTTAATGTTTTTTTAATTACTATTGCTATTACTGTTATTATTATTATTATTTTGAGACAAGATCTCATTGAATTGCTCAAGCTGATCTCGAACTTGCAAAGCTCCTTCCTCGGTGCTGGGATTGTACATGTGCACCACATCCTCTTCCATTAAGAAGGAACCAGGGCTGCAGGTGTAGCTCAGTGGTAGACCTTTTGCTTAGCAGGCACAAGGCCCTGAATTCGATTCCCAGAACTGCAGAAAAAGAAGGAGAAGGAAAAAGAGAAGGAGGGGGAGAGGGGGAGGGAAAGCAAGAGAGGGATTGGGAGGGGCAAAGGAAGGAGAAGGAGGAGAAGAAGGAGTAGGAGAAGGAGAAGGAGAAGGAGAAGGAGAAGGAGAAGTAGAAGAAGGAGAAGGAGAAGAGGGTGAAGAAGTTTCTAGCAAACTACTAGGTTGTCTGCCTGCAGCTTCCCTCTGTCCCTTGACTCCAGCCTGAATTGTATGGAGGGTGGATGGGAAAAGACTGGGACTGTCCCTTCTCCTCCCTGTATGAAGCCTTAGAGATGGGACATGCTGCCAGAAGGGAGCACCCGAGGCATCTCATTCCCTGGAGAGCCAGGGAGCCCCCTGCTTGGCCTGTAGAAGTGTCAGTGGACATTCTGAACTTTTTTCCTTGGCTGGTTTCATGCATTCATTCTTCCCAAAGAATTTTATCTTCAGTATTTTAAGTCTGCCACAGCTCTCTCCCAAACTCTAATATTTTTATTGTTGTTTTTCAGAATTGGATCTCTATTTGAATTTTATTTCATTCTCCTATTCCAACTTTTCTGAGGCATAATTTGCATAGAATAAATTACAACACTGTAAGGATACATTTAGATACAGCTCGATAATGTATATATTGTGTAACCACCCATACAATTAAGATATAAGCCATTCTCAGTTTCTGAAAGACCCCTCATGTCCTTTTGCATTTAATCCTCGCCCTCACTCCTGTTTCCAACTGCTTTTCCTTTTTTTTCTTTTCTAGAATTTTGTGTAAATACAAGCATATTAGTACAACTCTTTTGAATCTAGTTTCTTTCACTCAAAATGATTTTGTGATTTATCCATGTTATTGCATGTATCTGTTGTTTTTTTTTTTTCCTGTCTTTTTGAAACAGGGTCTCACTATGCAGTTCAGGCTGGCCTTGAGCTCACTTTATAGCCCATGTTGGTCTCAAACTAACAGCGATCCTCCTGCTTCAGCCTCCTGAGTACTGGGATTACAATCGTGTGCCACCGTGCCTGGTTGTGGTATGTATCAACAGTGTATTCCTTCTTATTGCTGAGTACAATCCCACTATATGGGTAGAGCACAATGTATTTATCGTGTTTTTGATTTTATGTTAATTTTTGAAGAAAAGGAATTTTTATAATAGTGATGCTCCTTATTTAGTCAAGCCATAACTCTACAATTTCTTACTTGGGTCTTGTTTTTATATCTATAATCAAGTTTTATGGTTTTATTTATGTGGCCTCTGTGCTTTTCTTGCTCACTTCATAACAAATTGCTATTTAGTTGTTACTGAATAGTCATTTCTTGTTAACATTACCTTCATAGTTGTTGGTATAGTATAATAGAAAGCTACTGATTTTTTTTGGTACTGGGAATTGAAGCCAGGTTGTTTGCATTGAGCTACATCTCCAGCCTTTTTTATTTTTATATGGAGACAGGGTCTTGCTAAATTGCTCAGGCTGGCCTTTAACTTGTGATCCTTCTGCCTCAGCCTCCTGAGTAGCTGGGATCACATGCATGCACCACCACATTCATCTTGTATTGGGCCATATCTTGAAACTCTTGTTGGTTTTAAGAACCCTTTTAGTTAGGTTTCTTGGACTTTTTTACATTTATAGTCTCATTACCTATAAATAACATTATCTCCTTTTCCAAAATTCCCTCTCTCTCTCTCTCTCTCTCTCTCTCTCTCTCTCTCCTCCCTGGGGATTGAACCTAGGACCCCTACACTGAGCTATATCCTGGCCCCCTTTTAAATTTTGAGACAGGTTGCACTAAGTTGCCAGACCTAGGCTTGAATTTGAATTTACAATCCTCTTGCCTCAGCCTTCCAGAGTGCTGGGATTGAGGGCACACACCATTGGCTTCTTTTTTTCTTAATTTTGTGATGTCTAAAGAAAAGCAGAAAAATGAAAGAGGGAAGGTTAGGGTACAGGGATAGAGAGGCAGAGAGTAGGGAGAGAATATATATATTTTCATATATATATGGGGGGTGGGAGAGAGAGAGAACAAAACGCCACAGCCCAAACTCCCAGTGTTGTATGGGGAAAAGCAGACACTTTGGAACTCCACTGAGGGATCTGAGCTGAAGGGAAGGTGGTTGGAAAAGTCCAAGCAGGAATTGATTTCCTTTTTTTTTTTTTTTTTTCAGTACTGAGACTCAAACTCATGACCTCGCACTTGCCATGAAGGCACTGTGCTGTTGAGCTATATCACTGGCTAGGAATTGATTTTCTAAGTGAGAAAACTATAAAGGATATCGCACTTTCCCTTAATTTCTAGTCTCTGCCCTAAAGATTCAGAAGCTTTAAAGGGAAGGGGAGGACCAGCGTGAAAGAGAAGACCGTTCCTTCTACACAGTATATACATTATACTGGTCTCCCCCGTTACTCCAAGGCCAGGCCTGTGGGCAGCAGGTGGGGGAGATGGTGCTGGAAGACCCATGAGGATTATGGGGTTTGCTAGGAACATTTTTAGTGGTCGAAAAGAGAGATTCAGTAGGTAGTAGTTGAAGGAAGAGGCTGGAAGAAAATACAACAGTTACATGGACTGAATATTCAACAAATGGTTGCATTTAAAATTTCAGTGGCCTTTCTGTTACTATTTTAGGAAGGGTGCAGTTAAGGGGAGCCTAGAGAAATGGCGCCATTTGGGCTGCTAGCACATCCATGTATCTGTAAAAACATCTTTTTGTGAATTAGACTGGGACGCTGCCTTTCATGGCACTGTCAGATGGTTCACTCGGTAAATAAAATTTATCGGGGATTCTTTGATAGCACCGGTACAAGAAGTTATGGGGCTGCCCCTGCAGTTACTCTGTTAGGCCACTAGGCTGCGCTTCCGCTTCGGTGAGGCAAAATGCAGACTGGACGATGATGCTTTATTGGAAAGGAAGGGAAGGGGGCCATTAGGCAGAGTGGAACGAGTGTGACCCAGAGAAATGCCTCAATTTCATATAAGAAGTTGTTGACTCAACAAGAAAAATAAAAATGGAGAAGAGGGAAGGGAGAATAAAAAAGAAAGAAAGAAGAAACAAAAAGTAAAAAATAAAATATAATAAATAGACACAGTGAGACACCATTTCGTACCCATCACGATGGTTCCTATGTATTTAAAAACACGGAAAGTAACAAACGTTGGTGAGGCTGTGAAGATATTGGAGCTTTAACTCATTGCTGGTGGGGACTTAAAAGGGTGCAGACACCGTGGAGAGGAACAACTCAGCGGTTCTTCAAAAAGTTAAGCGTAAAATCACTATAAGATATGTCAATTCTACTCCTAGTCTTACACCTAAAAGAACAGAAATCAGGGACTGAAATAGACACTTGTATGCCAGTGTTCATTCAAAAAGTGAAAACAATCCAGTTGTTAATCAGCAGATGACTGGGGTAAACAAAACGTGATACACACACACAATGGACTATTTTTCAGTCAGAAAATGAAATGAAATTCTGACAGGTTACAGCAAGGACAAACCTTGAAAATATGCTAAGTAAAGTAAGCTAGACACAAAAGGACAAAAACGGTTTGATTCCACTTAAGGCGCTTAAAGTCGGCGAATTTATAGACAGCAGAAAAGAGATGGTCAGAAATGGCAGGGAAGTAATGAGGTGTTATTGTTTACCGGGCATGAGTTTTTTGGGATGATGAAAATGTTCTGTAAATGGGCAGTGCGGATGGTTGTTTAATGCCACTAAATTGAACATTTAAAAATGGTTAAAATGGGGGAAATTATGTCTATTTTACCATAATTTAAATAAATAAATAGGGCTAAACTCTCTGGTACTGATTCTTGGGCTCAGAGATGCTTCTGATATTTTTATTGGCTGACTCACCCCTAGACCTTGCCCACACAATGGTGCACAAGTGGTCCCAGGAGACACTGTGGAAGGACAGCCTTGACTGCCAATCCACAGGGTCATGAGAAGTTGGAGCAGTTGGCTGTCCAACAGTACATACCTCAGGTACCTAATGCAGGCAAAAAGGAGGTTGTAGTTTTTGTAGTCTCAATATTTGTCGTTGGGAAAGTTAAGACACTCAGGATACCCACCGACTAAGCTTAAGGGTAACAGCCTGTGAGTAAGGACCTTCTGTCATTTATTCCACAAACAGGATTCTCCGGATGATTGAACAGTGCCAGCTTCATGAAGAGGGTAGCACCACCTGGTACTCTTTGGGCAGTATTTGGAATGGAATACAGAGTATTTGAGACACTTGAACCATGCTCTTATTTCAAGAAGTAATTAAAATGCTCCTGGTTCTCAGGCCTTTGGGCTTGGGCTGCAGTTCACATTCTTGGTGTTCCTGGATCTCCAGCTTGCCAACAGCAGACTGTGGGATTCCTTAACCTCCGTGATCATGTGAGCCAGTTCCTTCTCACTCCTTCCTATCTGTCTCCCTCTCTCCTATTGATTGGATTTCTCTAGAGAATCATAACGAGTAGTCTCACTTTTCTGTTATTAAAATGTCACTTCCTAGTTGGGCGTGGAGGCATGCACCTATAATCTCAGGATTTGGGAGCTGAGGCAGAAGGGTCACAAGTTTGAGGCCAGCCCGCGATACATAGTGGAACACAAAGTGGGACACTGTTGAGATGGGGGAGACAGGGAGAGAGAGAGTCCTGACTCAAAATAAATAAAAGAAATAAGACTAGGGATGTAGCTCAATGATTGTTCTGTCAAAAAAAGGCATTCCCTTTGCAAAATGGTAACTGATGCTTCAGAAATTATTTAAGCACTTAAAATCTTAAAATAAAATATTATTCTAAAATAAGATAAAACATTAAAAGTAAATATTAGGCATTTAAAACAATGTTCTTTTTAGTGACTAAGCATCTAAGTCACTTAAAAGGCGTATCTGTGGTCTCCTGTCATATTATTCTTGCCTGGACTAACCCTTCTCTAACTGTGCTGGTTGGGGGAAGGCCAATGGTGCCACCCCCCTCACCACCCCAAAGGAGTCATGTTCTACTCCCTAGGACCCCTGATGGGGTACCTTACATGCAAGAGGGACTTGAAAGATGTGGTTAAATTAAGGATCTCATGCTGAGATTATTCTAGATTACCCAGGTAAGCCTAGTATAGGTAGAAAGGTCCTCATGGGAGGGAGACAAGAAGGTCAGAGAGATGGAGATGTGATGAAGGAGAGAGAGAGATAGAGGAAGGGAGGGAGAGAGAAAGGGAGAGAAAGAGAGCTGCATTTGCCGCATTGTAGGCTTTGAAGATAAAGGAAATGACAAGTAAAATAAGCAGTAAAAGGTGAAAAGGGAAAGACAAAGCGATTCTTCCTGGGGTCACAAGGGTGAGCCCCACGGCCACCACCCTGCTCTTAGTGCAAGGATACCTGCGTCAGGCTTCAGAACTTGGAAGAGAATTAATCTGCGTTTGTGGTCACTTGCTACAGCAGCCACAGGAAATGAATACACTATGTTCCTCAATGTTGCTGGCAGAGTCGGGTTTCCTTCCGCGGCAGGACCCTTGCCCATGCAGAGCCTTACCTGAGCGTTCTTCTCCTGGTCTTCTCTCACATTTGAGGTCTTTAGTCAGACGTCACCCTCTCAAAGAAGCTGTTCATTGTCACTTTCCCCCTGGATCTTTCGCCTTCATTTTTCTTCATAGCGTATTTGACTTACTTGTTTTGCTTATTGTCTGCCTCTGCTCACTAGAACTTGAACTCCACAGGCCAGGAATTTAGTTTTCTTTTTTGTGGTACTTGAGATAGAACCCAGGGTGCCCCCCCACTAAACTACATCTCAGGTCCTTTTTATTTATTTTGAAAATTTGAGACAGGGCCTTGCTAAGTCCCTAAATTGCCCACACTGTGGTCAAACATGTGGTCCTCTTGCTTTAGTCTCCTAGAGTGCTGGGATTGCAGGCATGCACCACCACTCTTGGCTAACTAAGGCCAGGGATCTTTAAAATTTAATTTAATTTCTTATTTTTGTGGTACTGGGGATCAGACCCAGGGACCTGACCGTGGTAGGCATGTCCTCCATCCTTGAGCTATACATCCCTCACCTGGGCAGGGATTATTGTAGGGTTTATTTCCTCCTGTCTTCCCATTATCTAAAACAGTGCAAGCAAGTAGCAGGCACTCAATGAATGTTTGCTGAGTGAGTATATGAATGACATCTGGTGAGGTCTTCCTATTACCCTTGCTCAAGAAATAACTAGATTTAGGGGCTGGGGATTTAGCTCAGTGGCACAGCACCTGCCTGGCAAGCACAAGGTTGTGAGTTCAACTCCCAGTACTGGGGGAAAAAAAAAAAGAAATAACTAGATTTAATCCCTATATTTCCTTTATGTCTCTTAAATGGCTTTTATTGGTGTAATTTATTGTTCAAGAAAAAACATTCATGGAGGGTTTACCAAAGGCCAAACACTGTGCAAGGTGATTGCTGCTTGGAGCAAGATAGGTGCAGTGCCCATTCTTATGCAGCTAGAATGTGGGTGGGCATAAATAAGGGATTAAAAAAATAAATATTAGGTTGCTAAGAAGGGTAGAGAGTAAATTTTGCTTTTAAAAAAGTCATTATTACATGCAGAACTAAGATAAAAACAAATGAAAAACGTGGGGCATATTTAATCATATTCTCAGGGCAAGTTATTTGTCTTCTTGGAGCTTGGCCAAAGCATAAGATGTGATATAGAATAAATACAAGCTTCTCATCAGTTTTAAGAAACTGACATGCATCTAGACTCTGATTAGTAGGGTTTTCCAGTCCAAAGTCAGTAGTAATTATGTTAAGTATCCAGAAAGGAATTGAACCACTGTGGGGATTTGATGAAATTTTTTCCCCCTGGTTGCCCTTAAAGAACAATTGATGTGAATCAGGTGCTTGAATTTCTTGTATTACAAATGCGTTGGGGATTAGAAAACACTCCTGAAGTTGTTGGCTGAAGGATTAGAGGTATATTTTAGGGTTTGTAACATTTTTGAAGAAACACATTTAACTGACATGCCCACACATCATAGAAAAATTGTCTAGAAGCAAATAGCAGAGAAGGTAATTGCCATTTAATTAAGTTTTGAAAATTTAGCTCTCCTTGTTAAAAGCCTTGTCTAAGGTCAAAGAAAGAAAAAAAAAATCATAGAGAATCATTCGCTTAGATTTGGAGAAAGCATTTAGAAAGTGGGAGGGTCAGAATGAAGGTCCTAACAACAATTAAAGTTTTCATAACGTTTAAAATCGAACCAAACATATTTTGGTTTGTAAGCCCCACTGGTTTACATAAAGCATATTTAATGTTTTCATTGCAAATTTTCACATTATATAGTTATCATGTAGTCTTCAGTCCAGGGTAATTTTGTTCCCTAGGTGACACTGGCAATGTCTGGAGAAATCTTTGGGTGCCATGGCTAGAATTATATGGTGGTGGATGGAGGCTTAGGAAACTGCAATGCATAGGACAGAGTCTCCACAACAAATAATCCCCAAATGTGTGTAATGCTGAGGATGAGAAACCTTGAGTTACAATGAAGTTTTATGTTCATATACTGGCTTTAGAATTTTCCTTTCTTCCTTGTTTTTTGGCAGTACTGGGGATTGAACCCAGGGTCATAAGCATGGAAGGCAAGCACTCTACCATTGAGTTATATCTCCAGTCCTTTAATTTTTTTTTTGAGACAGGCTCTTGCTAAATTGCCCAGGCTAGTCTTGAACTTGCAATCTTCCTGTGAGTAGCTGGCATTGCCTTGTGAGTAGCTGGCGTTACAGGTTGTGCCACTGTGGCTGGCTCTCTTTTACATTAAAAACATTCAACTATAATTGACATATCTGAAGGTTTACTCTCTAAAAGTGTAGAAATCAGTTGTTTTAAATATATTTTTAAGTTTTGTATCAATTATCCCTATATAATTCCAGAATATTTTCATCACCTCAAAATGAAACTGTACAAACACATGAGAATGAACAAAATTCAAGGGGCTGGGGATATAGCTCAATGGCATAAGCTACTGCCTGCCTGGCAAGCGCAAGGTCGTGAGTTCGGTCCCTGATACCAGAAAAAAAAGAGAATGAACAAAATTCAGAATACCGATAATGTCAAATGCTGGAAAGAAGGAACAGGAACTCTCATTTGTTGCTTGTAGAACTGCAAAAACAGTGCAGCCAGTCTGTTAATGTTTCCCTCCTTTTATCTTTAAAATAAAAAAAAGTAAAACAACAACAACAGCAAAAAAACAGTGCAGCCATTGTGAAAGACAGTTTGACAGTTCCTAGCCAAATGATACATGTTCTTACCATGTAATCCAGAAGTTACACTCTTTGATATTTACCTAAAGGAGGTGGAAATTTATATCTACAAAAAAACCTGCAAGCATATGTCTGTAGAAGATTTATTTGCAATTGACAAAACTTGGAAGCTGTAGGTTAATGGATGAATAAAGTGTGGTACATTCAGACAGTGGAATATTGCTCAGAGCTAAAAAAGAAATGAGGTGAGGCCATGAATAAATATGGAGGGACTGTTGCTAAGTGAAAGAAGCCAGTCTGAAAAGGTTGCCTACTATGGAGACAGTAAAAATATCAGTGGTGAGACAGAGGTTTGAGGGAGAAAAGGATGAATAGGTGGAGCAAAGAGGAATTTTAGGGTAGTTAAAATAATCTGACAACATAATGGGGGATAAATGTCATTATTCATTTGTCCAAACCATTGAATGTACACCACCCTTAAGCAAACGACAGACTTTGGATAGTAATGATGTTTCAATCACCAGTTACAACAGATGTGCTTTTCTAGTGCAGGAGTTGTCAATTATGGGAAAGCTATGCAAGGAATGTAAGGGATGGTGCCATACCTTCCTCCCAATTTTGCTGTGAACCTAAAATTGATGTAAAACAAAAACATAAAGCACAATGTGATTCTGCAATACACCTATTGTAATGGTTAAAATTAAAAAATGTGAGAGAGAAAGAGAGAGAGAGGGAGAGAGAGACAGGTGGAGAGAGAGACAGACAGAGACAGAGAGAGACAGAGAGAAATGGGGAGAGAGGGAGGGAGAGAGGAAGGGAGGGAGAGACGGAGAGAAGGAGGGAGAGAGAGATTGACTGATTGAGATTGAATAATTCCATACTCAATAGCAGGCACTCCCCAGGCCTCTGACAACCATTAATTACCTTCTGATTCTGTGGCTTTATTTGCTCTAGACATTGCATTTGTTTTTTATTTTTTATTTTTCCAGTACTGGGGATCAAACTCATGACTTCATGCTTGCCAGGCAGGCGCTGTGCCGCTGAGCTAAATCCCCAGCCCTAGACATTTCATTTAAATGGGATCATACAATATGTGGCCTATTGTGTTGGCTAGATTCTTTTACTGATTCTCTTGCTGTGTATCCACTCCCAATCCCCTGTGCTGGTGATGAAACCCAGGGCATCTTGAATGCTAGACAAATGTCCTACCATTGAGCTACCCTTTCTGAGCATAATATTTTTGAGGTTCATCCACATGGCAGCTTGTATCAGTAGTTTAATAATTTTAATGATTAAATAATATTCCAGTGCATGGATACACCACTTTTTGTTTATTCAGTCATTGATTAATGGACATTTGGGTCACTTTCACTTTTGGGCTATTGTGAATAATGATGTCAGGTATTTGTGTATTACGAATAACACTGTGAATCTGTATACAAGTTTTTGTGGGGATGGGTGTATGTTTTCATTTTGTTTGGGCATATACTTAAGGGTGAAATTGTTGGGTGATACGGTTGTTCTATGTTTAACTTTTTGAGGAACTTCAAAATTCTTCCCTAGTGTGACTACAACATTTTACACTCTTACCTGTAATTGCAGGAGGGTTCCGTTTTCCCTGTCTCTGATTACAGCCCTTCTAGGGGATGTTATGTATTATTGTGGCTTTGATTTGCATTTCTCTAATGACTAATGATGTTGAAGATCTTTTCATTGGCTTATTTGGTGTTTGCATATATTCTCTGGAGAAATGTCTGTCCAAATCTTTTGCTTATTTTAAAAACTGAGTTGTCTTTTTACTGTCAAATTATACGAATTCTTTGCATTCTGCAGAGTCGTCTCTTATCAGATGCATGATTTACAAATATTTTCTGCCAGTCTGAGTTGCTGGCCTGAGATTTGACAAATCTTTTTCACATCTCTTTGCTCTTAAGTTTCATAGTAGGCATAAATTTAGACTCCAAGAGGTTAAGTGATGTGTGTAGAGGCAGAAGTTAGTTCACTCACAAATTCAATACACTTTTATGAGAGGCCCACAAGATTGATTTTTGGTAGGCTAGAAAGAAGTGAAAACAAGTCTCTACAATTTGATTTTTATTTGAGTTTAGAACCTCTGCTTAAATAGAACATCACTAGAGACAGAGAAAGGGAAGGGAAGAAAAGGAGCGAAGAAAAAAGGGAGGAGACCCAAGCATTATGCT
>NW_004955455.1:11698228-11699177 GCF_000276665.1 Chinchilla lanigera
TTTTTTTTTTTTGGTTTCCTCTTGTTACATTACTTGGCTATCACCTTCCTTGGTTTTATCGTGACAGATTACAGAATAAGGACTGGACCATTTTGAGGTCTTTAGAGAACTTTTCATGTGAGTAAGTGAGTTCTCCTACAGGGGCAGACTTTTGTTCATAAAGACTGATGATGAAGCCAGATTGCCAGTGCATTATATGACAACGGGCATTCAGGTGTGGTGTGCATGTCTATAATCCCAGTACTTAGGAGGCTAAGGCAGGAGGATCCAGGTTTGAGGTGAGCCAGGGCTACATAGCAAGACAGTCTCCAAAACCAAAACAAACTAACAACTTCCCCACAAAAGCAAACTGAAACAAAAACTTCAGTAAGGCTGCAGGTATAGCTCATTGGCATAGCACTTGTTTAGCATGCCTGATACCCCGGTTGAAACTCCAGCATGAGGTGAGGGCAGGGGAAGAAAGAAAGAAATGATAAAATTACATTGAAGAATACACACTGACGTTTGGTTAATATTGTAATGTATTTACTCTGTCTCGGGAAATGGTTCCTGATGCTGACTGCACATGAAAGTCACATGGGGAGCCTAGGCTTGCCCCCAGAACAACGAAATGAGGTTCTTTAGGTGCATAAGTTACCTTTCTGTTGCTGGGACAAAATTCATGACATACACAGTTTAAATGAAGAAAGGTTTATTTTGGCTCACGAGTTTTCAGTACGTGGTTATCTGGTGTCAAGGCAGAAACCTCATATGCAGGGTATAGAGGAAGAAATCTGCTCATCTCATGGCAACCGGGAAGCAGACACCAGGAAGAGCCATAGAGAAAAGAGAGGGCCAGGACAGATATATCCTTAGAAGAGACAGCCCCAGTGACCTGTGTCCTCCAACTGGTTCCCAGGTTCCCACCTTCTGATAGCACATTCATCTATGACCTTATCAATGGATCAGC
>NW_004955455.1:11699904-11747896 GCF_000276665.1 Chinchilla lanigera
CTGTGCAGTTCAGGCTGGCCTTGAGCTCACTTTGTAGCCCAGGCTGGCCTAGAACTTGCAACGATCCTTCCGCCTCAGCCTCACGAGTGCTGAGATTACAGGGCGTGCACCACCATGCCCGGCTATGAATGTCTTTAACTGTACTGTTGTGACTGCTGCAATGTCCTGAATTGATTCAAAACATTTATCTTTCATGGTCATTTTGACTTTGGGGAAGAGCCAGAAGTTGCACAGTGCCAGGTCCAGTAAATAAGGTAAGGACACACTATAATGCTTTTACATGCCCGTCTTTCTGCGGGGTGGCACTTTGCAACAGCATTCATGGTATTTTTTTTATCACACTGTGTAAAGAGAGTCCTCATAGAACAGGACTTTCAGAACTGCTTCAAAAACTGCAAAAATAATGAGATAAATGTGTTAAAAGAAAAAAAGAGTATTTCAAGCGGGACACATGGCAATGTGTCTTTTACTCTGATAAATCATTTTTAAACCTTTTTTTTTTAGTGTTGTATAATAGTGTAATACTTTGTATGGAAATGTCCTCTTCCCCAATGGCGCAGGCTTTGTATTGAATTAGATTTTCTGCCAATAATTGATATACGATTTATATTCTTCATTGTGCTTCTGTGTTACTGTGCTTTATAAGAATGTCTTTGTTTAAAGGGAATTAATCATCTTTTGATGTGTTATCTGTTTTCACTTGTTTTCCAGATGCACTTTAAATAACTTACATATTTACTACACAGAGTAGTTGACAAGTGCACCTTTTGAGAAGACTTAAATCCATTGGCAGAGGTGCTAGTTAAATCTTACCTAAAGCACCTGGCAGAATTATTTAGCAGGAAAAAAATGAGTTTACAGGAAAGTAAATTGTCCTAAGATTTGGAGAAAAATTTTAAAACATAAATATGTGAAATTTTATTATTTTGTGCTACTCTGTTTGCTTGCAGAAGTGAATACGTTGGTGATGCTATATGGGGAGAGCTTACAGAAGAAAGAAATCAGGTAGTACATTAATTTTTTTCCTTGCTTTGGAATAACTTAGTAATTGAGAATCAGAGTCTAGTCATGATAAATCATTTTAATTTAAACATTTGCTGTATTTTTGATCACTCCTGATACACATGAGGTCTCAAATCATGCTCCAGGACTATCTATATGAGAAGCCAAACTATAATCTATAATCAAATGAGAAGGAAGTTAGATTTCATCACTTAGTCCACAAATATTTGTAATTAAAATATTTATTTCATCCTGGGTGCTGGGATAAACCTAAGTAGAAATCATTATAGTTTGATGGTTATTAAAATGGGCTGCAGAATCAATGAGCCCACTTCAAATCCTGGGTCCAGCACTTATAGCCAGTGACTTCTTGAAATTTAAATTTTTTTTGTTGGCAAAATGGAGATGCTAATAATAGCCTAATGTTTTCCAAATTAAAAAAAATTTTTTAGCCTTATTGATGCAACCTATGTTACTGCTCCACATTTTCTTTTACTGACTCAAAATTTTATTTCTTAAATATCTCTTTTATCCTAAGTGATCTCACCTCTAAGTGATCTCTACCTAGTTTGACAGACTCACTCTAGTTTTTTCCTAACACACAGAAAATAAGTAATTTAAAAAATAAGTAGCATTTGTGTGCTACCTGCAAGTGTCTCTCTTAGAATGAGGGAACACATGTTTGGAGAGCAATAAACATGGGATATAGCTTGCACTTAGAAAGCAATGGTAAATATTTTCATGAGTTAGAAGTTACTTGTGGTTAAAATAGCTTGAGGAGCTTTTCTTTATTTAGCACATTTTTTATTGGTATAACAAAATACTGCAGACAAGGTAACTTATAAAGAATAGAGGTTTGTTTGGCTTGTGGTTCTGGAGGCTAGGAAGTCCAACAGCATGGCATTGGCATGTGTTCAACATTTGGTGAGGGCTTTCTTACTGCATCATGACAGGGGCATCCCATGATAAGACAGAGCAAGTGTGGCAGCTCAGGTCTCTCTTCCTTTTCCTATAAAACCATAAGTACAATCCTGGGGCCCCAACCTAATGATCTCATCTAATGCTAATCACCCCCTAAAGGCCCTACTTCCAAATACCATCAATACCTGCATTTGGGGACTACATGCCCAACACATGAAATCTGAAGGACCTACTCATACCAATGCACTTCCCAACACAACTGGAATAGCACTGTCTCTTTCTATCTAGAATGGGATCAACTCCTCCATTCTTAATGTTCCGCTGAATCTAATTTGATTCTTGCAATTGTTCCTCTTATCGCTTTAAGTGCCTTGGTGTATCTTGCTGGTGCCATCTCCCAGCTGAATGCTCTGAGGACAATCACACCTATCTTTTTTCACATTTTAGGCAGGGTATTGGCCTTTCTTTTGATTGTCACGGCTCTCCCTGCGCTTCACTGCCACAGGAACTTACTTCAGTTTGTCACCATTGTTTGCTTACAGTTCCATTTCCTCACCATCTTTGTCTTTTTAAGAACAGATAAGAAGGGTGTATTTTTCATTTGAGGAGCCACAGTAAATGTTTATGGAATAAACGAATGAGAAAATGCAGGGCCGTGATAACGTCCTTCCTTATTACTCAGCTATAATTTGTTCTTCAGAATCCCTGTGACAGTAATCATCCTGGAGTCAGGTTTAGCAAATAACTGACTCATATTGTGTAAGAACAAACACAAGCCTCCAGATTTCTTATTAGTCTAGTTTTAATGACAGTTTATTCTGTTCAACAGCATCTTATCCCTTTAGTACTGGTATAACTACTTTTGGTCCCTTCTTATTCTCTCTCCCCAGAAACTTTCTGTACAATTCTACCCCTGAAAGAAAACTGATGATTTGTGCTTTATGTTTCTTTATTTTATCTGTTGTAAAATAAAAAAAATAAAAAAATAAATACAAATATTTTATCTGTTGTTTAGTCTCTGTCTTCTTTCACAAAGGATTTGTAAAGGCTGATAATTGTTCTAATGGGAAATCAGTAGACTATCTAGGCTGGAATAGGACAGTGCAAAATGGTGCATTCTAATTTAGAATGAACAAGTCCCAAGATTCTGGTAAAGGCTTCTATTTGTGATACCTGGAAACACACAAGTTTGGCTGGATGAGAAAGATCAGCAGAAACACTGACTGTGTTGACATTCACATTCATTTTCTTGAAACTTGTAAAAAATCTTATATCAGCAGCTGGCTTCAACCCTCAACAATGTGATTTGCATCTCCTCTCACCTAACCCTTGATTAAGTTCGTCATAACTTGAGAAACACTTCTCATTTTTATACATATTTTTTCTGGACTGGGTCACCCCTTGAAAAGTGACAAAAGTAGAGACTGGGAGAATTTTTCATGCCTTCTGAGAAAACAGTTTTGTATAGAGGAACGGAGTTTGGAATCAGTGCACTAGTTCCAAACCCATTCCCAAAACCTAAGCTGCAAGACCTGGATTATCAATCCACTTCTCTAAATTTTGATTTTCCAAA
This sequence comes from Chinchilla lanigera, assembly GCF_000276665.1. Taxonomy (NCBI): domain Eukaryota; kingdom Metazoa; phylum Chordata; class Mammalia; order Rodentia; family Chinchillidae; genus Chinchilla; species Chinchilla lanigera. Next base: position 11,703,401 of record NW_004955455.1, read on the forward strand.
TTTAGGGGTTACAGTTCCTGCCCCCTAGGCCTGTGGCAAGGATGAAATGAAACAAGATACTTGATAAAAAAAGGGGAGGTACTCAATAAATTGTGGCTGTCATTATGATCTCAGGAACAAAAAGCAAGTTATATTTGGGAAAAATTGTGTATTAAGTCTGCCTCTTTGATTTGGTGCTGATGTATGTGTGTGTGATAACACATCTTGAGTTTTATACAGTGTAGAGATTAGAAGAAGATGGAAAGGACTGCTGCCTTCTTTAAAGATTTTTACATACCTAAAAGGAACACACATAATTTAATCATTATAAAACAGTATCCTGGGCTGGGGATATAGCTCAGCAGCACAAGTGCCTGTCTGCCAAGCGTAAGGTCTTGAGTTCGACTCCCGGTACAAAAAAACAAACAAACCCAATATCCTATTATTATCACTCAGATGAGGAAACAGATCATAGCAGCACCCCTGTCACCCTAAAAGGCCTCCTGTCCCATACCAGGGATTCTTTATCCCAACTTTTGCTTTCTTTATGATTTTTCCACCTGTACGTACATCACTCTCTGAACAATGTTGCTCTGTCTTGTCTGCTTTTGAAGTTTATATTAATAGAATCATACTTTATTGTCTTGCTCCTTTCCTTGGCATTGTTTTGAGATTCATTATATCATTGTGGTTAGCTGTAATTTACTCCTTTTCATTGCTGTTGAAAACATTGCAATATAAAAATTTATTCCTCCCCATGCTGTTGGATATTTGGGTAGCTTCCAGGTTTTTTTTTGCCATTATGTTGTACAACACTATTTCATATTGTGTATTCTTGCACACATCTCACAGTGTACATAATTAGGTGTTTCTCTAAGCTAGAGAAACTACTCCCAAGGGTAGTCACGGAATGCACAATTCTTCAGTGTTAGCAAATAGTGCCAAACTCCTTTTCAAAGAGATTATTTACACTGCCATCAGTTACATATCTTCGCAAACACTATCGTATCTTTTTTCCCCCTAGTGTTTTTAATTTTTCCTGATTATGAATAAAACTGGGCACATTTCATACATTTGTGGGTTATTTGGATTTCTTTTTGCTTAACTATCTAGTCTTCATGTTAAAGTATCCTTTCAGGTGGTCTCAATAACCTTCATTAACTTGTAGGGCAATCAGCCCAGAGATGCAGGACTGAGGCAGGCTGAAGTCACGCTCAAAACATTTGCTGTTTTGAGCAGAGAACCAATTGGTTTCCCAAAGTAACAAGTACTTCCACTTTAGCCGTGTATGAGGGACAAGAAGTTCAGGATGAGCGGCCTTCCTCCTTGAGGGTGGCCATAACAGAGGACAACGCCTAGCCACTTCCCCAAGGGATCCTAGACAAACAGACTCATCCCTGCACACGCATCCTGCGTAACCGCCAAATTCAAACTTCCAAGACCTACCCTGCCGGGTTTGCCGCTTGCCTTTTCCTACTGGTCGCAAGACATAGGAAGGAACGATTTGATTGGCTCTCCCCTTCACTTCCTTCGTCTTTTTAAGGACTTGGGCGGGGCCTGGCTGAGGTCCCGCTGTCTGTCATAGGATCAGGCACGCCGATTGGTCCAGGCTCAGCTGTGCCCCTCCCGTGCCGTTCCCCAGGTTCAAACGCCGCGGCGGGAGGCGCTGGGCGGAGCACAGCGCAATTTTGAGGGGTCCGCTGAGGGTGAGTCTGGTCCCCCACCCTCTATTTTCCCTACCCTGCCTCTGTCAAGCCAGGGGAAGGGCCGCCTATACTCATACCGATCCCGGCTTTTCCTCAAGCGGCGGGAGGACGGTGATTCCACCTCCATGGCTACGGGGGGCCAGAAGGGTCTTCCCGGGCCGGCTGTGCGCGCGCCCACCCTGTACGGGATCCGCAGGGTCCGCGGGGGTTCCCGGGGCTGGAGGGCATGCTGGTATCTTAAACGGCGGAGTTCTGTGCACGTTCCTCTCTGTCCTGTCAGCATCACTCACATTGTTCTCACTAGTAGAGTCTTTTAGCCCTTCATTATTTGTGTAACCGTAACAGTTTAAACTCTCCGTTCCAGTGTCTGCATACTCTCGGTACCCACCGCAGCACCTTTTTCTAAGTGCGCCCTCTTTTCACCCTGCTCCAGCCCGTACGGCTTCCCTGCTGTAGTTGGAGAGGTCAGGTCCCGTTTCAGGACCATTGTCCTCGCGGTTCCCTCTGCCAGAGATACTGTACCTTCCTTTCCCCGGATACCAGCGAGGCTTGCAGGCCACCCCTTCAGGTCTTGGTTCAAATGCTACTTAGTGAGATTTACTGATTACACTGTTAAACCTTGCAACACTCCTCTGCCCCACCCCAACTGCTCGTACCTTGCTGATTGCTCTTTTAAACTTACCATCTGCTAAAATACTATGTCGTTTGCTTATTCCAGTCATTCACTCAGTAACTAGAGTATTTATTCGTGATTGCTACATGCCAGCCTATGCGTGTGCCCACTCTGTGGGGACAGAAATTACTTGTGGAGCTCACATTCTACGGTGAAGGCAGGTAATGAGCAAAATTGTAAGAGACTATGTCAGGGAAATGTATCACTTCCTGTTACAGGGAGTAAAACCTGGGCTTTCACTTCCATGGACTGACTGAGCTTCTAACATGGGTAGCGGCTGGTTTTCTTCTCCCAATCCCTGACATTTTGAGGGAGATCAGGATATGTCAAACACTTCCTGCGTAGTGTCAGTACACACCTGACCTTTTTTCTTATCCATTCAGCACCTGAGATGTTGAAGTTTAAATATGGAGCGCGGAATCCACCGGATGCTGGTGCTGTTGAGCCCATTGCCAGCCGGGCCTCCAGGCTGAATCTGTTCTTCCAGGTAACAGGCTGCTGCCCCATGAGCTTTTCCTTCACGCCTCCTTGTTGTGTTGTTCACCTTGGCTTTTATTATGGGATCGAGGCTAATATTTAGGAGAAATTCTACTGGATGTTTTATATGTTCTGATTGCAGTGGGAAAAGGAGCCGCTAAGTAGACATTATTTAGTGGAATTTACCCTGGAGTGATCCTATCATTTTTCACAGTTTACACTTCTGCTCTAAACTTTGTCCTTTTATTAAAGCAAAACACATGAACAAAGGCTTTTTTTTTTTAAACCAGAACTTCTGTAATCTTATTTCATTCATGTGATGTTTACATTTTAGTTTTTTATACAATTTTGGTAAGTACCACAGCCATGTGACCCACATCCCCTTCAAGATAAATAACATTTGTTTTATCTCAGAAGTGTTAAAATTTAATGTCATGTAACTGGGCATGGGGTTGCATGTGTGTACTCCCAGCACTCCAGAGGCCGAGGCAGGAGGATCATCATGAGTTCGAGGCCAGCCTGGGCTACATAAATGAGTTTTGGACTACATAGTAAGACCCTGTTTCAAAAAAAAGAGTCATGAATTGTTTCTAAGTTCTCCTTTTGTTTTTTCAAGTTTTAATTTTTATTAGTACATATATGCAATACATAATGGTTGTAGTCATTTTGTGGCGAGTTGGTGTGTGTGCATGACACATCTTAACTCTTGTTGCTGATGTATATGGAACACTAGTGAAGCAGGAATCTTTGACTTTTGTACTAACAATCCAGGGGAACACTACAAGAAGGTGGCGAAGATTTAGGTTTCAATCTTTGTTTGAATACTTGTTAGCTGTGTTATTTTGGGTGAGTCAATTGCCTTCTCCGAATCTACTCTTTAAAACAGAGATTACAGTAGTTAATTCACAGGGTTATTGTGAGGATGAAGTGAAATAATCCATCTGAAGCCCTTAGCACCTTGCCTGGCTCTTGGTAAGCTCTTTATAAATAGTCACTATTGTTAATACTGAGTGTAGTTATTAAAAAAGGATATTTACTAATTTTATTAGTATTTACTTAATTTTACTTAGGAAGGTATATGTATATGGGATACTTATATGATGAGGAATAGTAATATGTTCTTGCTAACATTTACATTTCTTCCAGACTATTAGTGTTGGGTGCTAGGTGTAATGGTGCATACTTACAATCCCACCATGTAAGAGACTGAGGCAGGAGGACTGCAGGCTGGAACCCAGCCCGGGCAACTGAGTCAGATGCTGTCTGAAAATAAAAAAAAAAAAAGTCTGGGAATGTAGCTCAGTGCAAGGCCCTGGATTCAATCTTTAAGACTGAAAAAAAAAAAGTATTGGGGAATGTTCAAATGGATCAGAGTGGAAATAAACTGGAAGCTAGGTTGTTCTGTGGGACCGTCCTTATCACCATTTTAAATCATGAGATATTTTTCCCAAGTGAATGATCAGTCTTTAATCTTAGATGGTTGAAGTGCTGTCACTTTTAAGCTCATTTACTATTTTACTTCAAAACATTCTCAACTATTTTTTTTGTCTTTGAGACAGGGTCTCGCTATGCAGTTCAGGCTGGCCTTGAACTAACTTTGTAGCCTAGGCTGGTCTCAAACTCGCAACGATTGTCATGCCTCAGCCTCCCAAGTGCTGGGATGACGGGCATGTGCCACCACACCTGGCCTGATATGTAATGTATGAACTACTTTTTGTTTGTTTGTTTGTTTTTGGTACTGGGAATTGAACTCGAGAACTTGTGCTTGCCAGGCAGGTGCTTGTGCTGCTGAGCTATATCCCTGGCCCCAAATCCTCAACTTTTTACAGAAGAATTTAAGGATTTATGATGTGCTGATTTTGTAATAGCTATGGGTTTCAGTGTGCTAGGCGCAGAACTAGCATGTTCTTTGTTATCTAGGACTGTTTTTTTTTTTTTTGGTTTTTCTCCGGTACCGGGAACCGAACTCACGACCTTGTGCTTGCCAGGCAGGCGCTTTTGCCGCTCAGCTAAATCCCTAGCCCCAGGACTGTTCTTATATATACTTCAGTTATGAGGATACAGGCACAGAGGTGGGCAGGGACTTGCCCAAGATCATGTAGCCTGTAAACGACAGCATCCGGCTCCATCGTGGGTCTGTCTGACTTTCATTGCTTTTCCTAGAAGCACTGGGTTACACCACTAGCATGTGTTGGGGTTTATTAACTGTATCTTATACTTAAATATCATTATATCAGGAAAGATTGTGAATAAACCCTCAATTCATCTCTTTTTAATGCTGAGTGTCTTCATCTGTTTTATGCCGCTATAACAAAATAAGTGAGACTGGATGCTTTATAAAGAAAAGAGGTTTATTTAGCTTCTAGCTGTGGAAATTCAAGAGTGTCATGCTGACTTCTGTTCAGCTCTGTGAGGTCTTCATGGTGGATGCCATCACCTGGTAGGAGCACATGCAGAAGAGATCACATTCACATGGGTAAGATAGGAAGGAAGAGACCAGGGAGGGCCAGGCCTTTTCTTCTTCATTTCTTTTTACCCCAGTACTGGGGATTGAACCCAGGGCCCTTGCACTGAGATACATCCTCAGCTCTTTTTTTAGGAGTTGAGACACTGTCTTGCTAAGTCATTATGTTGCCCAGGCTAGGCTTGAACACGCAATCCAGGCTATTATTTTAGGCATAGAATATAGCTAGTGTTTGCTTTGTGTGACAGGGACAGATGCTGTTCTTTTCCCATATTGTACAGTTTTATTGAGGTTTAGTTACAGTAGCAAGTTTCTTTTCCATTCAGCTAAGTACTTTATACTGGGTCTTACATTGTCCTGTTTTTTCCTATTCAGTGGTGCTTCCCAGTATATTGTGGGTCAGTGACTGGCAGACTTACAGAGCTAGGAAAACTTCACAGATTGCTGGGCAGATGTAGGTTTGTCACCTTTTTAATTTTACCAAGTAAAGATGCAAGAAACAAATACAAAGAAAAACCTATTATCTTCTAGTTTTTTTTTTTATTTATTAAAGAAAGGGCCATTCTGAGAAACACGGAGAGAGGAAGAACAAGATCTCGGAATAAAGGCCCAATTTAAAGTTTGAATACACTGAGCCTGATAAGAGAGATGTGGTGTGCTGTTCATTGTTTCTTAGTTCACTGCAAGTTGCGGAAAACTTTGTTAGGAATTAGAGTTATGTTTGGAAATGCTTGGTCTAGTTGGTCTAAATTCACTGAAGAATAGAAGAAACAAAGAGTCTTATTTTCCTGAGTTAGTGGCAGAGTGATGGGTGGAGTGGTCCTGTGACCTTCCCAAACCTGACTGAGTTGTGACTCTCGCAGGGAATTTGTTTAATCAAATGTATTCTAAGCTGGGCATGGTGGTGCACACCTATAATCCCAGGACTCAGGAGGCTGAGTCAGGAGGATCACTGGGAGTTTAAGGATAGCCTGGGCTACATAGCGAGTTCAAGGGTAGTCTAAATTACATGATGAGACCCTGTCTCAAAAAAACCAAACCAAACCATATTCTAAACTACAGTCTAGAAAATTTTAATTCAGGAAGTTGGGGATAGGACTAAAGATTCTTTTTTTTAAAAATTTCTTTAGTTTTTATGCATTCAAACGAAGCCAGTCTGTGGATGTTATCCAGTGCTGTGAAGTAAACCACTCATGAAGTGTAAAGCAACCATGAATTTTTTACCTTAGGATTCTGTCGGTTGGCTATATTAAATTGCGTGGTTTTTCTCTTCTACCCTGTGACATGAGTTGTGGTCATTTTAAGGGCCACAGTGATAGGGGATCACATCTGGGACTGGAACATCTGGGTGCTGTTATCCACCTGTAGCACCTCAATGTCTTCCAAATGGTCTGTCTTCGGGGCTGGGGATTTAGCTCAGCGGCACAGCGCCTCCCTGGCAAGCGCGAGGTCATGAGCTTGATTCCTGGTACTGGAAACAAACAAACAACAAACAAACAAAAAACAACAACAACAACAAAACAAATGGTCTGTCTTCTCCATGAGGTCTTTTTCTCACTCAGTAGTCTAGCTGCAGGCTCTTAATATTTTTTCTGTAAATAACAGTATTTTTATATTTTTGGCCATACAGTGTCTTTTGCAAGGACTCAGCTTTGCCATTATAGTACAGAAGCAGCCATAGACAGTGTGTAAATGAATGTGTTTCAATAAAACTTTATTTATGAAACAAAGCTGTGGGTCACATTTGGCCCATGGGCTACGATATGCTAACCACTGGTCTAGCCTAAACCTCTATATATGGCAGCTGAAGCCAAAGCAGAAACTGCCAGGCTTCTTAGGGTCCTTCCCTGAGCTAGAATAGTATCACTTGTCACAGTCTGTGGATTTAATTGGGTCTCAAAGATAGCACAGTTTCAAGAGAAGGAGAGGCAGATGCCAGGTCTCCAAAGGGAGGTGTGGCGTGTGCCTACAGAGCTGGAGGAACTGTTGCTTCCTGTCTTTGCAGAGAGATCACCACATGATCCATGGCTTGGCATGTGGGAGTCATTGCTTTAGACAAAGGGTTGCAAACTCAAGTCTTAGGGGTCTGGCAGTGAATATAAATGAACCAAGTGGGAGCCTGGGAGTCAGGTCCATAGCGAAGTCCAGAACATATCAGCTGACAGAAGGGCAGCATTCCTCAGCTCCAGCCCAGTGTCACCAGTAGGAGTGCAGGGACAGTGTTGCTAACTCCGCCAGTGTTTCAAGAGAAGCCAGACATTCCATTTGCATTTTTTTGGTGAAATCTGATTTTTAAATATTGGCAGATAATTCAAATCATTTTAAACACTGCAGGCCAAACAAAACATGTCTGTGGGCTAGACACAGCCTGCCAATTTGTAACTGTTCCTCCAGATCATGCATAAATTCAGATTTATGATAGTCACGCCATTTGTACTGCTGTGAGAAGCTGAAATTATATTAACAAACCTGTGTACGCACCAGAAAGAAGTGACAGTTTTTGTTTCCTATTGTAGAGGGATGGAAACATGTCAGAACTAGCAAGGCCCCAGAGTAAATGTTCCCACGAGCAACAGACCATTAAGAATCAAGGGCCTAAAAAAAAAAGAAAAAAAAGGATCAAGGCCCTTTTCTTTTTAATGGCACGCTTCTGATGTTTTCCTTCCCAGGTGCCGGCAAAAAAAACAATAATGGAATGGTGCAAGTGATCACTTAATGACTGTCAATTGACGTAGCCACAAAATTGTGCTGTTAGTGTGTCGTGAGCAGTTAGTTGAGTTGGTGGCTTGCAATTTACTCTGTGTGGATGTTATTGATCAGAGCTTTTCATTATTGACAGTGTCTCCATCTGCTGTTTGCTGTTTTTAGGGGAAACCACCCTTTATGACTCAACAGCAGATGTCTGCTCTTTCCAGAGAAGGGATATTAGATGCCCTGTTTGTTCTCTTTGAAGAATGCAGCCAGCCTGCTCTGATGAAGATTAAGCACGTGAGCAACTTCGTGCGGAAGTGTAAGTTTGGGGAACTTTTGCTGGGAAACGACCCTCATGGAGAAAACTAGAAGGAATCCTGAAGGCCGCGTGAGGGAGTAGTGGGCGGTAGTGGGTAAAAACTCAGGATGCGTCTGTTGTAGTTGCGAGACTATGTGGTTGCAAGTGGCAGAAACGCAATTCAAAGAGAGAATTTATTGCCTCATGGAACTGAGAAATCCAGGGTTGAGTCAAATTTTCGGCATTGTTGGTTCCAGGAAACTAGCTGATAGCCTTTGGCCCCATCTTTGTACTTATTATGGGCTCCTATCCAGTAGGCACAGTGTTTAGGACTCCTGACATTTAATTTCAATATAGTTAATGATGCTGGGTTATAGCCTTCCTTCCTAAGCATATGCTGTACCAATGAGCTACACCCCCAGCCCCCAGATGATATTCATCTTTACACCAGTGTAGTCATAAAATGTAATATGAAAAAGTTTTTGTAGAAAATTGGATGATGAAGGCAGAAGTACCTAGGGCCTATGAAAAATCATATATGGGCCCTGCCTTCACAATTTCTGACTTTCCTTGGCTTGTATTTGTTGGGGAGGTTGGCTGCTGGTACCCTAGTTTCATATTCTTACTTTATGCTACTTATTTTCAACCAACCACTGGGATGGACATTTCACTCTCCAGGGTCTCTTGGTAATGTCTGGAGACCTTGTTAGTTGTTACAGGCTAAGGGGCACAGGAGGTGATACTGGCCTCTAATGTGTGGGCCGGAGGTGCTGTGAAACATCTGACAGTGCTTAGGACCATATTCTGCAACATGGAGCTATTTGGCCCACAGTCTGCAGTGCCAAATTTGCAAAAACATTGCCTTCCGCAACATTGTAACCAACCACCCTCACCTCTCATGGCTTGAAACAGTAGTCACTATATTACCTCCTAGGCTTTGTGAGCTGACTGCACTCAGCTGAGTATTTGCTTGCTCCATGAGACATTAACCAGGGTTGTGATCGCTGGGGTTCTTCCCTGGTGGAATGTTTGAAGTAGCTCGCTCAGTGTCTGGTGTCCTGGCCGGAAGGCTGGGCTTGGATGAAACTCTGGGATGGACTGAATCTTCTCTCCCTCCCCGCCTTCCTCTTCTTCTCTCTCTCTCCTTCTTCCCTTCCCTTCGCTACTCTCCCCTCCCTCCTCTTTCCTCCCTTCTTCCTTTCTCTCTCTTTCTTGTTCTCTTTTTCCCTGTGTTCCTCTTTCCCTTCCTCCCTGCTCCATAAAGTCTCAGGGCCTCTTACTGTTCAGGTAGTTCTCTGGGGCCCTTACATCAGGGGTCAGGTCTGTGATGGCTGTTTATAAACAAAGCTCTACCAGAACACATCCATTCCCATTTGTCTGTGTATTGCCTATGGCCTCTGTCACACTATAGCATTTGAGTAGTTGGGACTGAGATCACATGGCCGATAAAATTTAAAATACTTACCGTCTCTCCCTTTAAGCAAAGTCTTACTGAGCCGTGATCTACATGGTTTCTAGTAGTGTAGCCAGACTTGCAGTTCAGGGTTCCCAAAAGCTAACAGGATTTCTTAAAGCTTAGTCCTAGAAGGAACATAGGATCTTTTGGCTGCTGTGTTAATTAACTTTCTGCTACTGTAATAAAATAACTGAGTTAACTTCAAAAATGGAAAGGTTTGCTTTGGCTCTTAGTTTGGGAGGTTTTAGTCCATTATCTTTTGGGCTTATGGCAAAGCAGTATATCATGGTTTGAGTGTGTGGTGGAGGAAGCCCATTCACCTCATGGCTGGGAAGGAAAAGATAGAGCAAGAGTTGGGGTCCTGCTGCCCTCTGAAGGGCATATTCCCGGTGCCTGGAAGACTTTCCACCAGCCCCACATCTTAAAGGAAGGTTGCTTTCCATGCTGCTCGTCTACATCAGTGGTTGGAGAACTGCAGCCTAAGAGGTTTCATGGGAACTTCTTTCTTGGGTGGTTCCACCACCTCCCAATAGTGTCAAGCTGGGAGCTAATCCTTTAACTCCTGGCCTGTTGAGGGGTGTTTCACATTCAGATAATAACAGCTATGTTCTGCCTGATTTAGAAACTGTATAGTTTGGGACTCAGCAAGTCTTTGCTTAAAGGGAGAGATGGTAAATATTTTGTTTTTTTTTTTTTTTTTGATAGCGGGATTCAATCTCAGGACCTTGTGCTTGTCAGGCAGGCACTGTGCCCCTGAGCTATATCCCTGGCCAAATATTTTAAGTTTTGTAGGCCATGTGACCTCAGTCCCAAGTCATGGGCTGTGCACAGGACATGAATCCCAAGTGGCGTGGTTCACTGGGCATCATGTCTAGAGATTGGCTACCACACCCTTCCCAAAGATAATATTCCATTGGGAAGTTATAAGATATTAGGGAAGATTCGAGTTGGCTCTGCTTGGGTCATTTCCTTGCCAGGGCATGAAGTGTTGTGATCAGCTGCGTCCAAATTTCCAAAGGGGTCAGGGTGCTGTGATTACTAAGACCTCCTACACTGGGGATGTGCAGTTACCCAGAGGAGCTACACATGCTGCAAAATTGATGTATGTCTATTCTAGTGACCTTCAGGATTTTACTTGTGCTTTGTTCTCAGCTTTATCATCTGCAAAATGGGGGGAATGTATATCTAGTCAGGCTGTGAATTAATTAATACACAGACCAGGCCTAGAATGTTGCCTGGAATGTTGTAGATAATAAATGATACCCCATGACGATAATCACAAACCTGAACAATATTTAATACATTGCGTATTTTTAAAAAGCACTTGGGCTATTTGTGGATTATTCTTTATTTGTTTGAATAAGCTCCCACCTTGTTTTTCTTGAATATTTAAATTCTTTGGTAGGGAGTAGGAGGGGAAGGAAATTGCAGGCCAAGACAAGCCATCTCCAGGCCTTTCATTAGCCTTGAGACTGCCCCTCCCAAATCTTAAAAGCGGTCAGTCATCAAGAGCCATTTTATCATCAGAGGCTAGGTTACATGGAATATAGATTTTTTTCTAGTTAATCTTTCTTCTGGGGAACTGTTTCATATTTTTGAAGAGGCTTCCTGGGGAGTACCATGAAGAGGCCATGATTGAAATCTGGTGATTACATTAGTATGATTTTTTTTTTTCCTCCTCCTTTTTGAGTTTCTGTTTTGGAATGAAGCTTTGCCTTCTATATGAAATGTCCATCAGCGGTTTCTGCCCAAGTTTCTTGAGCGTCCCCATAGGGGTGGAGATGTTTTGGGGAGCTGCCTGAGGAAATGGGATGGAGACTAAAGAAATAGGACCTCCAGCAGAGATGCTCCTGACCTTGGGCCAGAGGGAGCAGGGGATGAGCATCTGGGGACCAGGAAAGGGTTTTGTGTCTTTCCTAGTTATAGTTGTACATTGTCTAGCCATTGGTATAGTCAAAGAAATGTATCACTAGGTGATTTTGTCTCTGTGTGGAAATTACATAGTGAAATTACACAAAGCTAGGTGGTGGTGGTCAATCACTTGCCATAGCCTTATTTATTTATTTATTTACTTATTTATTTAGACAGGGTCTCATTATGTAGTTCAGGCTGACCTTGAACTCACTATGTAGTCTAGACTGGCCTTGAACTTGTGATGATCCTCCTACCTCAGCCTCCCAAATGCTGGGATTACAGGTGTGCTCCACCAAGTCCCAAATTAAAGATTTTTAATTGACGTATGAGTATATATTTGGGATACAGTGTGATATTTCAATATATATTTATTTTTAATGTATAGTGTTAGACCAGGGTCATTAGAACAAAAAGGAGCAATAGATTCAGCCATATCCAACTCCCCCATCCAATTATTTATTTGACAAAGCCATAATTTGTATTTTCATTTCAATATTTTGAGTCTTTATCCTTCTCTCACTAATCAATACCCACTGGGCCCATAACTACTATAAAAAGAACATAGAGATGAAAGGTTGAGGTGATTTTGGGGTCATAGAAGCAGCTGACGTGCAGAGAAGTCATGAGTAATCTTTTTTTTTTTGTCTTTTTGAGACAGAGTCCCACTATGCAGTTCAGGTTGTCTGTGAGCTCACTTTGTAGCCCAGGCTGACCTCAAACTCACAGTGATCCTCCTGCCTCAGCCTCAGCCTCAGCCTATGCCACCACATTCAGCTTTTGTTTCTTTTTTAAAAATAGTTACAGGCTTGATTTTAGCATCTCACCTCTTCTCCTCAATAATCCAAAAGCATTTGGATGAAAAGGTAGAGCTTTGCAATGGTTTCTTAAGTTTTAGAGCATATCATGGTGGTTTTGCCTACAGAGCAGTTTGTCTGCTTGTGTGATTGAGATGCCTGGTAGTCTCCAGTGGCAGACCCAGAGTTATTAAGTTGGACAATGCTGTAAGCAACTTTGGGGCCCAAAGCCTGATGGGAAATTAAGAGAGACTGGCCTTGTGTACAAGCAGTGATGAAATTGGGTTCAACACAGGAAGTTGCAAGCCAGTGCATTTGGTGAGTTATAATTCAGTCTCAAATGCTTGATATGAAAGAAACTTGGAGAGGGACAGGGCAGGGAGATAGCTTGGCACGGCATCTTCAGATCTTCAGGATAAAAGGAAAATATATTGCAGCTTTCAGTTTGGCTTCCACATTGTATTTTCTGTGTAGATGTTCTAGTTTGTTTTACATTTAATTTTTTTTGTTCAGATTTTGTTTACTTTTTTCTTGTATAAAAACCTTATGTCATAGATACCACTGGAACTTGCATCCTCTGGACAGACTGGCATGGGCTTTTATAAGATGGTCAGTGAATTGCTGGTAGGGAGACTTTGTGAACAGTCTCTTTCCAGAGATCAGGGGTTAGGTAGCTGTAGGTCTTAGAGATGGCATCAAAGATGGTCTTGGTCGAGTTGCCCAGGGTGACATGCAGCCCCTGGCAGAAGTGTAACAGTCATCGATTCTGGCAGTGGCAGCAACTTCTTGGGCACAGGGTCTGAGGTGATGCCAGTGTCTCTGGGAGCAGGGATCACATGCACCAACACAGAGCCACAATGGCTGGCACCTTGCAAGGGACAGTGGGGCTTGCCAGTCTTGTTCCCTGGTAGGCTCTCCACACAGGGACAGTGGAGAGGTTGGCCAGGATGATGGCCCTCAAATGGCTGTGGTGACCGGTCTTTACACTCAGACCAATGTGACCGTTGTAGTCTCCAGTGGCAATAAATGTCATGAACCTGCTGGCCAGCACTAATTTGCTTCTGCAGGGGCATGATCTTCAGAACTTCATACTGGAGGTATGTGCCCAGGAAAAAGTCAGTAATCTCAGACTCCTTGATGAGCAGAGAGAAGAGACTTCATCTTCACGTCCTTGACCAGCCAGCCTATTGGCTTAAAAACCCTCATCAGCCCGCAGTCTCCCAAACAAGTGGGTCGCGAAGGCTTAAATACAGTGAGATAATGGAAATGATTGTAGAGCTCCAGGAGGGTCTAACTCTTTTACTGAATTCGAGATTTTCTAGGTTAAGACAAAGATTTCTCTGGGCAACCCGTATTTATTTGTTTTTCGAACAAAGGAGGGGAATACTCAAGAAAACGTGAGAATCTAGCAGGACCTTGGGAAATATTTTCTCAAGTAGTAAATGATGTCAATCAGGAGGACTACCTTATCTTTAGGCTGGCATTTATTGTAGGAGTGTGGAGCCTGCAGCTGCAGTCTCCTTTCAGTTAATTGGGGTTGGAGCCAAACATCCTCAGCTATGGCCTTATCGTGTCCTTTGAGGCGTCACAGCTTCACAGGCCAATACAGGCCTCAGCAGTGACCACTGACTCGTAGAGGCTCATTTACTATGCGTCTGCTGCCCATCTTCAGACAAGGTGCCTAAGTTTTGGACAACTCACAAGTAAACTTGGAAAGCCAGTTGGTTAATATTAAATCCTGCTTAGAGCCACTATGTAGTGGTCTCCAACACTGGCCTAGTTTGGTGACGGGAATTCACTCCTTGTCCTTGGCCTTACTGCTATGAGCTGCATGGCCTCAGCCTGGCCTGGTCCAGCCCCTGCCATGCCCAAGGCCTCAAAGGCCACTGTAGAGGAGCTGCTGCAGCTACCCAGGGGCCTCCAGGGTCTTCCATTGCACCAGCGTGGTGTTTTCCCAAGGAAGAAGAATTTTTTTTTTTTGCAGTGGATACAGTTAACTCATACAGATTTAACCGTCACTCTTGCTTCATCCCCTAAGAGACCAGGGAGGGTGTGTTCAGGATGACTGACTTAAGTGAGAGTGTGGCCTGTGAATAGGAAAACTCTCAGTATGGTGCAGTTCATCCTGGGTGCCTTTGAACCGAGAGATCATTCAGCTCCACCTTTCCAACAAAGAAAGCAGGCGGGTAATAACAGTTACAATTGTACTGGCTACTCTATCAAAGTGCCACTTGATGACTGGTATGAAATGGTCTTTCACCTTGCTCTTCTCATTATGTGAACAACTTTTTTGTGGAGCTGAATGTGACTCTAGAATGTATCCATGGGGAATTGGTTGCAGGACCCTGCAGATAGTCAAATTCCATGTATAAAATTGTGTATTATTCGCCTGTCACCTATGCATAGCCTCATATATACTTTATGTCATCTCTGCATTACTTATGTTATCCAATATAAGACCTACACATCTCTTCATTTGTGTGGATTCAGTGTAGTACTTGGTACATGGCCAATTCAAGTTTTACTTTTTGAAACTTTCTGGATTCCCCCCAAAATATTTTCAGTCTGTAGTAGGTTGAATCTACGGATGTAGAATCTGTGGATGTGGAAGACTGACTAACTTTATATGATTCCTAGCTACTTCAAAATGGCCATCCCTTGCACTGCCTGATGGAGTCTAGTGTCTGGGGGGATTTCAAGACAGACTTTTGATCTTCAACATGATACCTTCCTTTGGGATTCTCCAGGATAATTTTTTTTTGTGTGTGTGGTGGTAGGGATGGAACCCAGGCCTTGTGCATGGTGAGGATATACTGTACCGCTGAGCTACACCCCAGCTCACGGTAATTTTGATTATAGATATCTATACCTTCATCGGGCACACAATCTCGGTGTGTGATGTGGTTCCCCCATAATATTCAGGATTCCATTTTTAGGCCACTCTGTTCTCCCATATTCTCGCAAGTAGGGAGGGTCCCTTCATGTCTGGTGACCTCTCAGCTTAGTGTATTTAGAATGTTAATAAACATAATGTAAGATTCCAAACCTGCCAATTATTCAGTCCACACTTGCATACTGATGATCTCTGCCTGAGAGACTAGACTTAGAAAAGGAATAAGACCATTGCAAAAGATAGTTGCAAGCCCTTCCAGATCTGTGGCGTGTCCACCCTGCTCTGCAGAGCAAATGTCAGGGCTCCATTTAGTCCTTTGGGCTAAAACCTCTCTCTTTTAAAAAGCACTGGTACATGTTGAGATGTGACAAAATATCTGAGAAAATCATCTTAAAGAAGGAAAGATTTATTTTGCACCAGGTATCAGAGGTTTTAGTCCAGGATCAGCTGGCTGCATCACTTTTGCCCTCTGAGTAAGCAGAACATCGTGGCAGAGAGTGAATGGCAGAGCAAAGCTTCCCACCTCACAGAAGCCAGACAGCAGGGAGGAAAGTACCTTTTATAGCAGAGCCCCTCTCCAAAACCCCATTAAGCTGTGGGTCCATAAATGGGTGGCTCTGTTGATGAGTGTAGAGCCATCATGACCCAATCGCCCTAGAGGCTGCGCTTTTGCATGCTGCTGCTTCATAGGCTAAGCCTTAAATGCATGAGCTTTTGTGGGGCACATTTCAGATCCAAAGTGTAACATAAGGTAAGGAAGGCGTAAC
This sequence comes from Chinchilla lanigera, assembly GCF_000276665.1. Classification (NCBI taxonomy): domain Eukaryota; kingdom Metazoa; phylum Chordata; class Mammalia; order Rodentia; family Chinchillidae; genus Chinchilla; species Chinchilla lanigera. The sequence goes on from NW_004955455.1 coordinate 11,719,513, forward strand.
TATGCCTGACACAATGCAAGTGAGATAAAATGGGCTAGGGGGATAAAACTGAGCAGAGCACATTTAGTTAGAATAGACTGATCAAAGCTGACTGAAATGGGCATCATGTTGCTTATGTCACATCATAAGCCAGTCTGACTGCTCCTAGGCACGTTGGACCAGCCACTGCCCCACAGCCTTCAGAGGAAGAAGAAAAACATGATTTGGATCCTCCCTCCCTATTTTCTAAGTCTACAAGAATCGAATTGTAGCTACCATGGAAACTGTACTTTGGAATTTCTGGAGCCCTTAATTTTAACTTAACATATAAAAACACTTGTGCTGATTTTATAATTATTCATGATGGATTAGAAAGTGACTAAATGTCTTCTGACAGTGAGGGAAGACATAAGAACAATTTTTAAAAATTCTTTCTTTTTTTTTTTTTTTTTCCCTGTCTCATAAAGATGCACATATTTGAAGGGCTTTATTCATCTGGGTGTAACTCTTCATCTCCACAGATTCCGACACCATAGCTGAGTTACAGGAGCTCCAGCCTTCGGCAAAGGACTTTGAAGTGAAAAGTCTTGTAGGTTGTGGTCACTTTGCTGAAGTACAGGTGGTAAGAGAGAGAGCAACTGGGGACATCTATGCCATGAAGATCATGAAGAAGAAGGCCTTGTTGGCCCAAGAACAGGTAGGACCTCAGGCTCAGGCCCTTCCTGTACTGGAATGTTTATTGCAGAGATATTAAGCTGCTGAACTTGCACTGAAGGTCCAGCAAGTTCTCCTCTCACCCTGTAATTAATTATGGTCACATGGGCAAGAAGCTGTCCTGTGTTCTTAGCTCCTGTTGAACTGATGCTGGTTACTTTTAAAGGTAATAAATTTCCATTGATTTGTTCAGAACCAAGTTAGCCTTTTAACTAAAGAATTGAAGATGATCTTTCTTTCATAGCCATCAGTTGGAGATTCAGGGATGTGCATATTATAGAATAAAGAGCATGTGCTTTTGTGCAGCCTTTAGATACTTGTATTGTGCATGCATATTTGATTTTAAAACAAACCCTTGAATCTGTTAAATAGCAGTTGCTTGTTTGAGAACAGGTTAAGAAGTTATCTTTTCAATTGTGCTTTTCGTGTTCTTGAGAAAGGCTTTGTCTCTAGACATATTGATTCATTTGCACACACAGAGACAGCCATCAGCCTTGGAGTTCAGAGTGTAATCTACTAGTTACAGACATTCCAGTGTACATCGTGTGTCCACTAATGTACCCAGGTCTGTGGGATGTCTGCAAAAGGAATTAAAGTTCCATGGCTGTTACTTTCAGGGTTTAATAACATCCTTGGAAAGTAGGGAGAAAATGCAAATTTATAAAGCAGGTGCTCACCAGCTAGAGCATCACAGGGGGAAAAATAATCAGCAGATTCATTAATGGTGATGTGAGGGGAGATGTGTCTCTAAGCCAGAGACAGAGGAAGTCCTCACTGATGAGGGAATATAGGTTCTGGATGTACAGAAGGGGTGAGGAGATACTAGGCAGAAGTATGGCCGTGGTGACATTCTGGAATTTGGGTACCAAGATGCTATGCAGGTGTGTGTGTGTGTGTGTGTGTGTGTGTGTGTGTGTGTGTGTGTTCAGTGGTTTAAAACAAATAGACTGAGGAATGGGGTGAAATTAGGATATTTGGGTGGGAAAGGGGCAGATGGGAGAAAATCTCAAGAACTTGTTTTATCATTGTGGTGAAACATACATAACATAAAATTTACTATTTTAACCATTCGTATTATATGATTCAGTGGTATTAAGAGCATTAACAATGTTGTACAACTATTTCTAGAATTTTAAAATTATCTGTAACAGGAATTCTGTACCTATTATGCAATAACTCCTGGTGTTAGCTTTTTGTTGCTGTGACCAAATACCTGAGAAAATCAACTTGAGGGAGAGAGGATTTCTTTTCTCCTGGTTTCAAAGATTTCAGTCCATGATCACTTTGCTTATTATTTCTGGGCCTGTAGTGAGGCAGAGCATCATGGCAGGGAGTACGTGCTGGAGTAGAGGTGCTCACCTCATGGCAGCCAGGAAGGAGGGGAGTGGAGAGAGAGAGAAAGGGGACAGGGTCCCACCCCCTTCAAGGGCACACCTCCCAGTGACTGCTTTCTGCCTAAAGTTTCCACCACCTCCTAACTTGAGACCAAGCCTTTCAACACCTGAACTTTGGGGGAACATTTAACATCTAAACCAGAATGCACCCCTCCCCCGAATGCCATTTTTGTATGGCTGTGTACTTTGTAGAGCAGTTGGAGATCATTTAAGCTTTTGCAGGGAAGAGGCTGAGATCACAGTCTGGTCCCAAGGACTTCAGTGACTTTGTGTGGCCTCCAGTCAGAGAAGCAGCGGAGGTTCGTAGGCCGCTTGTTAGAGTCCAAGAATGATGTACTCTCTGTGTTTTGGAATAAAATGTGAGCCATAGTATAGCAAGGGAAAAACGATAGGACATTGCAAATAATCTGGAAGGCAGGAATGAAAGATATTCATTCAGCCTCCTGCACCTAAGTAAGAACTATCTATCATCAGTACACCCTTACCGAGCATTTGTTTCGTTTGGTATGTTTGTAAGTCTTTGGGTAGAGGCATTAGATGTAGCTCGACCTTGCAGTGCTCATGTTTTAGATAGAAAATAAGAAGTACCACACTGCAGGAAAAAACTAGAATTGTTGAAATATATGTGCCTTCCTCAGGCAAATGACCTGAAATGACTGTATGGGATGTGATCTGGGGCTTCCTAAAGTCATACATGTACAGGAGTTAATGAGAACCATCCATCCATTATAAAAGAAAAGTAGGATTCTTAATGGAATCATGGTTAGGATTTGGAATTTAAGGCATAAGAAAAGGGAAGCCAGCACAGGGGAGACAGAAAGGGAATGTCAGAGAACAGGTTAAGGAGAAGTGGTGTCCTGTAAACATAGCCTGTCACTTGGGACAAGGCAGCACACTTGCCTAGAGTACTGTGACTACTGGGAGAGATCCTCAGAGACCATTTGCTCTGATGGACGCTTCAGAGGTCAGACCGAATGAGTGGTGAGCAAGTAAAAATGGAGACTGTTCAGTTCAGCTGACCTCCACTGAACACCTTTTATGTGCCTGGGCAATAAATTACTGGGGTTGGGCTGCTGTTTGCCAAATGATTTGATTAAACCTTGGGGGCATGCAAGGTGATTTTAAGTAGCACACGGACAAATGATTTAAAAGCATTTATCTGTTGAATATTAACTAGCACAGCAAAGCCTGTGACTTTCATGATGGTGTCGTTAGAACTAACCAGAAGAAGGTGTATTTAAAATTAAGCTTATTTAGATTTCCAAGAAATCACAAATTTATCGAAAAGTGGCAAGTGCAGTATACTAGTCAGGATTTGTAAGAGGAATGGAGCCAGCATGATGATGTGTGTGTGTGTGTGTGTCTGTATACACATACGTATATATATGTATATATCTTATATATCCTACATATATGAATTGGCACATAAAACTAACCATCATATACAGTTTAAACAACTTTTTCTCTGTTTGAGATGCACACACAAAGCCAGGCGTGGTGGCGCATGCCTGTAATCCCAGCACTCGGGAGGCTGAGACAAGAGGATCGTTCCAAGTTTGAGTCCAGCTTGGGCTACAAAGTGAGCTCAAAGCCAGCCTGAACTGCATAGCAAGACCCTGTCTCAAAAAAAAAAAAAAAAGGGGTATAGACACAGATGCGCGTCTGCGCAGACACACACACACACAGTCTGCTAAAAACATTTATATACAGTTCAGGAGAGAAAAAAACCTGTATAAATATTTTAATACTAAATGTTTTGAGATATCATGACATTAATGCAAGTTACCCTTGACCTCTACTATTACATGAGGTGCTCAAAGTGGTGGCCATTGGCTTCCAGACATTTATTAGTATGGCAAACTGCAGCTTGGGTAACCTTGATCATTGAGATTGCTGCACATGCACTTTCAGCTTCTTCTCCAAGGACCTGCTGTGTAGTGGGTTTTCTGCAATATATGATATCCTCTAGGGTCCCCCATGCAAGTGTAACACCATCTATTGAAGAAAACATCATGCTCTTTTCTCTTCCTGAAGTGTGTATACATTTTTTGGGCAGGCTCTGTATATATATAGTTAGCCTTCTTATTGAAGGATTCTACTTGTGCAGATTCAATCAATAGCAAACTGAAAATATTTGGTGGAAAAAATTACATGGGTACTGAATATATACAGACTTTTTTCTTCTCATTATTCCCTATAAAATACAGTGTAACTATTTCTATAGCATTTTATATTGTATTCGGTATCATAAGTAATGTAGAGATGGTTTAAAGTATATGGAAAGATATGGGTAGGTTCTATGAAAATACTGTGCCATTTTGTATAAGGGACTTTAGCATCTGTGATTCTGTGATTTGCGAGAACCCTGGAACCCACCCAAATAGGGATGACTGTGTATATAAATACACACACATATATATAGAGAGATTATATATACACATAATATAGGTATGGCAGGATATTTATACACATGGCAGTATACTGTAGAATATATCTACACATAGCATATATATGAGCATACCCATAGAATATATGTATGTATATATACATATCTATAGAATTCATTTCAAGCAACTGATTTATGTGATTGTGGAAACTGGGAAATTGGAAACCTGTAGGCCACACTAGTAAGCTGGAAATTCTTAGTACAAGCTGATGTTGCAGGCATCATCAAAGGCGAAGGGGCTGGGGTCCTGATGTTGCAGGACCTTGTCTCAAGAATCACAGACTTTCTTCTTCCTCAGGGAAATAGCAATTTTACTATCAAAGCCTTTAAACTGATTAGATGAGGCCCATCCAGGTATTGAGGATAGTCTCCTTGAAATCAACTGACTATAGATACTAAAATAACTGCATCTGCAAAATTCCTTCACAGAAATTATTTGATAAAATAACTAGGTGCTATGGTCTAGCCAGGTTGATGTGTAAATTAGCTATCAGAAAGTACAATTCTTTTTTTTCAACCATTTGACAATAAGTTTGCAACTTGGTGACACATTACTTTCTAGTACTTTAGTGTATATTTCTTGTAACAGGGACCTTGTCTCAAGAATCACAACGTAACCATCAAAATCAGGAAAATAGTAATGATACATTCCTGCCAATCCTCAGATCCCATTCAAGTTTTACCTCTTGTCCCAATAACACCCTTTAGAACAAGAGGGCCCCCTCCACAGTCACACCTGGCATTTAGTTTTCCTATCTTGCTATGCTAGTGTTCAATCGAGATCTGTTCCTTTTTTTTTTCCTAGACTCTTATGACCTTATGATTACAGACCAGTTACTTGGTAAAACTTAGATTTGTCTGATGATGCTTCGATTCAGGTTCCAGATCTTTTGCAGGAACTAGCACAGAGAAGGGCCTCTGCTCTGATGTACCCCAACAGAGGACTGTTAGTTTCAATTTGTCACATTCTGGGTGATGTTCACTTATTGCTCCATTAAGTGGTATTTGCCACATAGGCACCTTTCCCCTTTATACCCGAGTAAGTATTTTATGGGAAGGTGCTTTCAGAAGATAGAAATGTCCTATTCCTCACAAAACTTTCAGTGTATTCACTCATTCATTTATGTGGAGCTGCATATCCCTAGTTCAGTCAATGAATTGCAATCTGTTACTCTCTTTTTTATACTCAGATTGTCTCTATGTTGTCTCTTTAAGCTGGCATTTGTGTACATTTGACAAATCTCCATCATTTTTGAGTGCTTTCTTGTTTTCTTTTATTGCAAGGTGTTTGGGCCTTTCTGTACATTTACTTTCACTCTCCTATGCCTGGCATCAATCATATCTCCAAGGAACTGTGCTGAGTAGAAAATGCCGGTTAGAGGCCAAGATCTGGATGTGGGGTATTTGCATTGCTACTAGGGTATTATTGCTTTCAGACTCTTTTCAGTGGACAGCGCTGAAGATATATGTATATGGATGCAGCATATGTACTTATACGCCCCACATGTACACATGCACACCCACACAGACGTACTTATACACGTGCACATGTTTAGTTCTATATTCATTTTTATGTGTGTGTGTACTGTATATATTGAAAGCCCAACTTCACAGGATTCATTCTAATTTTCATGCTTTTCATGTTTGTAACTTTATCAGTTTCCTGTTACTATAACAAATAGCTGAGATAATGAGTGTATAAAGCAAAAAGATTTATCGTAGTTCACAGTTTGGAGGTTTCAGTCTGTGGCTGGTCGTTCCCATGGCTTTGGCCCTGTGGCGAGGTAGCCCAACATGGCAGCAGAACAGAGCAAACTGTTCACTTCATGATCTGGATACAAAAGAGAGAAAGGTGAAGGGGCTGGGCTTCTGATATCCCCTTCAAGGGCATGGCACCTGTGACCTGAAGACTTCCCACTAGGTTCTGCCTCTTATTTAAAGCCCTCCCCCTACAACATAGTGCCATGGGGGTGCTGGAGATTTAGCTCAGCAGCGCAGCGCCTGCCTGGCAAACGCAAGGTTGTGAGTTCAATTCCCGGTACTGGAAAAACAACAACAACAACAAAAAACCCCAAACAAACAAACAAAAAACAAAAAACATAGTGCCATGGGGTAGGACTAACCCTGTAACACATAGCCTTTTGAGGGAATCTTGTCCCAACCATAGCAATAACCCGCCCCTCTGACATTGTACCCTTGAAATTTTTATTTTCTGCATCTGCATGCATACTATCTACTCTTTGTTGATATTTCTGGTCCCCTTGTGGCTCCAGGTAACTTACTCCAGGCCACTGCACATGTGGCTGTCTTCTTCCTTCCAAAGGCACTGGCCCTTGATATGCTGAATTAGGCCTGTCCCACACCTAGTTGCCATCCTCCTCACTGGTCCTTATACCTGTTCTGTTCTGGGTCCTGATGTTTTGTCTCTAGCACCTGGTATGGATACTTAACTTGTTCTACAGTTCCAGAACGGAAAGTGAAGAGAAAGAAAAAGATATGTAGATTCAAAGTAACTGATTTAACTTTGTAAAAGATGTTAAGTAAATAATCGGACAGATAATATGTTGGACCTGACAAAAAATTGTGAACAAAGTAGGCAAATAACAGATTGGTCACATGCCAGGTTAAGTGATTTTTTTTTTTTTTTTCAGAATTTACAATAGAAACATCAATTTAGGCTTAAAGACAGAAGAAAGGGCATTCTTTTTTCATGGTTAGTTCTTCATAATATACTTGTCTAAAAGGTTTCTTTTTCCCCTAGGTTTCATTTTTTGAGGAAGAACGGAACATATTATCTCGGAGCACAAGCCCTTGGATTCCCCAATTACAGTATGCCTTTCAGGACAAAAATAATCTTTACCTGGTGAGTCTTTATATCTATCTTTTTGGAATGAGCCAAGCTCTCTGATGCTGATAACGCAGTTGCCAAATTGAATGTAGTTCTTGCCCCCACAGGCCATGACACCCTTCATTCATTCAGTTGCTTTTCTGATTTCCAGTTGACTCCCTGTACTCCTTGTTCTAAAGATTAAGAGCCAGCCCATTTAGAAATGCTTCACTGATTATTGGGTACTGTAGCTGTGGCTTCAAGGGCAATAATGAGAAGTCATTTATTTGGGAATGGTTTGTAACTACCTTTAATAGAATCTCACTTTAATATTTTTTTCATGGTTGTTACAAGAAAATGCAGAATATTCTTACTTATTCATGGAAGCTAAGAGTTGATCTTATAGAAATAGAGAGTAGAATGTTTACCAGAGGTTGGGTAGGGTAAGGAGAGGTAAGGATAGAGAAGGGCTAGCTAATGGGTTCAAAAATACAGTTAAAAGGGAGATTTAAATTTTGGTGTCCAATGACACAGTAGGGTGAGTATAGCTCATAATAATTTATTGCATACTTCAAAATAACTAGAAGAGATGATTTTGAATGTTCCTAACACAAACATGATAAATGTTTGAGGCTATGTTAATCACCCTGCTTTGATCATGGCACATTGTTTACATGTGTTGAAATACCACACATCAATATGTATATTGTATAAAGTAGAAGGGAAACTCCTCTACCTGTTTTACTGATACTTCTTTTTAGGGAAACAAATGGTGATATATGTTCTTTCCGACCCTTAGTTATGCCCTATGAAAACTAAATTGAATATACTCATATATGTAGTTTGTTTTACAAAAATGGTGTGTTACCCTCCATTTGGCTCTTTAGATTCCTTTTTTGCCTTTTAAAAGTTTATCCCAGGCATCCTTATATGTTAGTACGTACAAACCTACTTTTTTTTTTTATGGTGCTGAGGACTGAACCCAGGACCTGCTTCATTCCTTGAACGGTGACATAGATTTCCCTGATGCATAGATAGCATATCTGATGGAGTTCTAAAATTCACTGGAGGTCTTGTTTAAGTTCTTAGGAGATTAGATTCCTAAATTTAAAAAGTATATCCTAGAAACAATTTTTGTTTTAAATTTTAAAGAGTAAAAGAAGGACAACAAAGCAGTAGGGGGATACACGGAATTACAGACAAAGAGGTAGGACATTATTAATGGTTGTTATTTTACCTATTGGTATATTCAAGATAGTTTCTCAGGAAAACAGATAGACTCATAGTGAGTTACAGACAGAAATGGCAGGAAATTATCAATGGTTGTTGTACTATACCCTGGTTTCTCCAAAGTGGTCTCTAGGGAAAACAAATAGAGCTATACATGAGTGATCAATCAAATAATCATTGACTATTCTCAATGGTTGTTGCAAACACATAGTAACAAACATACATCCATTTACAAAATAGCATAGGAACAATACAAACATTACAGTTATGGACAGTTTGGTAGGAAATCATCAATGGCTGCTGCAATACATGTTGGCATCCTCAAAGTGGTTTCTCAGGAAAACAAAGATATGCAAGAAAGATCCAACAAGTAGTTACAGTCCAAGGGTTGCGAAAAATAGCGGGTTACCTCATCAGTGACTCCCCTCACTGAGGTGTGATGGCTGGAAGGAAGGCTAGGACTGAAAAGAAGGACTGAGAGACCAGCACCAGTGTCCAGCAGCAAGCCATTCACTTTTTCCTCTATACTCATGATTTCAGGGGCTCCTCCTTCCCCATGAAGGTGGTTCTACAGAATCTGAATATTGAGCTTTTACTTTCTTTTTTGTTGTTTTTTTTCCAGTACCGGGAATCGAACTCATGACCTTGAGATTGCCAGGCAGGCGCTGTGCCACTGAGCTAAATCCCCAGCCCCTAGAAACAATTTTTGTTCCTGTTCCAGCCCTTAAAACAAGACTATCTTGTTAGTGTTGAATTAAGATAAACTTTTATGGAAGCTCACAGAAAAGAAAAGGGTAAAAGAGAGGCGGACTGCTGTTTGAACTCTCACTGGGCAGTTTTGGGGGGCTTTCACAGACTTTATTTCTGATCTGGAATAAACAGTTTATTTCTCAGTGCTTGTAGAAAAGTTCTCCCTATTAGATTCTTAAATTTAAAAAGTGTATCCTAGAAACAGTTTTTCTTCCTGATCTAGCCCTTAAAATAAGACTATCTTGTTAGTCTTGAATTAAGATAAACTTTTACAGAAACTCACAAAAGAAAAGGGTGAAAGAGAGGCGGACTGCTGTCTTCAACTCTCACTGCATAGTTTTTGGGGCTTTCACTGACTATTTCTGATCTAGAACAGTTTATTTGCCAGTGCTTTAAGAAAAGTTCTCCCTATCTTCACTGAACCTTCTGTGCCAGGGAATTGGGAGACTGGTCTGTCTTGCATTTTCTAGTGTGTCGTGCATTATTCCATAAACTTGTATTTCTCTTCCTCTGATTTAAAGTGCTCACCTTGGCAGGCTGGAGATATAGCTCAGTGGCATAAGTGCTAGGCTGGCAAGCCTGAGGTCATGAGTTCGATTCCCAGTACCAAAAAAAAAAAATAAAGAATGATTGGGGCTGGGGATTTAGCTCAGCGGCACAGCGCCTGCCTGGCAAGTGCGAGGTCATGCGTTCAATTCCCGGTACCAGAAAAAGACCAAAAAAACAACAAAAAAAAGTGCTCACCTTTTTGATGTCTGGTCTGTTGAGGCTGCTGCTTCTTAAAAGGAAATGTTGTTGAGATGCTTTGGGATTTCATAACATCAAGGTCAGTTTTGGTAGAGGTGATGACAAATTCTGAGTGCTCTATGTAAAGAAACTCCGTTGAGGAATCGTTGTCACTTGCATGTGCTAAGCCACTGCTTAGTTGCTTTAAAGATACCTGCTTGCTGCCCTTATATCCACTGATGGTGATCAGCTGTGTCCCAGGAAAGACACTCAGCTGCAGTTTTCTTACATGTTGACTGTAGTATTTTCCTTCGGAGATCAACATTTTTCAAGTTACATCTTCAGAAGGTAGTATCTGGGTATTTTGAGAATTTCCCATTTTGAAAGCATTATTATTATTACCACCAGCTGGTTTTGTAACATTACAAAGAACCCTGCATTTCTTTTTTCTTAATTGTGTTAGCTGCTGTGGACTTTTGCTTGGATAAAGCTCTCTGGGAATACTTCTCAGATTGGGAATATTTACTGGTTCCTCTGCTAGTACAGGTTCTCAGCCATAGAGGCCTTTCTCTTTGGGGGCAGTTTGGCTGGGAGGCTACTTTCTTGATCCTGCCACTGGCATTGACATACTTAGCAGTGTCTCAGTTTTTCCACTTACCATCTTGTGAAGTGGGAAAGATTTTAAAAACATCTACTGCTGGGCATGGCAGTACATGACTGTAATCCCAGCACTTGGGAGGCTGAGGCAGGAAGATCATTGCAAGTTCGAGACCAGCCTGAGGTACATAGTGAGTGCAAGGCCAGTCTGAACTGCATAGTGAGACCCTGTCTCAAAAAGACAAAACAATAAAAAAAATAGAAACAGCTACTTTCTGGAGTTGTTTGCCTCAGCACACTGATACTGGATTCAGTGACATTTTTATACCCTTCTTTAGTACCTCAATTGGGTATTACCCATAGGGTCTTGCATTTACTGGTCTACATTTTCTTCTCAAGTGCTTTGGTACTTTGGAGTAAAATACTATCTAAGGATATAGTTTTCATCTAAAAATCCAAACTTAGCATAGGAATTAAATTGTGAGCATGGGTCTACCATCTGTTATATCTGTAATTCTGAAATACCCAGAGCACTGAATAACCTCAGGTTCTTATGTTGCTCGCTTGGCAGCAAAACCTGACTTAAACTCAGTTTATAGCAAAACCTGACCCAAGCTCTCCTTATTCATTGCCTTTAGAGTGATGATTCACATTTTTCTGCACAATTGTGAACGCATTTGATTATGAGGTGATATCCTAGACCTTAAGGAGGGTGTTATATGGTACATACGAAGTACACGGACTGCTTTATCGTTATAAAATCTGAAAAAGTCTGGATCGGGAAACACATGTGCTGTGAGATAAGCGGACCCTAGATCTGCAATGGTATAAGGAACTGAAATTCTGTTGTGTCTGGTGACCACCTACAAATCTCCAAACCTTTGAAGTTTGGGGCAAATTTACATATTATAGTAAACTTTGCTGGCAGAGGAACACTAATTTGTAATGCTAATGCAGCTTAATTGAAGATACATTTTAAATCAATGAAAAAGAAAATAGGACTGTGCATCCTATAAATCTTTCCTTGCTGTCTCATCATCTTTCCAGTCCTGCTGCTGTGTGAGTCCCACCTTTGGTTTTCAATTGCCTGCACTGCTATGAAAACCCTCCTGAGTATCCTCTCTGCTGTCTGTCTCTCCCACCCCAACTCTTCCATATACTGCAGCCAAGTCATCCTATTATTTTATTTTATTTTTTTTTAGCAGGAATCTAACTCACAACCTTGCGCTTGCCAGGCAGGCACTGTGCCGCTGAGCTATATCCCCAGCCCCCATCCTATTGTTAAAACGCTTCAACCCTCCAGATGAAGTTGATATTCTTCAACATGGTTCATAAGGCCTTTTTCACGTGTCCCTCAGAATATTCTTGTCAAGTACCATTTCTCTCCCTTCATTTTACATTCATTTTGAACTCCCTTTTGTTGCTTTACTTTGCCTTGGACCTTTCTACATGCTGTTCACTCTTTCTCTGTTGTCCTGGCCAACTTCTATTCCTCTTTCTGTCCTTGGATCAGACATCAATTCTAGAAATCCCTCCTGGACCCTCCATTTCTGGGATGGGTGCCCTGTGTATGCTTATAACACCATCTAATTCTCCCTGAGTGGCTGTTGGTCTCTTCCACCGGGCCACTTCTGTATGAGAGGAGCAATTATATTTCTCTTGCTTTCACTAGAGCTTTACCAAGTAAAGGCCTGAGAAGTATCCATTGGATGAATACATGATTAATTTCATAGAAATCTGATTTACATACAGATTTACTTATTGTGTTACAGAAATCATATTAAGTCAGCAGTGGGAGTTTTGCTCTCTAAAGTATGTAATCAAGACAGTCTTAGTAAAAAAACTTTTAAAAAAGTTAGAGTACAGTGCAAGGAAATTGAACTTGGGTTCTCTTGAACTTGATGGTTAAAAATATCCCATGTCCAGTGGCCAATGAATGTGTCTTACAATTTTTTTGGTGTATAGAAAATGGTGGCAAACTCCATTGTAGCGTCTGATTATATATACCAAGGCTAGACCAGTACGGTATTCTGGCACGTGGCCCGTGGAAACTGTGCTTTGTTGATCCGGTTCATGAAGAAATCTGTTCAATTCTGTACAACAGATGCCTTTATCAGTGTCCTTTGTGAAAGTGCTGAGTTTTACAAAGGAAACATTGTTTTACAACTCAACCACCTGAGGTATGTTGTATCTAAGTTCTTTGTGAGTGTCGTTGTATTATATTTTTCATGCTGAGGGGCTCCTCAAGCTACCCTGGTTCTCAGCCTGTAATTGACCACCAACTTCCTTTCCCTCCTGTGATCTTACATTTCCTTTTTTCCATTCATTCCAAATGTTTTTCTCCGTTTAGATATGGAGACAGATTAGTATAGGATAGGCTCAGCTACTGTAACAAAGAGACCCCAACATACTATCCAAGCTGGTGAAGCAGTTCTGTTATGTGTGCTAATTCAGGGACCCAGATTCTTTCCATCTTGTGGCTCCTCCCTTCCTTAAGATGTTGGCTTCTGTGTGGTTGAAGTTGGGCCATTTTATGTGTGTGTTCCAGCTGGCTGTTAAAAGAGCAGGAATTCAGAGCAAGCAAATTCCTTTTACACCAAATGATGTGTAAGTTGGATCCATCATTTTCTCACATATTTTGTCAGCCAGAACATCTCTCTAGGGAGAGTTGGATATATACTGTCCAGCTGGGTGGCTTATGTCCAGGTAAACTTCTTATTACTATGGAAGAAGGGAAGGATGGATAGGGGGGCGTAGCTGGAATTTGAAGCCAGGCCTCCTAGCCCCACCTTCCTTATTATTTCTCATTGCATTATACTGCTGTGTCCAAAATCACTGTTAATAGAGTCTTATTTTGATGTGCTGCTTGGGGTTAGTTTATCTTTCCTCTCTTGTCATCATCCTGTACCTGTGCAATTTTGTGAGTAGTGTTTCCTTCTGATATAAACAATTTGGAAACGGACTATTTCTAGATACTGACTCCATAGCTTTGTACACAAAGCCTATATTATATCACTGGGAGTCAGGAGAGAGTTAATAAAGATAACTCTGTTTATTCGACTGAAATGTGGCAGCTTATGATAGTTTTGACAATGAGACATGTGCTGTTTTGATCTTTTGGCTAAGATTATATGAATTTTTAGGCATGTCGCAAAACTCTCCAGGCATGTGTATTCACATGTTGCTGCTTCAGAAGCCCAGGGTTTAGAAGCCAGTTGCCCATCAGAAAGAGGCTGTTACTTCTAATATTCGTTCTTGTTTTATTGCTATTCCTTGTTTGGTCTCCCTAGAGTCATTGGCTTTTTCAGCTTCAATTTTCTCATTGGTCAACAAGATATTAAATCTTCTTCTTGACCCCAATTCGATTGCCGAGTGCATTATTGCCTTGGGAGGTTCTTTGAGTTTTCTGTGCCTTTGAAATCATTGTTTTGTGTTCTGGTGTTTTGATGCATATTTCCGGTGAGTGCATTTGGGGATTTTACCATTTATGAGCCACAATTTAATCATGTTGCCCCGGTTTGTCTGGCCCTACCCCCCAAGTTTCTGATTAAGTAGGTTTGGGGTAGGTCACCTGAATTTGCATTTTCAGCAAATTAATAGGTGATACTGCTGCTGCTCCAGGTATCTCACTTTGAGAATCAGTGTCTTAGAGTTAAAGGTCTAAATTAGTTTCTGGTTATTGCTTCTTCCTTTTGTCCTACCAGTAATTGTGTACACATCAGAATCTCTTTCCTTATTCTTCTGGGCCCAGGAATGGTACCTATTCCCCTGTTGTTGCTAGCCCTGGGTGCTCACTGTCCTATGTTTATTGCCTTTAAACTAACCCTAACCTTTGTAAATAGCCTCTTCATTAATTAATGTCCTCAATTACCTAGTTTGAGTATGCTGTTTCTTGCCAAGACTCTAGATGATTCAATACTCAATAAGGATTTTTTGAATAGATGAGTGAATCAGGCTGGGATTCATATTTTCTGAGATAAAGGGCCTTTTCTCTTTTCTGCTAGGTCATCTTGCCCTTCAAGAATAGTACAGGGTCTCTGCCAGGGGCCAGTCTGCTTACAGGATCCCTTTCGTCTTCCATCATGCCAAAGATCAGGAATACTGGGCAGATAATGATGCCAAGGACATCACTATGTTTTTTCATGGCACCTTCAGTCGTGCAAACATTTCAAGGTTGCATCTTTAAGAGGTGACAAGCACAGCATGTTTCCTCCGGTACCGGGAACCGAACTCACGACCTTGCGCTTGCCAGGCAGGTGCTTTTGCTGCTGAGCTAAATCCCCAGCCCAGCACAGCATGTTTCTAATGATGCTTTGTGCAAATTGGAATAGAGTACTTGTCTTAGTGTGTTTCTTGGTGCTATAACAAAATACTTATGGCTGGGTAACTGATAAAGAATAGAAGCTTACTTGGTTCATGGTTCTGGAAGCTGAGAAATCTAAGAGCATGGATTCAACTAGCTCTGATCACCTCCAAAAGCCTCACTTTCAGATACCATCATTATTGGAATCTGAGGGTTAAATTTTCAAAAATTAGCATGGACTCTTTCAAACCATAGCAGTACTAAAGAACTACTAAATATTCATATCCCCCATATGCATTCGCATACACTCAAGCATGCATGTGGGTGCATGCATACATACACATTTGTCCTTTGTTTGAAATTCAGCACAATAGATGGAAATTGCCATTGGAGTGCTTGGGTTACCGATGCAAACACCAGCAGAGAAGCATCCGTTCCTTCCAAACGGAACACATGTAAGATTTGCCCTTTAATTAGCATCTGCAGCTGCTGCCATCAGAAGGGTCTGTCTCTGTTGGCCTGAAAGTCTTTGCTTTAAAAAAGCAAGTCCATTATAACTCCCATTCAGGCTCGGCTGTCAGCTGTTGTGCTTTCTCTGCCACCGGTGGGGTTGCCACATTGTTTAGGGCTGTTTCACTGGAGGGCTCTTTCCTCTCTTCTCTCTCCCTGGCTTTTGATTACTATGCCTTGGTGATCCCCATTTGGGTGACCTGCAGGTGTTCATTGTGTGCAGGAGACATTCCTAGTGCTTGGAAGCTTGGAAGATTACTGCTTCAGTGCTGATGAACTGGTTTTTTTCCAGCCCTTGGTTGTCAGTGATCTTATCTTAATATTCAGAAAGGTTCCAGGTAGTCACTGAAAAAATATAAGCAGCAGAAGTGATGGCTGTATTAAAGGCAAGGTCTATGCAAGGGCACCTCTGCAGTAGAAGCTTTTAATTTGATTGGAGTAGGGAGCCTCAGTGGTTCTGCAGCCTCCCCAGCTGTGGGTCCCAGTGCAATGCTAGGCTGGCTGTGTCAGAATTGCCCTAGGAGCTCATGAAAAATGCAAATTCCTTGACTACACTTGTGGAGCCACAGAGTCTGGAGTCAGTCAGTCCCAGGAATCCGTATTTTTAACAGGTTCCCCAAGCAGTTGGGATGGGAAGCAGATGTAATTTACTCTTTTATACTGATTATTATTATTAATTTTTCGTAGTCCCTTAAAATGACAGCTCAAGGCAAGTATTTTCATCTTACTCATTGCTGTTTTCTTGCTGTCTAGAACAGTGCCTGGCACATATTAGGCCTTCAAGTATTTATTTGGATGAATGTGTTTTATTTTTGAAAAGCACTTCTGGTGATTTTGATGGGCAGGAAAACCTGAGAAAACCTGCTGTGGAGGACTTAACGGTCTTTTGGTTTTGGTGCTATATTTTTTGGGATGATCAGTGCCTTAGTAGGCATCTTTGAGTAGTAAAAACCAGAAACTGAGTCACATTTTTGGCTAAAATTGTATGCTGTGTATGGACTGTCGGGCACGTTCTCTGATGGTGACTTTGTCCTTAATGAATTCATAGTGTCCTTCTGAGTTCAGTCTTTGGGGCATAGCAAGTCAGCTAGCATGAAGATTTAAAACTCAGTTTTGTGAATTTTGATGATGCTTTTGGAGCCCTTTGGTACCATTTTCAACAGTCCAGAGATATTTCTGAAAGCCCCCAAGTCCTGGTTCTTCACTGTATCACACTCAACACTGTAATAACTAAGTAGCTGGCTTCACACAAACCCTCTTTCTCATAGGCTCCATGCATTACAGAATGAACAACTATATCCCACAGTGTAGTTTTGGAACATGGATAACATTTTGGCATAGCCAAATTTACTCGGTAAATGTCCAAACGAAGTTTTCCTTATGGTGCACTGTTGGAATTTATAATGTGGTCATTTGGAATTGTGTTGATGGGTCAGGTTTAATTAGTTTCTCTGATAAGAACCCAATCTATTTAGACATTTGTCAATTAGTGTGTCTATTTTGGCCCCATGTGGTGGAGCTTGCTGGTTAGCAGCTGTTGTCAGTTTTGTTGCTTGTTTTCCCAATCAATCCTGGTTTTTAAAGACTTGAGTTGTTTGACCTGTAGAGAAGAGTAACCTAGTTTGAATGGGGGTCTTAAAGAGGAGTGAAGAATATGTAATTTTTTAATCTTTTGAAGACATGCTTATTATTTTCTGAACTATTCTGCTGGCCATAACAAATGGAATGTTTAGGACCAGACACTAAATACCGAATAATGGTCAGTTTGTGAGCTCTTAGAAGTTTCTAGCAACTGCTATACATTTGTTTTCTCGGCCTTAAACTTAGAAGCCGTTCGGTTTTTTCCACATCTTTCATAGAACCACAGGAAATTTCTAACTGTGGCATGTCATCATAAATATGCATTGTTCTTATTTTAAGACATTTGAGTTCTAAAAGTATGAGTACTTCTGTTATTATGTGTGAATTTTTTGATGTTTCAAACCTTTTTAATGGCAAATATATATTTAAAACAGACGTACAAATTAGCATTCACCCACATACCTAGGGCCTGTGGAGAACCAGGTTGGGATGAGTGGGTGAGCTACAGGCAGCTAGGTGCTCCTGGGCTCCTCTAGGGCTGTGATGAGAAACTTACGTCTGCTGTGAATTTGGAGGAAGTAAAGTATGCACATTAGGTGCTGGCCCTTCTAAGTGTTGCTCTTGTTAATTCATAAATTAATTTGTTTTCAGCAGTTGTAGTGCAAATGAACTCTTGTCAAATGCACTTGTCCAGGGTCTGGTTGAGTATCTCCAGTGTAAGAAGCCATGTGAATAGGGTAGACTCCCAGATTACCAGGAGCCCTCAGGGAGAATGGCTAAGGATATTTGGTTCTGGGTTGATCTGGTGCTGAATCTTTACTGGACCAGCGTGGGGCCCGTAGGGATTTGTGCAGATGCTCTACCTAGAGTTTTTTTCTAATTCTGAACTAAAGGCAAATGGGCTTGGAGGATAATAGTGATAATTCAAATCCAAGAGTTGAATGCAGTGTTTGGTAGACTTAGTGTTTTATTTTTAAAACTATATTTGAATCTTGCCTTTGTCCAGAGAAGATTGGGTACAACCTAAATGACATGGCCATTAAAGTGGGAAATCAGAGCCAAAGATAGGCGAACTCTGTAAAGTTTAACGTGGTTGCAGTGATGGTCAGACTGTGTCCCAGCTTCTCTCCAGCTTGAAATGGACCATGCAGTAAAGGGAGGGGACGGACAGGAATTGAACGGTAGTTGAAGACCTCATGTAGGTACCATGCACCTTGTCTAGCCCTCCAAAGACCTTGTCTTGCTTAATGCTGCAAGGGGATTAGTCTTATCCCAATTTTACAGAGGATAAAATTGAGAGGCAGAGAGGTAAATTCTTCAGCTGGAGTCTGAAGCCTCCCTGTTAACTGGCCTCAAGGCCACATATTGACTCAGGAATATTACACGTACCCAGTTATCATCAAAAGGAGGAAAGATTTCAGTTCTTTGGGGTGGAAAATTTTTTTGCTAGGCAAACATTTTTCCTGAGGCTTTATATTCTTCCGAGTTTTTTTCTACATATACCAACAGATTAATACTTTTTCTAATAAAAAGGAAATACATTTTATCTTATACAAGATGTCATTTTATATTGTCATGGACAGCTTTTCACAGGGGTATGAGTAGATGGAATCCATTTGTTTTTAATACCTGCATCATATCCTGCTGTTTAGCTGTAACATAATTTAGCCGGTCTCTTGTGGATGGATATTTGAATGGTTTTCAGTTTTTTCCCCATTATAAACAATGCTGCAGTGAATCTTTATTTATCTGTTTATCAGCAAACTATTGTAAGGACCTATAAAATAAATCATTAGAAGTAGGATTACTAGGTCAAAGTTGTATGTATTTGTAGTTAAATTTTTAATAGAGACTCAGTTACCTTCTACACTGACTGTAAAAGGAAAAGATTGTATCACATTGCACGCCTCCTGTATTCTGCTGTGTGCTGAGGGGAATGCAAAAAGGATGTAAGAGAGTTTGTTGCCCTCCAGGAATATCCATCTACGCTGCATACCTAATCCTAGGGAATGTCTGGAGTGTCAGTGCGGGTGGGTGGGGAGTGGGTGGATTTAATTCAACTTTTTAGACTTGCCTTGCAAACATTGTGCATGGCGTCTGGGACTAGTCTTTCATTTTATCGATTCTCTTGGGTAACGGATATAATTTTTGTAGGGCAGAGACCTCATCCTGTGTCTTACAATATGTCTCACACGTCTCCCTTGCTTTGTGGAGACACTGTAATTATAACATGTCAGGTGGTATTTGAGGATCTAACTGAGGCATTCCCTTCTTTGGGTGTGTGAAAAACTAATAACTTTGGCATTCTTACAGGTCATGGAATATCAGCCTGGAGGGGATTTGCTTTCACTTTTGAATAGATATGAGGACCAATTAGATGAAAATATGATTCAGTTTTACCTAGCTGAACTGATTTTAGCTGTTCACAGTGTTCATCAGATGGGATATGTACATCGGTAAGTGAGACTTCTCAGTAGCATACTGAGAATTATTTTGTATCATGGTAGAGTTCCTATTCAGGATCAAAATAATGCTTTGTCCAATTTTTCATCAGTCTTCCCTGAAACTAAACTTCCCAAAATGGTAGACATTTTAGCTTGATAGATCTACAACTGTAATGTTAGGCTGGGCATGGTGGCACATGTCTGTAATCCCAGCCTGTAACCCCAGCAATCGGGAGGCTGATGCAGGGGGATCATTGCAAGTTTGAGACCAGCCTCAGCTACAGAGTGAACTCGAGTCCAGCCTGAACTGCATAGCAAGACCCTGTTTCAAAAAGACCAAAAAAAAAAAAAAAAACAAAAAAAAAAAAAAAAAAAAAAAAAAAAAAAAAAAAAAAAAAAAAAAAAATATATATATATATATATATATAAAATGTTCTCAAGTTTGCTAGTAAGGTCTGTTATGAACTAATGATGTAGCTAATTGTATCAGGAACTCTTGCATGCCTTCTTTGGTTATCTGGTAGACAAACTGAACTTGATTTGCAGAAGGAACTGCATATCATGTAGGAACAGAAGATCAGAGAGTTGTACTTGGTGTTAATCAGCTTACAATCTCTATATCAAATACTTGAGATAATCAGCTTTTAAAAGCAAAGGGTTATTTTAGTTCATAGTTTTGGAATTTGTGCCTGTGGTGATGCAGCACGTGGTGGTGGAAATGTGTGGCTGACCGAAACCACTCACTTCGGGGCCAGGAAGCAAGAAAGTGAGTGGAAGAGGCCAATCTCACAGTGCCCTTTGAGGAAACAGTCCCAGTGACCTGAAAACTTTTCACTAGGTCTCACTTTTTAAAGGATCTACCGCTTCCCAATAGTAGTAACACTCTAGGGACCGGGAAACATTAAGATCCAAGCCATAGGATACTTCTAACTGTCCCTGTTAGTAATTTACAAAATTGTTCCGCGTAGTTCTCAGTCAGTCGTGTTTCTTCCTGTCCTCATTCACTTGATGTTTCATGACTATCTGAGAATGCTGTGAGAATGTAATGGTGGCTAGCCTAGGAATTGCAAAATCTGGAATAAATACTCAACTAGCCTCATGATCTTGAGCAAATCACTTAGCATCTTTTCTCCTTAGCTTTTTTTTTTTTTTTTGGTTTTTGGTTTTTCTCCGGTACTGGGAACCATACTCACGACCTTGCGCTTGCCAGGCAGGCGCTTTGCCGCTGAGCTAAATCCCCAGCCCCTCTCCTTAGCTTTTGTAATATAAAATGTGTAATTCTAACAGAAATACTCCGTCTATTAACATGTCTTTGCTTCCTTTCCTTTCTTATTCTTTCTTGTTTTTCTTTTTAAAAATTTGTGTTGCAAAATATATGGTAGTCGTTCATACCTACCAACGGGGGAAATCTGTGTAAAACATTATATAAACCGAACTCTTGGCCAAATTGAGATCCTAGGGAGCATCCACTTGCTGATTGGCATGGAGAAGGTAATGCTAATCCGGGGTCTTGATTTGTTTACAGAGATATCAAGCCTGAGAACGTTCTCATTGACCGAATGGGACACATCAAGCTGGTGGATTTTGGATCAGCTGCTAAAATGAATTCAAGTAAAATGGTAACAAAATGGAAGACAGTAGCTAAATAGAAGTTTTACTAAAAAATATTGTTTGGTCCTCATAAGTTTGGGAAACGGAGGATATAGTGGTGAACAACATTTTGGAAGCTTCATCTGCCTCTGTGTGACTCCTTGAGGGGATAAAGGTGGGGGTGGGAGCAAAAGCTATTTCCCAGGTCTTAGCCCCCTTTTAGGTACAGTACCTGCTAATATCCTACAAAACACCTTTAGGGATATTCTTATGGTTTGGTTAAAAAGAAAGAAAAATGTTTATTTTGTTTTTCCCTTCATTTTTCTCGCCTCTTATAAAAATGGTCTTATCTTTTTTACATTAAAATATTTTGATGAAATGTAACCTCCTTTTTCTCAACTCCTCTATTTCCTATGCAGGAAAATTGAAATTAATCACTAGAACATTTGAGCTAAATATTCTTAAGTGTCAAGAACCAGTACTCAAAATGTCATTTTTTTTAAGTCTTGGACTTTTGGTAAAAATTAAGCTGTATTCTACATGCTAATTAGTAAGGCAGGAAAGAAGCTCTTAAGATCAAGAGTTAGAGTACTTTAGGAAAAGGATGACAAAGTAAAAAGAAAAAAATTAGAGTTAAATCCTCTAATAAAGTTGATGTGTTCTGAAATGTAAATTTTTCAGGTCAGCTATGCAAAAAGGATAGGTCTAGGAGAAAATTGATTTAAGTTTAAAGACTAATTTCACAACTGAGCCACTTGGTGACCTAGACAAGTCCTTATGAACTTGGCCTTTTATTCTTTCTCCAGAAAATACTGATTCTAGTTAAAATGCACAAATTAAGAAATTAGAGAAGCTGTGCTCCAAAATGTCTCCCAGATTTCAGAGTTAAGTCTTTTATAAAGGACAATGAGTCAAATTGCCTTTACCCTCAATTTCCCTGGAGGGAAGGTGAATACTGGTTGATATTAGGGAAAGACTTGGTGTTTCATTAACTCTTTGCACTTCAGTTCAGTGTCTGGCCTGTGTTCTGCGGGCCTGAGGCCTACTTTAGATAAGTTAGTGTTTAAGCCCTTGGAAAAACAGGCTTGTTACACTCTGTATAGTCAGGATTTCTCAGTTTTGACACTATTATTTTTTTTTCAGATTATACTCTTATAATCTATTCAGCTAATCTTCACATTAAGAATTTGATCATAGAGTCAAAGCGCTTCATGTTTTCAAAGTGATGTACAGAAACTGGCAGTGAAGCCAGGCATGGTGGCACAAGCCTGTAATCCCAGCTCTCGGGAGGTTGAGGCAGTAGGATCGCTGAAAAGGGTTCGAGTCCAGCCTGAACCGTGTAGTGAAACCCTGTCTCAAAAAGACAAGAAAAGAAAAATAAAAAAGAAAGAAACTGGCAGTATAGCTCAGTGGTAATACATGTGGTTGGAATGGGTGAGGCCCTGGGTTGAATCCCCAGTGCTACCCACTCCTGTAAAAAAATTTCATGTACTTCAGAAACAGGCACGAAAACTTAGGTATTCAATTTAGTAAAATAAAGCATAGAAGAAAGTAACACAAAACTTTATCTCCTAAAGTTCAAAGATGTGTTGTGTTAGTGACATTAATACACACATGTATTTAGAAAATATAGCACCGGGCGTGGCAGTGCACGCCTGTAGTCCCAGCACTTGGGAAACTGAGGCAGGAGTGTTGCTGTGAGTTTGAGGCTAGCCTGGGCTACAAAGTGAGTTCAAGGCCAGCTTGATCTGCATAGCAAAACCATGTCTCAAAAAGACAAAAACAAAAAAAGCCATTACAGCGTAGGTGCATAGTCTGATGGTATAATTTCAGCACTATTGCTCTTTTGATCTAGATAAGTCTGTGGTAGGGAGCTGTCCTATGTATGATAGGATGTTTACCTTCATCTCTAATCTCTACCCACTAGATCCTAATAGCCTTCCACTCCACCCAGTGGCAGGTCAAAATGTCTCCAGACACTGCCAAATGTCCCCTTGGACGTGGGGAGCAAAAGCACCCTGGGTTGAAAGTGCTTACAGTGATTGAGAAGCAACAGAAAACTGCTTAATTAGAGCCAATATGTGTTGCAACTAAGAAAACCCACTCAGGAAACTAGGTTCAAGGTGCACGGTTAGTGCTTGGGAAATAAATGGAAATTAAAAGCAAGGCCCTATCTCCATATCTGGAGTTAATTCTCTTCGGAGCCCTTAGTGGAGAGTCAGGACTCTTATTCACGGCCAGTTTCTGCCTGTCAGTGCCTCACACTGCCTTTTCAGTTCCTCTCATTTAGTAATCTTTACCCGAGGCAGGAGCCTCCAAGAGGCACTCAGGTTTATTTCCAGCTGCAGGCTAAACCTCTGATTATTTTGGTCAAGGAGATACGGCACTCAGTGTGTACACTTAAGAATATCATACTTCTTTCTCTCTGAGTTTAGGACCAGAATGTGACAAGCAGATAAGGAATGTTGAGGATTGTTTTAAATGTAAAGGCCCTTTTATTATAGAAGAGCAATAATTTGCAATGTAGGTCAAATGTGGATGTAGAATTAGAATTTTTTTTCAGTGCTAGGAACTGAGTCCAGGACTTGATGCATGCTAGGCAAGCACTTTCCCACTGAGCTACATCCCTTTCTCATTTTCTCTTGTGAAGCAGAGTCTCTCTAAGTTGCCTAGACTATCTTTAAACTTGTGATCCTCTTGCCTCAGCTTCCTGAATAGCTGGGATTACAGGTATGCCTCAATATTTTCTTTTTATTTTTGATGGTAGAAGTTTAAATAGGTATTTTCTTTGAATAGAATACTTTCTGGATCTAAAGTATTCAATATGTTTTCTTCACTGAAAATATATGAAGTACAAAATATTACTCATATTTATTGAAATTACTGTGTGTTATGTAAAAATCCACAATCCTTTTCCCTACCACTTCCAAATGTTATCTTTGTGTTTTGGATGTTTGTGAATCTTAACGCATTGAGCTTCTTCTCTGTCTATTTTCTTTATCTTACCTTTCTTATTCAGAAATGCAGCTTTGGAGTGTTTTATGTTAGTCAATAGGAAGAGGGGCCTAGTGGCCAGAGGATCTGCTATGTGACCTAGGGCATCCACTTCACGTTTGTAGAATCTCAAAGAATAGCAAACAGCTAGCGGTTCCAATCTTTCTCATTTGGTTCTATTGAAACCAGTTGTAAGGAGATTTTAGATAAAGTGCATTATAGCATGTTAAGTGATAACCAGCCCCATTTAGCAGTTGGAAACCCATATAGACCAATGGCCTTTGCAAATTTATGTAAAAATGAAAGGACTTGATTTCTTTTCTACAAGGGGAGCAACATAGTGAGAATTGTTTCTCTCTGCTTCTGCATGTGTATGTTTATGCTCTAGGGAGCTAGATGGGGAAAATTAGTTTTATATTTAGCATTTGATGGAAAGGGGTTGGGAGAAAGAAGACAATGCTTTTCTTCTTGTCTTCCTCATTTGTTTATAAAAGAATCTGCTAAATTGATCCTTTCCTTCTTTTCCTTTTTTTTCTTTCTTTTTATTTCCTTTTATTTTCTAAAATATGGCAGACTTTCTTGTCACCTAGACGTTATCTTACTGTTTTCTGCTGAACTGGCTTATTTCCCCTGCCAAATAGAGTGAAAATTAACGAAGTTGTAATCCCGGGGCCCTGTCAGTGTACTGTAGGCAGGTGGGGCTCCTAGTACACGTTTGCTTTCATCTTCTCACCCAGATTAGCTGGCTAAATTGTCACCAGAGGAGAGTGAAAGCATGTTGCAAACTCCTTATCAGGACGTGTAAAGATTACATGCTGGACAGGGTAAATGCACTTGGAGGTCAGTGATTACTGGGAACTTGGTAGTCATTAAAAGCCTTTGTTAATTGCTAATAAGCACTATAGTAAGAGTTGTACAGAGAGCAAGCCAGTGGCTATTTTTCCTTTCATAGCTTTCTAGTATAAATTAATAATGACACTTAGAAATTTAGAAAATTATTGGACATTCATGTATGTAATTACATATCTATGATGAGGCAAGAATAGTTGGGGAGTGATCTGACTCTGATAAATCTAATCATTACTTTGCAAATGAGGCATTGACAGTTTATACTCTTTGGATGGGGCACCCTGTTAAATGACTCGGTCAAGTTCAGCTGTAGATGGGAACAAGTGACTGTGTCCTGTCAACTGCAGACAATGAGAAGTAAATATTCCAGAATAGTCTACGTAGAAATCAAATAAAATCCAGCTAGTGCAAATGGTACATATTTGACAATGGGGTAGTTTTAACTCTGTAACATAATTAGGCATCTAATCAACAAGGGTGAGCATTTAATTAACAATATGGTGATATTATTGTTGTGTAGCTAAACCAACTTTTAGTTTTTCTTGTTATATTATTTAAAGGATATCTACTGCTCATTGTCAGTACTGTGGTTTGTCCTAAGTCCCTAGAGTTTAATCCTCATCCCTTACTGAGCTTATTAACATTTATATATACATTAAACTGACTTCCTGCCATGAAGGCTTCCACTTGACTTAAGCTTTCAGTTCCTCAAGCTTAAGTCACCGGTGGGTCTGTCTCGATCAGCTATTTTCTCCTTTGCCCTCACGTTTGTCCTTCAACACAGCCCTTTTTGTGGGTTTCTTGGATGATGTCACTGTCCAGCTTTCCCAGTTAGGGGCTAATTATGCAAATTCTGTGCCTAGAACAATGGCTGCTCACTGGCTGTCAGGAAGAGTAGCGTCACACTGCTTCCTGGGTTTAGAGAGAAGAAAACCTGCACCAGAGTCGCCCTAAGGGAAAGGGTAAAAGGAGAAGGGATAGGAGAATTTTAGGAATATTTATTCCTACCTTATATATACACATAGACATGTATATATGTAAATAATAAGAGAGAGGGAATGGGAGAATTATCAGAAATCTCATATCCTGTAATAAGAAAGCCTTGGGCAGAGGAAAGGACCAGCTTAAAGTTAGAGGATGGAAGAATTTTGGCCAGCGTCCTCACTAGGGAAAGGAGATCTCATAGTATCCTTTTCTTTCAGTACCCCATTAAATCAAATCAAAGCAAAGCAAATTTACTTTTTGGATATAAAGTCCAAGCTTAAAGGTGTGTGGTCAGATCTCAAAGCTCTGGTCTCAGTAAGGGCACGTGACACCCTTCAGTGAAGACAGATTCTTTTGTATCATTGAACTGCTAGTTTATGAGAAGCCCATTTATGATTTGGGGTTATGGGAAAACTAGGCAGCACAGTATATGACTGAATTCAGGGCTTATTTTAATAGGGAAAAAGGTTAGACAGGAAATCCCTACACTTCAAACTTCATGGGTCAGTAAAACTTAACAAAGCTGGGTGAGGTGGTGCACACTTACAATCCCAGCTACTCAGAAGGCTAAATAACGAGGGTTGTAAGTTCAAAGCCAGCCTCGGCAACTCAGCTAGACCCTGTCTCAAAATAAAGGGATTAAGGTATAGGTCAGTGGTAGCGTGCTTGCCCAACTTGTGTGAGGCCCTGGGTTCAATATCACAAAACAAACAAATATTTTTAAAGACCGAAGGGGTTGTCCACTTACTGAGTTCCCTAACAGGAAGACAGAGTCAGGGACAGAAAAGCTAATTCTTTTGTTAGCATTATTTTAAGAAACAACATCTAAAACTGACAGTTAGAAGGACAGATTGTTAGGGGAAAAAAAGGACAATCCTTTCAGTGGAATACCTTTAGCTTTATTGAAAGCCCTCCTACATTGTCCTCATCTCTGTTTGCCAAGGTGCTTGGGTGCCATTGGTAGGAGGCCCAGGTTTCTGAACAGTGGGGAGGGATCATAAGAACAGGAGTTGGGGGTGAGGAATATGGCTCATTAAACTTGGCCTTGGGAGGAAGTTATTGGTCACATTGTGCCCTGCAGGTAGGCTGAAGTAGAAATGTGGATTTCCAAAGCAGTTTTCTAGTTTTTTAAAACTTGATATACCATATGCATTTAGGGTATTGTACGGCCAGCTGGCTGCTGTTTTTCAGTACTAGTTAGGTTAATCTTACAGATTGATCTGTGGGGTTTATTATCATTTGGTTTTTTCTTAAGTAACAAAAGTTCTGCTACATCAGTAACTGGTATCAGGGTACATATCTTTCATTTTAACTATGTACCGAACTCTCATTTGTATAATAACCAAAGAGTGCATATCATCAAAAAATCTTACCCCTTTGCCTTTGGATTGTATTATGCACTTTTTTTAAATGAGTAAAGCATTTGCATTTCGTGATATGTGCCACTTCACAGAGGATTAAGTGCCTGGGAGAATAGTAATCAGTGGCAAATCAGCCTGTGTCTGATGTGGCTGTTGGCAATCTACTTGAGGATAATTGAAAGTTCACTTTATTTATGGGTTTCTAGGTGAATGCCAAGCTCCCAATTGGAACCCCAGATTACATGGCTCCTGAAGTGTTGACTGTGATGAACGGGGATGGAAAAGGCACCTACGGCCTCGACTGTGACTGGTGGTCAGTGGGCGTTATTGCTTATGAAATGGTTTATGGGCGAACCCCATTCACAGAGGGAACCTCTGCCAGGACCTTCAATAATATCATGAATTTCCAGGTAAAGGGTCATTCGATTTTGAAGTAATACTGGGAAATGTCATTTAAAAATTGTGTGATTGAACATTTATGTGTAAAATAGCATGGCACTCTGTGCAAAAAGCTGCCCTAAATGCTTTGCTAATTATAGTTCATTGAATCTCAGCTGCCAGTAATTGTAAGATTACGTCATTATTTTATGTCCCACTGAAAAAGAACTGCTGCCAATTAATCTACATGTTTATTGATTATAAAATGCCTCTTGATTTCTTTGCTGTTAAACGTGCCTAACTGTGAATCTTAGGACTGATGAAAAAATAGCTTACTACTTTAGTTCATCTTCCAAAAACCTTGTGAGGTAGGTGGTGTTATTATTATTATTACTATTTTTTATTTTTAAAATTTTTATTTACAGGTGAGGAGACTAGGCACAGAGAAGTCAAGGAACTTGCCCAAAATAACAGTCTGGCACTGAGGTCCATGCTCTCGATTTTATGCACTAATGCTTCCCAGCACTATTAAGTATGGTATAAAATGAATGAAGAAATGAGTTAAAATTATAGTAATAGATAGAAAGTAATTTTCAACTGTTTTCTTGGCCAAGGGTGTAGCTCAGTGATAGAGCACTTGCCTAGTATATGAGAGGCCCTGGGTTCCATGCCCTGCAGTGCAAAAAACGAAACAAAATAAAAGAAAAAATTTATTTTCTGATGACTG
>NW_004955455.1:11748000-11779410 GCF_000276665.1 Chinchilla lanigera
AAAAGCGAGCTGGGTGTGGTAGTGCATACCTATAATCCCAGTACTGGGGAGGCTAAGGCAAGGAGGATTGCCATGAGTTCAAGGCCAGCCTAAACTAATAGCAACCTCAAGGCCAGCCAAAAAAAAAAAAAAAAGCAAAGCAAAACAAAACAAAACAAAAACCAAAAGGAAAAAGAGAATTTGTTTCCTCTTCCTGGAACGGCTAATATGTATTTTTTTTTTTTTATGCAACATATGTTTTTATTCTGGAGTGTCCTCTTGAGTTGAAGTTTCTCCTTAGGTGACTCCCGGGGCTTATCTGTTTCCTTCCTTTCACCTTGCTCGTTGAGTAATTCGGTCAAGAGTGAAGTATGGCAGGCTTTGCTGTTAGGTACAGTACTAGGTTAACAGTGATGAGCAAGAAGGAGGCCCTCCGCTTTCTTTCCCCGTCATCACTCAGAAACCCCAGTGCATTGTGTAAGTGCAAAAATAGGTTCAGAGAGAACATGGAGAAGAGGGAAACAGGGCAGGAAAGGTAGCCAGGGAAGGCCTGTGGGTGGGGAAGGAGTTCTAGGCCAGAAGAACAGCGTGGTGTGTTCAGAGAGTTTTAAATAGCTCATTATTGTTGGACAGCAAAGAGAGAGATGGGGAGCTTCCAAAGTGTGATGGGAGAGAGAAGCAAAGGTCAGACCACGAAGGATACCGAACCCCTACAAAGGAGCTAGGTCTATTGATGTGAACAGGCCTCTTATTTTGGGAACATGCTTTTGGTCCAAAGTTAAGAGGGCATGGAACTTCTTTCTTTGTTAGAAAGGAAAAAAAAGCTTGCATATATGAGGAATACTTTTTTAACTTTGGGACATGAGAAACTGAATCACCGCTAAGGACATAATTATTGTGTTTTTTG
Source organism: Chinchilla lanigera (assembly GCF_000276665.1). Classification (NCBI taxonomy): domain Eukaryota; kingdom Metazoa; phylum Chordata; class Mammalia; order Rodentia; family Chinchillidae; genus Chinchilla; species Chinchilla lanigera. The sequence continues at coordinate 11,748,887 of NW_004955455.1, forward strand.
GAACAGCGGTTTTTGAAGTTTCCGGATGACCCAAAAGTTAGCAGTGAATACCTTGATCTGATTCAAAGTTTGCTGTGTGGCCAGAAGGAGAGACTGAAATTTGAGGGGCTTTGCTGCCACCCTTTTTTCTCTAAGGTGGACTGGAATGACATTCGTAACTGTAAGTAGAGCATATTTTTCCATTTGGGTGTTGGGATTGAGATATATTTTAGTGATCTGAAATTACTTGGTCCAAAGAATGTAGTGTAAATTATATAAATGTTTTAATTATGTACAAGAGTAGAAAAGGCTAATGATGTAACTGTCTTTGAGTAATAATTTGCTTTAAAATTGTGTGCATAGAACTGGGTCATTTATCAAACTGTGTTTCTGTGGCCTTTAGAGTATCATTTTGGAGTAAGTTGGAGGCCCATATTGACAGAGTTCAGAGGTTGTCCCTTACTTTGACAGTTTCCTTCCAGAGGAAACATAGACTTAGTTATTTCTTTCACAGGTTAGGAAAGAGATTCCACGGTTGGCAGCATGCCCCGGGTCCTGTGCTAATGGCTGAGCCTGTGATGAAACCATAAACACCTTGCTGTGTTCATTTGTTTTCCTCTGTAATACTGTGTTTGCTTACAAACGTGTAAAATCTATCTATCTATCTATCTGTCTATCTATCTATCTATCTATACTCATTCATACCTCACTTTATAATCAGTGCAAACTGAATTAATTCATTAAAAACAAAGAACGGATGTATTGTCAGTAAAAACTGAAAAGTGTGGTTTTTACAAATTGGCGAGTTTTCTAAAAGATTTTTTTATTCTTAGCTATGTTGCTGACTGAATATGATCTAATCGCCTGACCCGCAGATCAGCATAGATTACAGCCGGCAGCAAAGCAGTTGGCCTGTTTAAGTGTTTTATTTTTGGTGATGACGGGAGGTGGGGAAATGGAATCTGATTCTAGTTGTCAAAACCAGGCTTCCAATTAGAGCTCTGTTGTAATTACAGGTTGAGCATTCCTAATCCAAAAATCCAGAATGCTCCAAAATCTAAAACTTGGGCTGGGGATATAGCTCATTGGCATAAGTGCCTGCCTGGCAAGCACAAATTCCTGAGTTCAATCCCCAGTACTGCAAAAACAAAAACAAAAACAAAAACAAACCCAAAAACAAACAACAAAATCTGAAACTTTTTGAGTGTTGACATGATGCCACAAGTAGAAAATTGCACATCTGACCTTGTAAGGGGTCACATTCAAAACATAGGGGCACTAGGCTGGGATATAGCTTAGGAGTAGAGCATTTGCCTAGTATGTGTGAGGCCCTAGGTTCAGTCCCCAGCACTGCAAAAACAAAAAACAAAAACCAAGAAAACTCAGGTGCACTAAGAATATTATATAAAATTATCACTGGCTATGTGTATGAAGTGTACATAAAGTATAAATGAATTTTGTGTTTACATGTGGGTTCCAACCCCCAGATACCTCATTACGTAGATGCAGATATTCCAAAATCTGAAAAAAATCTGAAATCCAAAATACTTCACGTTCCAAGCATTGTGGATGAGGGATCTTAGCTTGTATAACCTCTTGTGCCTCCAACTAGAACATGAGACCGGTTAAGATCCAGTATTGTCCGCTTGCAGGCCATTTTGATGGTTTCTCTAAGTCTTTCTTGGCAAGCTTTTTTTCTTCTGTATGTTAGCTTTCTGTTGCTGTGACAAAATACCTGAGAAAATCAACTTGCAGGAGGAAATGTTCATGCTGGCTCACGGTTTCAGAGGTTTCAGTCCAGGGTCAGTTGGCCCTGTTGCCTTGGGCCTATGTTGGCACAGTGCCTCATGGCAGGAGCGTGTGGAAGAGGAGGTCTGTTCACTTCATGGTGGTCAGGAAGCAGAGAGAGAGAGACAGGAGGGAGTCTGAGTCTCCATATTCCTTCCAGAGCACACCCTGAATGACCTAACTTCCTTCTAGGAAGGTTCTACCTCCCAAAGCACTACTGACTGGTAAATAAACCTTCAACACATGCGCTTTGGGTGACATTTAAGATCCAAACCATAACATTCTGCAAGCCACACTGTTACTATTCCTAGACTTTGGTCAATGCTTTCCTGCCCACATTTACAAGGTTGAGACTTTCTAATCAGTATATATTTTCAGTGCATTCTTCCTTTTATACTTTTAGAAAGATTTGGAGGATTTCTTGTAGATGCTATTCAAGTACTTAATCTTTTCTCTTCATGCCATTTTATCTCTTCTTGAATAAGCAATTAATTTTTTATGTGTGTGAATGTCTGATTATGCCTAATAACATATCTTTGCTTAAGTAAGTCGGTGAATAGTGATTAATTATTGGAGTAACTTTATTTTGTGTTCTGGTGTAAACTTCAGTGTTGTTTTTGGTAATTAGTTTTTTTCCTTGGTATCTGAGGGGAACTGATTTCAGATCCCCCATGGATATAGAAATCTGAGGATATACAAGTCCCTGTTTACATAAAACTTATACATAGCCTCATATATTTATCTTTACAACTTATGCACATCCTCATAGACTTAAATCACTTGTGGATTACTTATAGTGCCGGATATGGTGTAAGTACTATGCAAAGAGTTGTTGCACTATACTGTCTGGAAAGTAATGACAGTGAAAAAATGTCCATATAAATATTCAGTAAAGATGTAGTTTGATCTTCAGATGATTAACTCTGATGATGTGAAACTCATGGATATGCAGGGCCTACTGTATGTCAGAATTCCCGGATTTTGTTTTAGTCTTTCCCTTTCAGGCTATTTATAGTTTTTAGGCTTGCTTAGTGTATAACTTCTTTTTTTTAAAAAAATTATATAGTACCTGGAGAGACGTGTGTCTGTGTTGAATGTGGTTCATACTGTCTATCATGAGGCACATCTGTGTTTTAAAATTTTTTTTTTGTTATTTTGGTGCCAGGGATTGAACCCAGAGCCTTAGGTGCATACTAAGCACATACTCTACTATTGAGCTATACCCACAGCCCAAGGTGTCTCTTTTGAAAGGCCGTGGTTATTGTGAGGGTGAGATAACATTGTGATGGGTCACAATAAAGGTATTATTTATATACATTGTTTTCATAGTTGATTCATCATGGAATCTGCTTCATTTTTCCTTACCCTAACAATATTAGATTTTTCCTTACCATTAACACAGGGCTCCACACCTTTCCCCATTTGTATCAGGGAGTTCTCACCCAAATAGATCCTGATTCTTAAAAACTCTGATGGTTTTCATTGACTGCCAGTTCCCAGTGTAATTAATGGCTGTGATGACTTGGAAAATATATTTGCTTCAAAAATCTTTTAACTTTAATAAACCTTTTATTTTGGGATATTAAGTTTATAGAAGGGCCGGGGATATAGCTCAGTGGCATAAGGGCTTGCCTGGCAAGCCTGAGGTCATGAGTTCGATTCCCGGTACCAAAAAAAAAAAAAAAAGTTTATAGAAAAGTTACAAAGATAGTGTGAGTCTGTACATACATTTCTTTAGTTGTCCCTACTGTTCACTTCTTATATAATACTGTCATATTTGTCAAAACTAAGATAAATATTTTTACATTACTATTAGCTAAACTTCAGATTTTGTTCAGGTTTTATGAGTTTTCCAAACTGTGTCCCTTTTCTGTTCCAGGAATCAGTCCAGGATACCGTATCATATTTGGGTGTTTATATTAATGGGACTAAGCTTAGATCCGTAGTGCAGTGCAGACAAGGGAAGGGCTGGATCTTTGCACCATTGAAGAATGCTAGTGCCTTTTCTTGGTGGTTATATAGCATTCCTCATTAATACAGTGAGGCCTGGTATTAATTTTAGTGCCTTTTAGCAGATTTTCCTGTTTTATCCTGCCCATTTGCAGTCAGCTCAGGGTTTTGTGATTGTGAAGAGTGCCGAACCCCACGCTCTTTGAGCTATTTTCTAAGTAGGTAACTCTAACATAAATTATGCCTTTGTCCAGTCCTATTTTTTATAAATGCGCATCAAGAGACTTTTCATCAACCAAAACACTTGATCATTAAGTTTCCCAAGTTCATGGTTGCTGCTTCAAAACCTTGTGGTTCCTGGCTGTTGAGTATTTCTGCTTACTTCAACGTGAGAGTGTCCTTTGATGAAAGCAACATTAGCCTCTCTGCTGTTTCACCCCTAATTCTTCTTTTTCTTGTTGTAACCAATGAAAGGAAGTACTGCTTAACACAGCAGGTAATAATCTTCAAAAACTCATTATCTCAAGAGGTGGTCCTGGCAGGATAGATAAATGCAGTTTGAGAAGGGTGTAGGCAGTTTTGAATGACCGAATTGGAAGTGGCTACTGAGAGAAACTGGGGCTTGCCTTGGCTTTTACATTGAGGTCAGGCAGAACATCTGCACCCTCCTGGGTCCTGCCCCTTGGGGTTGCTGTGGGCAGCACCATGTGATCCAGGGATCTGAGCCAGTGGAGGGATGCTTATGCTCCCAGCATGTCAAAAGCTCTGTGATGAGTTACTGTCACGCTTGTGGGTCACCAGGCGATGTTTCATTCTCTGCCTCATGCAAGGTTGTGTTTTCAGCTGCTTATTACTATCATTATTTCAAAGCTTCTCTGCAAGTTTCAGTAGGTAGTCTTTTGAGCATACCAAGTGCCCCAGGCTGTGCAATGCCAGTGATGTTTCAGATGCTGGGTAGGATTCTGGCTGCCTGATTTTCCTGGGATTTTGGAAAGCTAAAGCCAATCAGAGCTCTTCTTTCATGTCTTTAGGGGTTATTCCACCTTACCGGGGATCTTGTACCTGCTTCTGCCAATGGGAAGGTTTTGCTGCCTGATGATCTCTTTAATTACACTTTTGAAATGTCTTTCTCCAAAGAGATGTGATGTCAATGGAACTGGCACACTTGTATCTTTCACCCAAGACTGCCATGTCTCAACAGGGAGAAAGGCATAGTGGAAGGGATGATTATGGTTTATTTCCTTGAACATTTATGGCTAATGACATAAAGAACTTGTATTGTCTGTTACTCATGACCTGGGCTTTTCCTTTTGAATCTTCCTCCTCTCACTATTTTTACAAAGACACAGTAACTTGCCAAATTATTTAGATTTTTAAGATCATGAGCACCTCTTAATGGAGAGTACATTTTATTTTGATCTGTAGTGACTCAGTGGTGATTCCATACTGCTGACACACTGAAATACTCCCCTTCCAGATAGGTGTCTTTTTTGTTGTTGTTGTTGTTGATGATCTTTATTTCTTTTTTTTTTTTTTTTTGGCTTTTCTCCGGTACCGGGAACCGAACTCACGACCTTGCGCTTGCCAGGCAGGCGCTTTTTGCCGCTGAGCTAAATCCCCAGCCCCTGATGATCTTTATTTCTTACCTTGAATGGCCGTAGTGAAACCTCAAGTACAGAATTTTGTGGGTGCTGAAAGTGTGAGTGATGGCAGCCTTTGGATTAAGTCGTAGTGATTCGCCTAGCCCTGGGTCCCATTTGAACACCTTTGCATGCAAAAATAGCACCATGTGACTCCCTGGATTTTAATTCCTCTAGCATGAAAAGCAATACTGTTTAGGGAACACCTATTCTCTGCCCACCATTAGGTATTGAAGTATATCACACTTTATTACTTCAAAGCAACTCAAATATAAGGAATATTATACTTATCGTACAGCCGTGGATAATGTGGTAACCTGCCCAAGGTCATATAGCAAGTGAGTGAGAGGGTCTGAATTTGTGTCAAAGTCTGTCTGACTCAAAACCTTTGCCTTTTCTACAATACCATGTGTACCTTAGCATAAGTAATTGTTATCATGAATGTTGTTTGTAATGCTGGCAAACAGTAAACCGTGTCATCCTGTGGTGTGGGCTAATCTCTGGGTCTACTTAAAAACATTTGGAATTGCAGTAATTTTTGAATCTTCAAAACTCATTCAGGCATTTGAGCATTGACTATGTGATAAGTGCTGTATTAGGTGTTGTAGTTCTATTAAAACGAACCCATTGGGATGTGTTCCTGCCTTTATGGAGCTTAGAGTCTGAGATCTTAATGGGTCTTCTGCTTAAATAGAGCTGTGGTCTTGTTAAACTGCTGTACCCGCAAAAGATACAAAGTTTCATGCTTGTAGATTCCCCACTGGGTTTCTGAACGACATATGCTTGATTTTAAGGAAAACATAGACCATAGACAGTGACCCGGTGACCCCTTCTCCACATATAGCATCCTACTGACTCGTTATTCACCGTATGTCTCAGATGTAGACTGGGAAAGGAAAGGGGAATGTTAGATTGATAGCCCACTTCTAAATCAGGATTTACAGTCTGAAGATGAATTGAGAAGGCTCTGGATATGTCTTGTTTTCTGTTTATTGGGAATGGGGTCTCTTTTAGCACTGTTGACATTGGAACCAGATAATTCTTTGTTGTAGAGGCTATTGTATGCATTACAGGATGCTTAGAGCATCCCTGGCCTTTACCCACAGGTGTAAGCAGCACCCTTCTTTCTGCAGCTGTGACAACCAAAAATGTCTCTAAATATTGTCCAGTGTCTTTGTGAGGGGGGCGGGTGGGAAATTTCCCCCAGTTGAGAATTGTTGATTTAGAAGAATTGGCTGGGTTGTTACCAGGAGAGAGAATATTCCAGTAATCTCAACATCTCAAGATTGCCATTACTAACAAACAGCAGTACTGTTGCCTGGGGTTGGTACAACCCTCCTACTCACAGTGTGGTCCATGGTCTGGCAGCATAGTGTCACCTGGAAGCTGGTTAGAGAAGCAAAGACTCAGTCTTGCTAAGTCAGAAGCTGCATTTTAATAAGATCCCCAGGTGATCCTGCGCATATTAGTTTACCAAGGTGTACAGGAGGTAAAAATTAGATCTGTCAGTATTAGAATTTCTTGCTCATCTTTGTGGGTCTTCCTCACTTTGTCTTCTGGACTTGGGGTGGGAGGAAGCTGCATTTTGGCTGAGGACTCCGATGGGTGGATGGAACTGCCTAGAATTATTGGATTTTATACTCTGATTTGGAGGAATTTAAAGCTTTTCTCTCAGATAGACTTTATATCCATCATATCCTTCAAGATGATAGTTTAACCTGTTCTCTATCTTTTGATAGCAAAAAGGAATTTTCATATCTCCTGCCACCCTCTTTCTACTGTTTCATTTTCACTTTTAATTAAGAATAGAGTAAATGTCTTTTATAATACTTTTTATGCATGTATTATATTGACATGCCATTTATTGTGTCCCTATCGTGTACTAGGGCTCTGCAGAGCGTGTATGCATATTATTACCCCATTTACTCCTCCCCAGACACCTGTGAGTGTTTCCTTAGTACCACAATATACATGAGGACACTGAATCCTGACCAGATGAGCCTCTTAGCATGGAGCTAGTGCTTGGAATTGAACTCAGGTCTCCCTGACTCCAGGTTTTCTTTGGTTTTATTTATTTGAAAAGGCAGTATAGTCCATGGTAAAAATTTGAGTGACAAACGATTATACAGTGAAAAATGTCTCTTACAATACCCAATCTCTCCTTCTAAAGTGAACTCTTATTGTCGGTCTGCTGTATAACTTTCCAGAGTATTCCATGCTAATATAAACACGAGCATAACCCCTGCTCTTAACAATCTTTTATGCTGCTTGTCAAGAATTTGGAAATTTTTATTGGAAGATTATTTTCCTATATTTTTGGAAAAAATGAAGAAAAAGTCTTTGTAAGACCTTACCATGTTTATCCTTTGGATTTGCTACTTTGTCATTAATTCTCATGATATGTCTCTCTTCCAGACAAATGAAGACTTGTATGGGTTAGTTTTATTTATTTATTTTTTTTTTTCTGGTACCAGGAATTGAACTCACTACCTCATGCTTGCCAGGCAGGTGCTGTGCCACTGAGCTAAATCCCCAGCCTCCGCCTGTATGGTTTAAACATTAGTATTCTGCTTATTTATTTTAGTGCTCTGCCTACAGAATAGCATTGTTTTAATAGCCTGTACAGTTTGTGCATGTTTATTTATTTATTTCGGGCCTTTTCAGGTCTGCTTGTTTTGGGGTTCTTGTTGTTTCAACAGGTGTCTGGCCAGGTTTGTTTTCTAAGCTAGTTTGAGGAGGATGAAGTTGTGTGTACTTCCCTGCTGGGCTTGGATGACCCTGAGATGTGTGTCCCTGTCAGATAGCCAGTCAATTCACAAACAGGAGGAAGTGGTGAAGAGGAGCTGAGTCTCTTTAGTATATCAGCATGGAGGAGGAAGAGGATAGAAAGAAAGAGGATGCTATAGTAGCAATGGCAGAAATTCATCCTACCGGAAACACATAGGCACCACCTGGCAGAATGTAAAAAAGGAAAAATGAAGAGATATAGCCAGTAACTCTTATAGTCTCTTAAGGGATATGCAGGGGAATATTTATGTATCTCTTGAGGGCTGTTGTGTGTTTAGAGGGTAAATTATTAAGAGGAGAAAATAGGCTACACAGATCTAAATGCTTATGAATTAAGATTATAGGATTTTTCTCCTCTAGTTTGAATTTAGAGGCCACCACCAGAGATGTTTAAAATGTATATTTGAATTTACCCCAAGATAAATGGAGACAGCTTGTCCTAGAGATAATTGCAGTATTAAGAAGATAAAAATCTACAATATTAAGAAGATAGAAATCTGGATGAAGGAAATATCTAGGTGGGAAAATAAAGTCAAGGTTACAAACAAAAACAGAGAAATGCCTGTTATGTTGTCTGATAAAGAACAGTTTGGGACTCTCAGCTTCCTGGTAGCCAAAGCAAAAAGTAGAATATAAAATTTCAAGAGCCTTTGTATGTGGGAAAAAAAATGCAGGATGGGTTAGTTTAGAAAAGACTAAATTCTTTTGAATACTGAGCTTTGTGGTATTTTACTGCTGGGTTTCCCATGAATGAGGCTCCTTGTAACAGGATGACAACATCCCTCCAATATGTGCCTTGGTAATTTTCATATAGTGTCCCTATCCCACTTAGGTAAGTCAATTCTAAATGAGATAAAGTGATGGAGGCCACTATGAAGCAGCCCCAAGCAGGACTTAAATTAACCAATTGGCTTTTTATGTTTACTTGTGTACAAAGCCTAGGCCACTTGTCTGGAAGTGGGTGACAGACTCAGTAAGTGAACCTCTGTGAGTCACTAATCCCTGCTAAAACCTGCAATGGTGGATGAAGCCGGAAAACCTCAAAGGATAAGACAAGATCACAGCCAAGGACACCTGGGTCTGATCTCAACTAGATAAAGACTATAGCCTCAGGCACCTCACTCCTGGGTGGATTAGTTTAATCCTTATTAAGGATTAACTTAATACCTTACTTGGAGAAGTCCTTGAGTGATTTTGCCCTTCTTAAATACTCCCCTCCCTTCTTCTGATAACCAAATAAATATGGGCCACCCAGAGAAGGTCTTAGTCTTAGTCCTGAGAGAATCTCCAACTCTGTAAGAGGGCTTTGATCCTCCTGGAGCCCTGAAATCGTTCCATTCGCCTCTTTTTATTTAGCCTTCACCATACACTCGTTTGGGAGATTGCGGACCTGATCAGCCCACAATAACTAAGGGATATTATTAACCCAATAATAAAATAATGCCTTTCTAGAGGACAAAGAGAAATGGGAAATAGGCTTATTAGAAAGCCCATAAATTAGGGTCCTTCACCCTTAAATTCTCATTTTTGGGGAAACCTTTCATAAGCAAGCAAACATAGGAACGATTTGGCCGAAGATTCAAAATGCTATTAAACATCTGGGACTCTATTCAGCAGCCAACTTCCTAATCAGTTCTATGAAGTGTGGTGATTGCATTCATGCTCATTTTCTGGGGGTGAGAGTTGGATAGAACCAAAGGGGATGATTGGCAGGAGTCACAAGGGATGAAAGCATAAGGACAAAGAGTAGGAGGCACAGGTGGTTCATGACTGAGATTTTGGAAATGGTTTCTACTGTCTCATTTTAGAGAAAATAAATGGTGATGGAGCATCGATCTCCAGCATTGGCAGTTTGGGATATAAGACCACTCTTCCTGTCCTTCACAATTCTGCCTTATAAAGAACTGATAGCCAGATAGGCACCAAAATATCCACTTAGCTGTGGGCAAGGCAAGTGCTCAGTAACCTTCAGTGGAAGGCTGTGGGAACTTTGCCCGTCCTATTGAACAGAAGAATAGTATGCTTTCCCTCATGGATAGGGAGACCCTGCACAAAGCTACTGAGAATCAGGCGGATAAGAGCTGTCAGTGGGCTGAGAGCCAGGTCGCTCTAGATATAAGCAGTGAGTGAGAGGGTATAAAGCTTGGATCTTACTGCAAGGCACACTTGTCCTACCTTCTAGTAAAATGTGGATGGTGAGTGTCCAGCTCTGATGAGTCCAGTGTGTTCATTCTCCCACGTGGAAGGAAGGAGTCAAAGGGTGAGAACTTATAGGATAGAAGCCCCTTATTCCAGGAAAAGATTGAGCTAAAATATTTGCCTCCTAGCAGTTGGCAACAGCTTTAATGAGAAGTGATAGACATACAAAAACCCCGCAAATTTTAAGTGCGTAGTTTAATAAACCTTAACCTGTCTTATATCTGAAACCATCAGTCTCAGGATGATGAGCATGCGCATCAGCCCTGAGAGTTTCCTCATGTTCCTTCGTAAATCTCTCCTCTGCTTCTTCATATCCCTGTACTTGTCCCCAGGCCACAACTGTTCTGCTTTCTCTCAGTGTAGTCTAAGTGATGTTTTTTGCTGGTTTGCTTTTGTTTTTTGATTCAGGTTTTTGCTGTGTTGCCTAGGTTGGTCTCAAACTTCTGGGCTCAAGTGATTCTCCCACTTCAGCCTCCTGAGTAGCTGGGACTCCAGGTGTGTGCCATCATGCCTGGCAAGCTTGTGTTTTCCAAACTTTATATACATTGAGTTATACAATCTGTACTTATTTTTTTCCTGGCTTCATTCATTCAATATTATTTTGAGATTCACCCATGCTGTAGCATGTTATCAGTTGATTTCATTTTATTGCTGAGTTGGAGTCCCATTGTATGGATATATCACAATTTGTTGTTTTAGTCATCTGCTGATGGACATTTGGGTTGTTTCCCAAAATGACCACTTGAAGTTGCTTTTAATCACTTGTGAACATTCTGTGGAGAGTAAACATCTAGGAGTAGAATGGCTAGATGATACGGAATAGCCACATGTTTAACTTCTTAGGAGACTACATACTTTTTAACAGTGGTTGTCTCATTGTACATTCCTATCAGTAGTGTATGAGAGCTCCTCCTCTACATCCTTGCCAGTACTCCGACAGGGAGATTTAAAATCCCTGTGTCTTGGCATATGATCAGTTGTGGAGACAGGCTTAAATGTTTTCAGATTAAAAAATTCTCAGAATTTTTGTGTGGTGTGCCTGTAATCCTAACACTTGCGAGGCTTGAGGCAGGAGGATCCTTTGAACTCAGGAGTTAGAGACCAGCCTGGGCAGCACAGCAAATCTTCTCAAAAAAAAAGAAAAAATCTGAACACTCAGGTAGATATTCTTGCTATTGACTTGATGAAGAAGCTAGGTCATTGCCGTATGGAAGCCAAAAGAATTGCATTTGTATGTCCAGAAGGTGCTGAGTTTATCTGCCTACCAGGAAACAGGGAACAGAGAAATGTGCTCAATGATGCCATGAGGTCAGAATGAGGGAAATTCTGTGAGGCTGCATGATCCTGTGTTTTAAGCCAATAAATAGGCTGGAGGATCACAATTTCAAGCCCAGCCTGGACAACTTAGTCACTTATCGAAACTGTCTCAAAAAAAAAAAAGAAAAAAAAAAAAGGCTGGGGACGTTGCTCAGTGCAAAGGTCATGGGTTTAAGCCCTAGTAACTGCCCTTCCCTCCCTGGAGAGACAGTGTTATAAGTTAAAAGAGAAACATCAAATCAACCTGTGGACCTTGGTCGATACTGATTGAAACAAACCAAGTATAAAGAGACATTTTTGAGACAACCTGATAAAATTGAGGCATGGTATTAGGTAATGCTATGAAGTTATTATTACTTTTGTTGGGTGTGCTTTGGGCTTTGTACTTATGTTTTCTTTTTAAAAGCTCCTTAACTATTAGTGGTTCTCAAGTAGGAGAGGTTTTGTTCTTTAAGGGATATTTGGCAATGTTTGGAGACATTTTTGATTGTTATGAGTTGGGAATGCTATGGACTTCGAGTGAATAGAGGGCAGGAATGCTGCTAAACACCCTGTAATACACACAATGCTCTGCCTCCCTAACAAAGAATTGTCTAGTCCTCAATGTCAATAGTGCTGCAGATGAGAAACCCTATATGAGAGGTAGTTCTAGGTGAAATGATACGATGTCTGGGTTTGCTTTTAATAATGAACAAACATACAAACAAGGTAGGGGTAGGATGAGGCGAAATGGAAATGGAAGTTGCTAGTTGAAGCTGCATGAGGGGCATGGGGGAGTTCATTTTACTCCCTTACTACTTCAGTGTATACACAAATTTTCATAACAGTTTATGAGGAAATTTTTTTTTTTTTTTGGTTTTTCTCTGGTACTGGGAACCAAACTCACGGCCTTGTGCTTGCCAGGCAGGCACTTTTGCCGCTGAGCTAAATCCCCAGCCCCTATGAGGAAATTTTTTAAATGTTGGAGAAAAGGATGCTAAAGCTCCACCTGGGTGAAACACTAGGTATATCCAAACCCAGCTTTGCAGAGAAATGCAAGCATGAGTAGCTGCAACTGGAAAAGTTCCTCTTTTGAGTGTTTTCAGCCCATCTAGCTATTTCACAGGTTGTTGAGTACCTAGGCTGAGAAGGAAAGAAAAAACAAAGCAAGGCTATAGAGATAAGAATCTGGAACAAGTGCAACCGAGGGGAGAGAGAAGGCGTCTCTTAAAGTATCACTCTGTGGGAAAATATCAGTGGATTACCAAAAGCTTGGTTCAGCAGCTTTGAAGGGGGAACATGGCTTTTGGGCATGGCAAGGCTCGAACCCGTTGAGATCAGCCACCAGAGAGGACATCTGCTTAGCTGCTGGCAGCCAGACCCCAGCATTTTTAAAGACTGATTGATGAGAGCACCCTTTCGCAATGCTAACTTCCATATTGATTTACTTTGGAGACAACGTGGTGAAAATTGATCACCAGCCGGAAAGTCTTCTTTTATGACTCTTTGAGGAATCAAAGAGATGGGATAATTTTTTATTTACTTAAGGTTGTTGCAAATTGGATCTGCTTTATCTTCCTTTTGAATTTCTTATACATGTTATGAGCCTGAGTCATACCTGACCACTTCCTGCCGGGAGGGGAGGAAGTAGGGAGTAGGCCCAGGACACTAGGCAGAAGAATCTGTCCTCGTGGGCTAATTCCTTTATGTGTATTTAGGGACCGGCTTTATTTCCAGTCCCCTAGCTTGTTCTTGTGGTTTGTTCCCATGAGACATCAGCTGTTGGGTATCTTGCTCTTTGTTCCTTTGCAACCTTGTTTTTTCCGTCTGAATTGCTCTTATGGTAAGAATTTGTTTGATATTCCTAAAATCTGTGTTCTTATATCAGTTGCCAAAGTGTGTCACTTGTGTTTGTAGCCTGTCTCCTGCTCGTCCACATCCTCTCCGTTTTTGTTATCACTTCTTTAGTGTAGAATTTGTCGTGTTGACTGTTACAGGCTTGTCTGTTATAGGCTTCTAGCCCTGACCTCTTTTGACCACCACTACTGAAATGATCATATCAGTCCAGCACTCTTAAGACTCTTTCTGGTATTATGTTCTGGCAGTCCAGTCCGGCACTCCCCTTTCAGTGTCTAGCAATTTCATTTTTACCTACTCCCTAGCCTCATTACCCACAGCTCTCTTGGGTCACTGCTCTGGCTACTGTGGCTTCTCTAAAGTAGCACTCTTCCCCACTTCAGCTCACGAAGATACCTTTTACCCAGCTCTTGAGATTCAATCACTTCCATGACACGTCCCTGCGGGAACACACAAAAACTCCCTGCTCCCCTTCAGCTAATATGTGTTTTCCGGCTTGCACACCCATGTCCTGACCTCTAAATAACACAGATGTCTTTTTCTTCACTTATTTCACAACTGTCTTCTTAACGTAGGTGCAATAGCCAATTTCTTGGGTAATCTTCCTTTGCATTTGAGCATAGCACCTAGTTTGTCAATTAAGGAGCTGGACACCATGGCAGATGGAATGAAGTTGAAAGTGTTTTTAACTTCATGTTATTGAGTTCTAGTCATAGTCCTGAACATTACTGTGTTCTAGTCATATTCTTGATTTATTTTATCATCACACAATATTTACTAATGTGCATCGTCCTTTATTTATTTTTATGTTTAACTGTACTGGGCCTTGAACCGAGGGCCTTCTTTCTGAGCTGCATCCCTATCCCTTTTCTTATTTTGAGACAGGGTCTTGTGAATTTGCTAAGTTGCCTTGGCTAGCCTGGAACTTGCAGTCCTCCTGCCTCAGCCTTCCTGAGTGCTGGTATCACAGGTATGCACCACCATGACTAGCCATGCTCCATTCTTACAACACAGCCCTGGCTGTCAGTTGTCTTTTCTGTCTCAGCACTAGTGTCTGTAACCCGTATTGATGATGAAAAGTTTAGGAGTGAGCTGACAGTGGTGGCGCACACCTATAATCTCAGCTACTGGGGAGTATGAGGTTGAAGGATCACAAGTTTGAGACCAGCATGGGCAACTAGCGAGGTCCTGTTTCAAAATAAAATTTAAAAAGGGTCTGAGAGGGGTTGGGGATTTAGCTCAGCGGCAAAAGCGCCTGCCTGGCAAGCGCAAGGTCGTGAGTTCGGTTCCCGGTACCGGAGAAAAACAAAAAAACAAAAACAAAACAAAACAAAAATAAAATCAAATAAAAAGGGTCTGAGGATGTAGCTCAGTGGTGGAGTGCTTACCTACCACGCATGAGGCACTGCATTCAATCCCCAGTAAAAGAAAAAGAGTTTGGTGGGTGTGGTGGCACACACCTGTAATTTCAGCCATCAGAAGGCTGAGGCAGGAGGATTTCTGTGAGTTTGAGACCAGCCTGGGCTACATAGTGAGTTCAAGGTCAGCCTGAACTACATAGTGAGACCCTGCCTCAAAAAAAAAAAAAAAAGGCCAGGTATGATGCCTTCCTGTAGTTCCAGCACGCAGGAGGCTGAGGCAGAAGGATCTCTGTCCAAACTGGGCTACATAGTGAGACCTTGTCTCAAAAAAAAACCTAAATAAGGAAAAAAAAGTTTAAGAGGTTTACTAGGTTCAGTTTTTTTTTTTTTTTTTTAAATGTCAGTTTTTCATAACTAATTGGGTACCCTGAGGTACATTAATACTGGAATTCCCCAAAGTGGCATGTTGCATGGAGTGGCAGAAATTATCCCACATCTAAGGAAGGTCCTTGTTGTTCATCCATTCTTTAACAAAATAGATATTAAACATTGAATAGGGGCTGGGAATTTAGCTTAGTGGCACAGGGCCTACCCGGCAAGCGCGAGGTCATGAGTTCGATTCCTGGTACCGGAAAACAAAACAAAACAAAACAAAAACATTGAATAAGGAAGCCAGTTCCTGACCTAGGTGTTAGATATATAGTAGTGAATGTATTAAAATCTTTTTCCCATCCTGGAAATTGTGTTCCTGTGCAGAAAGCAGGCAATAAACAGTAGACCAAAATCAAGAAATCCTTTATGTTTTTAATAATAGTATTTATCTTGTGTTCTAAAAAACTAAAGGTGGGAATGTGGTAATCAGAACTCAGTGGAGCATGTTAGAAAGAATCAGAGCTAAGAGGACAAATCCATTCAGTTCTTCTTGCATTGTTGTTTTTTAAAAAAATATTTTTGAAGATGATAAATCCCCCCCAAAGCTTTTAGTGAATGTCAAGATTTTAAAAAGGAAGCAAGAGAGAATTTATAGAAGAGAAATTAACTGCAGCTCTTAAAATAGCTCTTTGTTTCTGAAAGCCTTGTTCTGCCATCTCTTATAACTGTGGAAAAAGAAAAAAAAAAACCTCAAAAAGTTACTTGTGTAGCTCCTGCCACTGAGGAGAATGTGTCCTAACATCACCTCAAATAGACTGATTTATTTAAAATATATATGTAGGGAAAGGACTCCCCCGCCCATTTTTCTCAATGGCGAGCAATAAAGATTAATATATGACTTCTTATTTGTCATTACAGAATGTGGTAAGTGTGTGTCGGCAAGGGGAGCTGATGATTTCATAGTACCGTATCAGGAAGTATTAATATAGGCACTCATTAACATATTTTTCAGACAGAACAATGTCAACTTTTAAAGCATCTTCATTTAATTCAAACATCAAGTACCTTCTTTGTGGCCTGTATTATGCTAGGTATTCTCTTTGCAAGACCCAAGCCCTAGCCATTTAATTATATATTTGCTCGACAAATATTTATTGTGTACTTCCTGTGTGTTTGGCACTATGCAGTGTGGTGGGGTGCTCTGTGTACCTCCATCAACATAGACTCAAAACCAATCAGTATGATTTCAATGTCCTAGTATCTCTTTTTTTTGTAGTAGTAGTAGATTGAACCTAGATTCTTGTGCATGCAAGGCAAGTACTGTTTTCTATCATAGAGCTATATCCCCAGCCCTATGCCTTTTTAAAAGCGGAGCAAAGCAAAACAACCGCCGCATGCATGTGGTCCTAAGAAGCTCTTCTCACAGTTTTCTGTTGTACTTAACTAATTTCCTGTCTTGAGGTTTACACCCTAGCTTTTAATCTGTGTCGTGAATATCTCACCTGTTACCAGCTGGTGTATTTCATGTTGACATTTTCCTTTTAGCTTGAAAGTTATCTAGCACTTTTTCTGATCTTGTCTGCATTAGACTAGCTTTGAGCATGATAGAGTTTTATAGGTGAATCTTATTTTATGGTACAGAAATTCAAAAATCATCATTAGTTCACAGAGGGTGGCTCCTACCCTTCTGTTAATCATGCTCCTTACTCAGAAATGGAATTCTATTTTAGTCTCCTAAAGATAAATTAGTGTATAGTGGAAAAGGATTTAAACTTCTGCTAGGAATTAAACGATATAATAGGATTAACATAAACATTCACCTTGATGTGTCTGTACCTTGTGAAGGAATGAATATTCAGTGCAGATTGTGCCATATTCTAGCCTCTAGTAACTGTCGCATCTGCTGTAAACATACACTTCATGTGAGCAGTTATAATAATGGCAGGTTATCTTTATAGCGTATTTACTGTACGCTCAGAGCTGTGCTAAGTGCTTTATACATAGACTATTTTCTGTAACCCTCTCCACAGCCTTTGAGATAGCTTTTCCCTTGTTGCAACTGAGGCTTAGAGAATGGAAGAAGCAACTTTCTCAGGTCACAGAGCTTGTAAGTGGTGGAGCTGGGATTTGAACTCACTCAGATTCCAGCACATGTGGCATTAACCACTATGTCTCCATATCAGTGTCATCTGCAAAGCTCTCACCATAAAGTGCTTATCTTTATCTGAGTTGCCTTATTTTGGGATGGAAAACTTTTCTTTTTAATCCTTATGAATTGTAACTGTCATTAAATTTTTTTGTTTTTTTGCTTAAAAACATATTGAGTGGTTGCAGTCAGATTGATCTGAGCTTATATTGCTGGGAGTGCGTGAGGGATGTGGGCTGAAGCATTCAATTTAAATTTTCTTTCCATCAGCTAATTTTTAAAGTGTTACGCACGTAGATTCTGACACTAACAGGGATGATTTAAATTCTCTGGAGAGAGCTTGGAGGTGTTAAATAATCTTCTGGTAGTGCACATTTTATATTTTTGATCTCTCTCCCTCTCCCACCTTATCTTATGCACCTGAAGCTCTGAGAATGTTCTTTTGCACTTCCCGGGAGCAGCGAGACCTCTGGCTCCAGCTCCTTTCTCCTGCATATGCTTTCTCTGCTACAGTCACTTCCCAGCACTGCTTCAGATGTTGTTGTCATTGGGGGAGCTTTGGAAACAGCCGGATTCTTTCGATTCTGTAAGCAGAAAACAGACTGCTGCTCATATCTGGCATAAGGCTTGGTCCAGAACACAAGGAGTTAAAAAAGAAGTCTGGGCCATGAAGGGCTGTGACAACTGTCCTAGGGGGAGCTCTAGCGAGCCCTGGCGGGCAGTGACTCATGCTGCTCTGTCACTCAGTTCAGCATTGGCCCCTGCCACGCAGGCGGCCAGGTGGGGTTACAGCCAGAGCAGGCACCACAGAGTGGGGAGCAGGCAGCCTGCACTGCAGGGGATGTGATGCCGGCTAGCCATCTGCCTGCCCCCAGGCCGGCCCACCACGGATGTCTCAGCCCGCAGCCATGGTAACGCTTCTGGCCGGAGACACCCCCCGGAGCCCCTGAGGATGGGCAGCCTCCTGGTGACTGGTGGACAAGTGTCCACCTCCTTGACGGAGACAGCTTAGTAGGTCGGCAGAAAGCAGAGAGGATGTGATGTGTCCAGAGCTGAGAGTCATGCCATAAGGAGGTAGGAACCGTGCTGCAGATGTCCATCGTGCGTCCCACCATCAGTGAGCGGGGTGCTGTAAATCACCGGGAGGAACTTTATTTGGCTGATGTTTCTTTATGCTGATTAAACTGCAGTGGATTCGATGGGCATGATTGCACTGGAGAGGAGGGACAATGAACTAAAAAAAAAAGTGGTTAATAAGATCTCTGAGTAGACTCATTGGATATGAATGAACTAGACTGCAGTGGTATCCTAACCTGAGTTCCAGAACCTTGCAAGTCCCCTTTTCCCTTCCCTCCTCCCATTCTGACTGGTACGTCAGACACAGATGATCCCTCTCTCACTAAGATTAGCACTAACTATTAATAATGTAGACTGGAACAGGGACTAAATAGGTTTAGGTCGTCTGACATCCTGACTCTAGCCAGTTGATGCACTGTAGAAGACTTCTGGAAATATCAGGAAGGAGTGACCATCTGCAGAGAGTTATTCAAATGCTTTCCTTAGACCAAGTGACCTGTGTGAGTTTATCCTTTACTTTACCTCAGCTGGGCAGACAGCCTGTCTGCGGGTTGGTGGCCATGTTGGCAGGGAAGGGGTTAATCTCTTGTTGCTGTAGGAGCTGAGGCTGGGTCTGCCTGTATGAGGAGCTAGATTGAAAGCAGGCGCTGCAGTGCTGTCGCCAACGCTGAAGGAGTAAGATGCTTTTCTCCACAACAGTGTGGAATCCATCTGAATTTTTCTCTCTCCCACCTCTTCTTGTTTTTCTTTAACCAGCTCCTCCCCCCTTCGTTCCCACCCTCAAGTCTGACGATGACACCTCCAATTTTGATGAACCAGAGAAGAATTCGTGGGTTTCATCCTCTCCGTGCCAGCTGAGCCCCTCGGGTTTCTCGGGCGAAGAACTGCCGTTTGTGGGGTTTTCGTACAGCAAGGCACTGGGGATTCTTGGTAGATCTGAGTAAGTGAAAATCTGACTTTCCAAGGGAGCTGCATGGATGCATGGCTCACAGAGCCAAAGGTGGGAGGGTGGGGGGAGTGCGGCGCAGAGAGGCTGCTGATCTGCCTGCATTTGGAAAGCACTCTACCTGTTTGGGTTTTGGTGGGCTAAACTGTTAATATTCTCATCTTGCAGTATCTAAGATACCTATTCCTGTCTGTGGCATCCTAATTGTCAATTTGGTACTTTGGGTTAGTTTTTCAGTCTTTGGTCTTCTCTTAGGGGGAGGAGAGGGTGGGAGATTTCTAGCAGTGCATATCCTTGGTCAAAAGGGAACCGTGCAGGAGTTAAGATAAGCTGCCCATGTATTTCTCCATCTATGTATCTGTCTCAAGTGGGTGGATGGTTGCTATCTTGGCTGTATGGGAAGAATCCTAAAAACCGTGTCTCATAAGCTAAAGGTTTCCTGATGGGTTTAACTGAGCTGCAAGTGGCTGAACTAGAGCTCTAACAGAGAGATGATGCTCGGCTCCTCTCCAAGTATGCTGCAAGATCAGGGATCTGGCAGCGGAGCCTCTCTGAGCTCGGAGAGCACAGGCGGACAGAGAAAGCCCCGTTACTGTGAGCCACTGGGAGGGAGTGTGATACAGTTGAGACACCGATTCACAGAAACTGGGCTTTACAGAAAAAAGAAAAAAAAAAAAAAAGAAAAAGAAAAAAACCCCAAACAAACCAAGAGACTAGAAAACAGAAATATAAATCTCACTGCAAACCTCTTGACCTATTAGGTCTTTCTCCATTCTTATGAAAGCTATTGGAAAACGCATTAGCATGGTGCTGAGGTTGGAGGGTCCTTCCTCCCGGCTTCCTAGAATTTCTGAAAATGCAGTAGTAGCCTGTAGATGTGGGAGCTCGAGGACGTTCTGTTTCCAGGGGAGCAAGTTCACCAGGAAGGTTTTGATCACCTACGTTATTGCCCAGATGCCCTGGCTCCTCACTTTGAGGCTTTTAGGGGTAATGCTGGGTAATTAGTTGCTGCCCACTTAGGAGACAGACAAAATTCGATTTTCTCCGTGGCAGGTTTCACTCCCTGTTTACTGTGTTTGTAGCTTAGATATTGATTTGAAGGGATGTCGTATTGGTTCCTGGATGGTGTCTCCCCATGGGTACTATTTTGACAGGTTCCTGAAAAGATTTAAGATTTTTATGGGGAATTGGGCATTTGATGTGAGATAGAGTTGTGGGCTGTGATTTAATTCAAGAGAAGTGGTTATGTTGAAAGAGGTGGAGCTGCTCTTTATTCCCTTGACTGAGGTCTGTGCTTAAAATTCAGGTGGATTTGGGTGGTTTTGGATTTCAGACTGATTTGCTTCACCACCCAAAGCAATCTGGATGATGGTAGGAGAAGCAGCAATCTAACTAGCTGTTGAATGTGCTGTCAGATGGATCTGAGACGGCCCAGCGGGGCTGGGAGGTTTTGCTTGTGATCGAAGAGCACGGCAGGACTGGCGGCCCGACGGTGAAGGATGCGTGGTTAGTGGGCAGTATAACCTTGACACACACAGCGCACTGAAGGTCACAAATTGAACTAGAAGGAGCTGTGTGGGAACTTGTAGTTCTGGTTAACAGTGGTAGGCTGACTCAACCAGAATGGTAGCTTACTTGGGGTGTTTAGCAGTGATCTGAAAACCAGAGAGGACATGGGGGAGTTGGATTTCAGGGGCAGAGGGAGAACGATGTGGAACATCTCAGGCATTGCAATTAATCTGAAGGAGTGTGTGATTAATTGCTTATTTTTTCAGGAAGACTTATTGCATCGTTTTGTTTCTCTCAGAAAGGTCTCTGACAGGGGCATCTCAGAATGAAGGCCCAGGTACTAGATAAATATTAGTTGACTTAATTTACTCATAGTACTTTCTTGCAGAATGTGTTGATGTTTTTTACTATCCTGGAAGATTGCTATTTCACCTTCGGCAGTTTGAAATATCTCTCTAGGGCCTCGCATGAGGTCCCATTTGTGCAGCAACAGAATGTTTAATAAGATTTTCATTTAAAAAATCTGTAGAAACAAAGCCATGTATCTGATACCTGGAATATGGAATTGGAATATTCTTATCTTTGGGGAATTTTAATGTCTTTTCCATGGCAGTTTGGGGTTGGAATCAGCAGTTTTTTTCATCGTGTGTCTCATTGCGTGGTGCTGCTGTTGGACTTGGCTACTGTATCGAGGGTAGCTCAGTGGGTGAAGCCTACTGCATCATTTTAGAAATTCACTCCACCTGTTGGATGTAGGTGACCCTGGACATGTTAGATTATAATGAATTAGAAATCCAATAAGTGAGAGGCAGTAATGAAATTGCTTAGCAGCTCCTGCAGTTTTATTGGCACATGGTTACAAAATTAATTGGTAGGGGAAGGCATTTCCTGGGGATGTCACCTTTGCCATCCATCTGGTGACCTCAGATTTCTTCTCAAGCCCCTCCCTGCACTGTTTTCAGCATCACAGATTCTTATTTACACATGTTGATTACCTGTGCTGTTACTCTTCACACCACTGAGGAAACT
The DNA here is from genome assembly GCF_000276665.1 of Chinchilla lanigera. NCBI lineage: Eukaryota > Metazoa > Chordata > Mammalia > Rodentia > Chinchillidae > Chinchilla > Chinchilla lanigera. Next base: position 11,770,823 of record NW_004955455.1, read on the forward strand.
GCAGGTGCCTATGCACTGTGCTAGGCAAATTGACCCCAAACTTGCCAGTGGATTGAATGAAACGTTCAGAGGTGGAGCTGAATGAGTGAGGAATTTTCATGGAGACTGTGGCTGTGAGAACGATTTTTATTGTGACTGCTCCTCATTTTAGGACCCTTTTTTTGGGGGTACCTAGACTATTTTTAACAGTTGAGTGTGCTATTAATTTTAGGTTTATCAGGAATCTTGATTTCAGCATTTCTGTGGATGAGGCATAGTAGAGTTCCTTGCCCCATGAATTGGTGAGATCAGGAGAGGCTATAGAGAACCAGGTTTTTCTTTGGGCTGGGATTGTGGGAAGTTAATTTGGAGAGTACCTCGTGCCTCTTTTCCTTGTTAACCAACAGCACTGTAAACCACATTCTCAAGCTTTGAGTGTCTTGAGTATTCCTCTGAGCCTGTATTTGCTGGAACTTCACAATAGCAGGGTAGTAACAGAAATCAGTGTTGCAGGTTTAAAAATAAAATGAACCCCAGCAGTCTTCCCTCCCATGCCAGCATGGGGTACATTTCTTTAGGTCCTTCCTCCTAGATCAGGCACTGCCTTATTTAAGCTTTTGCTGAAACATTGCATTTCTGCAAAGCTTCAGTATAAACTCTATAAGGTAAAAACTAGTTGGCTCTATTTTTTTTGTGTTAGTTCTGCCCCTGATGGTTTTCTTCTTTTGGAGAAGTTGCAAGTTTTGGAGGAGCAATGGGATCTCAGTGAGAATGGATTTGTGGAATGATGTGGTCTAGGTGGACTGTTTTAAGGAAGGGGACCCTCTCTTCTTTTGCCTCTGGCCTTTGTGTAATATGTGTGTGTGTGTGTGTGTGTGTGTGTGTGTGTGTGTGTTTTTAAGACAGGGTCTCACTATGCAGTTCAGGCTGGTCTTGAACTCACTTTGTAGCACAGGCTGGCCTCAAACATGGCAGTGATCCTCCTGCCTCAGCCTCCCGAGTGCTGGGATTACAGGCATGCGCTACCACACCTCTGGCCTTTTTTCCTTTTTGGTGAATCTGAAAATGTACTCATGGTGTCAAACATTCAAACATGGTGGAAGAATGAAGTGTGGCTGCCCCCAGTGCCTTACCAAATTTTAGGAGAACTAGTTTTTGGCACCTTTTTCTTGTTCTGTTGGGCTTCTTCACATGCTTTTCATCAACTGTAAAGTGGGGTAACAATAATACCTTGGGTGTTATGGGAAGTATCCTTCTATATGTACCACGGAGATATGGAAAGGAGTCAGCAATAATTAGGTAGTCCACAGTCATGTCATAACCTGAAATCCATCTTCCTAGGCTTTAGGAATTTTCTCCTGGAAGAGTTTAAATGTCCCAACCAACCACAAAGGTTAATATGCACTTGCCAAATACCTGTTGGTAAAGGATGATTGAGGGACAGAATTACAAGGTTCAGTCCCACAATGGGCACTTCTCCATCAAATTGAGCATACTGAAGCCGATTTATGGAAACTATTCAGAGAACACAAAGCAGATGCTCTGCTGCATAATACCACAGTGCAAACTGGACACTCAACTGCTTTAGGAAAGTCAGCAGAGTAAGGTAAAATCTGATGAGGGGGCACTTAATGGGTCACGCTCATTCGCAGTTTCTGCTGGATGAGAGTAATGATTGTTTTTGGAATGTCTGTTTATGCTCCTATATGGACTGGGATCCCTAGGGCAGGGTCTTATTTATCCTGGTTTTCCTGGAGCACAGTACACAGTAGGCCCTCAGTTACTATGCAGGAGCTGAGCTTATCAGTGTAGTAATAGAAGGTAAAATATTTGAGTTCACTCCTTAAAAGATAGTGGCTTTGGATCAGTGGAGCGGAAAGTGGAAAGAATTTCAGGTGGGCAGAGTGGTAACAACAGCTTGTCTTCCCAGGGCACCAACTCTGAACCAGTCTCCATGCCAAGCACTTTGTACAGAGTAACTCATTTAAGCTACACGGAGCAGAAGGTACCATTATCATTCTCATGTGTGAGGAAACTGATGTGTGGAGAGATTGAACCACTTATCCAGGGTCATGTGGCTCAGCTAGAGCTTGAGCCCAGGCGCTGTGGCTCCAGAGGCTCTTTGCTACTGTGCTGTGCTGCGAAGCATAAATGCCACAGGTGGGAAGAAATGGGAAATTTGTATAGGGTAAAGTGGAGGCCTTTGTGGGGAACAAAGAACCATGAGGCTGGGGCAGGGTGGGATGAGAGCTGACAGGCAGGCCTCAGTGCTGGGTTTTATTTAGGGTGTCAGTGGGTTTATTGTATAGCTCTTGGACTTGTCTGATTTCTTCCACTTCTCATTTAAAGGCTCTTACTTGTGTGTGTGTGTGTGTACACATACATATATACATGCAAACGTGTATATATTCTCTCTTCCTAAGAGTTCTTCTTTCTGGAGCAGAAGCTCAGTGAGGACAGGAAACCTCATTGACCTTCTCTCCCCCATGTCCACAGGGTGCTCGGTAGGCATTTGGCAAACTGATCCAAATCAGTTTACGGCTGCAGATCTCAAGTTCTTGATGCCTCTGAGGCCTCTGTCTCTTCAGTCATAGTTCTGTACTTCCAGTTGCCTTCCATCTAGCCTGCAAAGACCCGTTCCAGTGGAAGACGGCCTACATTCTCCCATCAGTCCTACTTCCTTTTTATTGAAATGCTTGGCAGATGGGAGGATTTTCCCTTAAAAATCATTTTCCTTCTACCTTCCGTCAAAGACTCTTTGACATGATGCTTGCAACTCAGAGCCCTATTGCAAAGTCTCATTTGTGATTTGATTTTTAGGTCATTAGTGACAACAGCATCTTTTCTGGTACCTGATGGGCGCATCACGGTTGTACTTCCCCAATACAGAGAGCTAGCTAAGTAGCTCCTGCCCATGGTTGCCGCCCTCAAGTGGCTTGTGTTGTTTCTATTCTTCTATTCTCTGGATCATGTGTTTCACACTCGTTCTGTGTGTTGAGTTGGGTTTTCTCCTCTCTTGCACATTCCGTTTCTTCTTTCTCCTAGCCAAGCACATTTCGTTCTCCTACTTGCCTTATTTTGTTCTCTATTTAGACTGTGCGTGCTGCCTCGCAGCCCTGGCAGGACCATTTCTACCGCCTTCTCACTCGTCTTAAAGATACCTTTAGGAAATCGCATCCAAACAATCCTATCCCAGTCCTAAAGATTAGGCTCCAAAGGATCTGTCAAGTATGTGTTTTGCTGGCCTACACATGCTAATTTGCATGGTTGCCTCAGATCCCTAAAGAAGGCAGTTACTGGCTGAGTGGTGGTACATGTTCCCAAGCTCTGCGCCAAGTTGACAGCTCCTCCATTGCCTCAGTGAGTGTCTCTCCATTCTCTGCTTTACTTGCCTTTTATCGCCTGACCTCTCTCTGACACCCTTCCTGAAAGAATGGCGTACACTCACTGCCTCTTTTTCCACCCCTACAGTACCACTGAAATGACTGCCTCTGAAGCCCCTGATTATTGTACTCCATCAACAAATCTAGTGATTTCCACCTTGCTGTGTATACCATTAATTACCACATTCCTTCTGGACAGCTTCTACTTTGTTCTCTTCTGTATCACGGGTACTTGGTTTTCCTCCTACCTCTGTGTGACTGTCACTCCCACTCTTTTGTGATTGCCATCTTTGTTTTAGGTCCTCGAAACACCGTGCAGGTCCTGATTCTATGTGATCTCCTTCAGTTCCCTGATCTTGACACCCACTTCCCCCATCCACTTTCCTATTTTATTTAGGAAACTACCACTTTCCCTACCCTTCCAGGCAGGAAGATAGTAGTCGGAAACTCTTCTGCCTCCCCTGCCTTCCCAAGTTATACTTCAGATGACACTCGCAACCATGTCCATTGTTCTGTCCTCACTGTCACCCCTGAGGGACTTTTGCTTGGACTATTGCAGTAGCATCTTAACGATTCCTTTGCCTCTAGTTTTCCTGGCTGTATTCCCTTCTCCACAGAGGGTGGAATTCTTCCAAAGCATAGGTTGAATGATGTAATTTGCTTGCTGGGACCTTCAATAGCATCCCAGTGTGCACAGAATTAATGGCCTCTCCTGAACTTGACATTCAAGCCTGGTACACAAGGACCCTAGCCTGCCTTGTCAGTTGTACCTCCGTGTTCCCTGTATCTGGCCAGACTGCCAAGGTTCACTGAGGACAGGACCATGTCTTCCTCTTTTTGGTTTAAAACAGTGTTTTACCCTGGCAGGTCTAACATTTGTTGAATTAAATTAGACTAAAGTGACCAGAGATTATGCCAACTCCTTACGCATAGTTCAAACAACTGCTAATGAAAGCTCTCATCTATTGAGCACCTCCTGTGTGCCCAGAGCTGTTTATTCTGAGGGCTTTGCATAGATAGTCTTATCAAGTCCTCACGATATCACAGTAGCTCTGTGAGCTAGCTGGTATTATCTCCATATTCCGGATGAGCATACTAAAGCTCGGGAAGGTTAAGTTTTTTCCCTGAGACTCTGCAGGTAGTAATAGGTCTGACTTGGACCCATATCTAGCTCACTGTGTTTCAGGGCCATCTTAAATGCTTAGCAAGCATTCTGATTGAGTCCCAGTAATCCTTGTCATTTTAGAAACAAGAAAGCTAATGATCATGAAGTTTGGATTACGTCTAAAGGTCATATAACTTGCACATGGCAGAAGGTAGCCAACTTTTATGCAACAAACTATAGCATACCCAGTAAAAGTCCAAGCTGGGGCAGTGGCACACACTTGTAACCCCAGATCTGAGAGGCTGAGGCAGGAGGATTGCAAGTTTGAGGCTAGCCTGGACAACATAGGGAGACCTTGTCTCAAAATAATATGAAGAAAAGGCTGGGGGATGTAGCTCACTGGGGGACTGCTTGCCTAGAATATATGAAGCCCAGGGTTCAAGCCCCAGTACCACCAAAAACAAGAAGGAAAATGAAAAGATCCAGGTTTCAGAATCAGATACATGGGTTCACATCCAGACCCTGCCCCTTGCCATTTGTGTGAATGAGGCAGTTAACTCCATTTAGCCTCAATTCCTCCATCTCTAAAGTGGGAGGTGTACTAGGGCCCATCTGATAGGCTTCCTACGGAGTGTGTGAGCGCTTAGCATCAACTCCAGAGTGGAAGAGGTGTTCATGTCAGTTACGTTATTTAGGGACCAGGATGGGGCTAGGGTGCTTTTGGATCTCCTTTTCTCCCTGCTTCCACTTTATAAAGATATCTTGCTGATTTCTGCCCATTGAGAGAATCAGGCTCCACATGGGGTGCCTGACAGATGTCCTAATATCTCCATCCAATTTTTTACTGTGAATGGAGCCCATGATGTGTTGGTGAAACCTGCATTTTCCATAAAATGCTCTTGAGGCTTCTGGCAGGATCCAGGTCCAGTGGACTGTGCACTGTGCCCAGCATAGGTGGCACAAGCTCCAACCCACCCTCAGGAGCTTAAATGTCCCTTGGACAGGAGAGTATGCGTGTCATTGTGACACTGTAGTCTCGGAATCATTGCAGGTGATCTCCAGTGTGGGGGTCGGAAAGGTTATTGTGCCAGCATCCACACGACTCATTCCTCATTTTGCACTCCTTTGTCCCACTGTGACCTTTAAATTGCAGCCGGTTGGGGCCGTGGAGTACCAGCACTGCTCCCTCCCTCCCTGCTTCATGCTCTCTCTCTCCCTCTTCCTTCCCCCCTTTCTCCCTCCCTCTCTCTCTTTCTTTCTTCCCTTCCTCCACTTCTTTCTCTCCTTCCTCTCTCTTTTCTTTCATCTTTCTCTAGCCTGAGGGGGCTCTTAGTGAACTGAAAGCACATTGCAATAGCGGGAACTTCAGGATCTCTGGAGAACATGGTCAGAGCTGAGATCAGCTCCTCAGCTCTTGACTTGGCTCTGCGCTGAGCAGAGAGGCTTTGCAGGGCTTTGAGTCGGGATGTGAAATATCTGGTTCTCATTGTACAAAGGGTCCCTCTGGCCATTGCTGGAGGAGAGAGATCAGAGGGACAAGAGCTGGAGTCGGGGAGGTAAGCTAGGTTGTGTCCTCATCCAGGCAGGAAGTGGAAATACATCAATGAAATTAACCTGCCAAGCTGCGCACTGGCTTGGTGAGAACTGTAGTAAAAAATCACACATGTAGGTATACTTTTGTTAATAATGTGGTTTTTGATAAATGGTTTTAGAGCTACATATTAATCATATGAAAGCAAATGGTCTAATTCATCTGGAGACCACTGCTGGTAGTGTGTGTCAGCATGCATGCATGTAGGTGTGTGTGTGTGTGTGTGTGAGAGAGTGTGTGTGCGAGTGTGCACACACGCATATTGCTTCAAACCTAGACTCTGAAACTCTTTAGGAGACCAGTGTTTCTTATGTTTTCAAGGGCTCACAATTGGCTGTGTATTTTTAAATGGACTTACAAAGTTAGTTCATAAATTTCAGGATGTACAATCTTAAAAGGCAATATATTTTTGGAAACAGGATGCTGATGGATTTTTTATCTTTTGCTCCATATTACGTCTTGTGGTTCTGTGTATTTTTAGTGCCGTTGGCCACAATTAAGGTGAAGCCCTCAGCTGAGCTAATTTTGATTACTCTCATTTTAGCATTGAGGATCCGCTCTTGGCTATCTCAAGAATGTCTGTGACTTCTGATCTGTGATTTGGCAGTGTATTTTGCAGGCATGGGGTCCTTTAAGGGAATGAATGCATGACTTGATGTTTACACATGATCTTATCATTAAGGTGGAGATTAGGGAGTACCCAACACATATATATACTTGTAGGATAGAAGTACACGTTGTATTTTCGTATGAAGTATTCTGGTAATAGCTTTATTTAGGGGCTTTTTGATTTATGTGGATTATTTATAGGCATATCAATAGAAAAACTGCATTTTATCATTTTTACTTAAATTGCTGAAGTTTCATATAGCAGTTTTTAGGCATATGTAATATATTTTAAGAAAACATGTTCTCTGATGCAGAGTTCTTGGCCAAATCTGCCCTTCCATCTGTGTCATGTACCATTGCCTCTCCTGATACTCTTTGGTCTCTAATTACGAAGCAGATGTATATATCAGGAAGAAACGTTGATTTCAGAGTAAATTTTTCTAGAAAATAGAAGCTGGGAAAAAAAAGGAAAACCTAAGCTTGGCTTTATGCTGGAAGAGACAGCACTGCTGTGTGTGGGCGGGTGGCTGCATGCACCTGCTGCTCACAAGTGCCGCTTCTCTCCACAGGGACAACTGCCTGGATATCCGAGGTGTGGCCAAGAGGAGTAGGCAAGCAATGTGTGGGCAGGCTGCATGTTCTTTTATTAGCATCCTCATTGTACTGCATCTCCTCGAGTCCGGAGCATGAACTGGTCTGGGCTTTTAACATCTATCCTGTTTCCCATTTAATTACCCCCTGAGCCACCCCGCGATGGCTGGAGAGTTGCTTTTGTATGTGAGTTGAGCTGTTTCTGGGGGGTGGTATGTGTCCTTCCCCTCTCCTTTTCTTTGTGACCTTGCCCTTCTGAGCATCTGTATCATTTTTCCTGGGTCTCTCCAGCTAAGACGTGGCAGAGTTGAGATTTGAACTCATGACTATTGATTGTAGATCCTGTTCTTTGAGTGCCCAGCTATACTGCCCTGCACCCAGACACAAATTATGATCATGTGCACAGAGCCTGAAGGGTCAAGTCTTCCATAGTCTTAGTACAATGGGCATAATAATACCCATCTCACTGCAGGGAGGTGATCTACAGTACCTGGCATATACTACGTGCTTGATAAATGGGCACCACTACTCATGAAAATGGCAGTGGCATTAATTCTCTGTCCTAGATTGTTACCTTCTTGAGGTCAGGAGTTGTGGCTTCCTTTACTTTATAGTCCTGGCAGCAGGATTTCTCAGTTTGACATTACCTACATTTTGGGATGGATGATTCTCTTTCTCTTTTTCAGTTTTTGGTGGTGTGTATAGGGATTGAACCTGGGGCCTCGCACATACTAGGTAGCTTTACCATTAAACTGCATCACCAGCCTTTTTAATTTTGAGGTAGGGTCTTGCTGAGTTGCTCGGGCTGGCCTTGAACTTGCAACCCTCCTACCTCAGCTTCCTCAGTAGCTGGGGTGAGAGGTATGCATTGCTGCATCTGGCTTTGGGTTGGGTAATTCTTGTTATAGAGGGCTGCTCTATGCAGTGTGGTTGGTTGTGCAGCATCTCTGGCTTTTATTCACTACATGATAATAGCATTCCCACTCCCAGTCATGAAAATCAAAAGTAGTTTCTAGACATTGCCCAGTGTCAGGGGTGGGGGGCAAAATTGCCCCGGATTGAAAAACCCTGGCCAATAGGTACTGCTCCTGAGGATCATAGGGCTTTGATATTTTCCCTTTTATATATTAACACCTCCCTTCATGCTAATAGAAGGTGGTAAAAAAATTACTTGTTGAAGTTTGAGATTTTCAAGAATACAGGAAAATTCTTGGAAGCCTTTTAGTTAGCAAGTAGGGTCTAGTGTGGCTGGGGAGATAGCTTAGTGGTGTAAGTGCCTGCCTGGCAAGCACAAGGTCCTGAGTTCAATTCCCCAGTACCAAAAAAAAAA
>NW_004955455.1:11779567-11819980 GCF_000276665.1 Chinchilla lanigera
AAAAAAAAAAAAAAAAAAAACAAAAAAAAAAAAAAAAAAAAAAAAAAACCAACAAAAAACTCAGCAAGTAGGGCCTGACCCATCCCAGGGTCAGTAGAACTTTGCAGTTAGATTGTTTCTTTCCTGTAGTTCTACACCACATTGCTCCAGACTTAGAGCTCTGACCAGTTATAGGAGTTTTTTGCAAACTTTACTTAAAGTAACAATAGTATCAACCTTTAAATAATACCATGTGATGAGGTTTGTTTTGTTTTGAGACAGCGTCCTGCTATGTAGTTGAGGCTGGCCTTGAACTCACTGTGTAGCCCAGGCTTGCCTCAAACTCACAGCAATCCTCCTGCCTCAACCTCCCAAGGGCTGAGATTACAGGTGTGCGCCACTAGGCCTGGCTGAGGTGTATATTTTAGGAAGATTTTAGACCAGCAAATTGTTGCTTGAAGATCAGAGAACTGTGTTTGGTGGCTCTGAGGACAGCCTTGGATTGACCCCCTCAAGCTGTGATTCACAGTGCAGTCAGTTTTAGAATATTGCATCAACAGTAGTTTGCTGTTGCTTTGACAGTCACAGGATGGCTAATGAAAGCTCTAGAAAAAAATGAATTGTGATAATATTTCAGAATGTCTGTTTGCTTAAGACATACATAGGAGAGCTTGTCATTGGTGCTCGAAGTTGAATTGCCCTGTGTCTATTTGGTGAATATTTAAAGTTGAGCCATACCCATGTTTAGTATATATCTTTCCTAGAAACCCAAAGAAGTGGTATAGTATTCTAATTGACTTAGAATATTCACTTAATCATTATCTCACACCTGTATCTTGTCTTGAAATTCATAGCGCACAATGATTAACATTAAAATTGGGTTCCCACTCAAGGAATGACCACGAGGCACTGCCACCAAATAGTATGACCAAAATGCCACATGGAACAAAATGCTATGAGTTTTAAATGCCTAGACTGTAAGCCATAAACACTTTCTTCTATTTATCACTGTAGTTCTCAATTCTGACTGTCCATTACAATCACTTGGGAACTTAATAAAACTAGTGCTGCTGGGGCCACACTCCCAGTCTCTACCTTGGATTTAATTGGTCTGGGTGGACCCTGAGTATCAGTGCTTGTTAAAAGCTCTCCAGGTATTGCTGGGGTGCAGATCAGGGAAGTTACGAAAGCTGCATTGACCCCTCCCCTCCATGCATCAGCCTGTACCCCAGTCCCATCATTGTTTATGTGACTGTTGCTACGAGCTGGATTTAGTTGCAGCTTTTTTTAGATGTGATTCTTATTTATTCTAGAAAAAAGGAGATTTCTTTAGCATATTTATTCTGAAGAGCTCTTAATTGCTATACTTAGAACTTCTAAGCAGTGAGCATTTGTCAAGCATCAAAGCAGCAGTATGAGGAAGGTGGACCTCGGGTGACAAGGAGGCTGTAGTGAGTGCTGGCTGCATAGCTCCTCGATTCTGGGCCCCATTAATGAGTGACCTAGAAATGCTTTTTTTGCGGGGGGAAGGAATAAGCAATTTGTTTTGAATCCACAGCCACACACTTTAAGCATTAAGTGCTGCTGGAGCCTGCCCTCCATGTGTCATTAAGTTTTCAATCATCATAAACCCATGTGATTGTTCTTCTAAAAGGGGGTCAGTTTTGTGCTCAGGTATGAAAAGCTGTGGCCTGTGTTGTCTCTGACACATGTCATGCGTGTGACTTAATGGCATGTGGTGACCCTTGGTTACTGAAGGACCTGGGATCATCCCTTTCTCCCTTGGGTAGTTTGGGTTTTATTCTCTACCTGACCAACTAGAGTATAATTAGGAACAAAGCAAATAGAGATGGAAGCTCAAGGCCATGCTGAACAATCTACTTCATCTCATATGAAAACTAAAAGAAAGTGTGTGTGTGTGTACATGTGTATATTTTGGCTAGAAAATAGACTGATGAGAGGTGTTAAAATTTTTAGCCCAACATGAGATTTTAAAGAAAGGTTTATTTATGGATTTCAATCCCTGTTGCCCATTTCTGTGAATAATCACCATTTGTTTTAATGTGAATAATAGCACAGAGCACATTCAGCCCCCTGAGTTACCATTTCAAGCAACTGTTTTAGGCCTGTGAGGCATGTGCTATTTACAAAGTTGCATGGGTAGTAAGAGTAAAAACGGCAGTGATAATAGTAAAGGTTGGCATTTATTGAAGCCTCGCAATGTGCTGAGGACTTTATGTGCACTATCTCATTTAATTGCCACAAGGACTCTTTGAGGTAGTCTGAGAATTATCTCCATTTTACAGATAAGGAAACAAGCTTAGTGTGGTCACACAGCTCTTCAGTGGCAGGGTCAGATTTTGAATAGAGCAGTATGATTCTGAGTGTTGACTCACTTGGCTGCCCTACAGTATGAGTACAGAGAGCTGTCCCTGGGGTACAGCCAACCAGCATTGTCACATTGGCCCTTGTCATTGGGCTGGGAGCTATGGGGAGAGAGGTGTTTTACATTGCTGCAGGGAACTGACCTCTTTTAGGCAAGCAGCAAAAAACAGAACTTCTACCCAATGGTAAGACCTGAGTGCACACTGATAACCAGTTCCTGCAGACCTGTTACCAAGGCAACGAAGATGGCATTGTTCGACAGCAGTGGGCTCCATCATATCCCTCTATGCATAGGAACCTTTGCTGGCTGTGACCCTGGCCCTGCCTTTCACTGATCCCTGTATCTGTACCAGGATGCCAACTACTGAGGAGGCTTCCATGAAGGGGAATGCTCAGCCCTACCCATAGTTAACTGCTTCTAAAGATGAGGTACCATGTGCGAATTTCATAGATATGTATGAGTATGTCCTTTCTGTGGGGAGAGCATCCTTCTAGTCCACTCCCTAGATGGCCTGTGGTTTATTTTTGTGTTTCCGTCCTGAGAATTATTTCAGATATATAAAGCCTATCTCCTACCCCCCACTACCTATTGAGACCAACAGAAAGCATTAGCAACTGGCAGGTTACTTGACCTTGGTAAGCATCCGTTTCTTCATCTGTTAAATAAGAATCATAAATTATGTCTGTTTCATGAAGTTGTTGTAGGGAGTAGAGCTGAAATGCATCTACTCAAACAGAACAAGGTTTGTGGCTGGGGCTTAATAAGTGCATGAGTTTTCTGTTGTTGCCTTAAGAAATCCTTACTAACTTGGTAGCAAAACACAGCACAAGTTTATTATCTGGTGGTTTGGGGGATGAGAAGTCAGAGATGGGTTTTGTGGGGCTGAGATCAGTCTAGACAAGACTGAACTCTCCCTAGAGGCTCAAGAGGGAACCAGTCTCCTTGACAGCTTCTAGAGGGTGCCCACTGTCCTTTGTTTATGGACTCTTCTCTATCTTCTAGGCCAGCAGTGAAGCATCTTCACATCTCTGACTCTGCCCCCTGCTTCCACTGTCACATCTCCCCTCCTCTGTTTCTGTCTTATAAGGATCTTTGGGATTACACTGGACCTCCCAAATAATCCATGATAACCCTCGTCTCAAAGTCCTCAACTTTATCACAGCTTCAAATTTGTCTCGCCATGATGGTAGCATAGGCGTAACTTCTAGGACATAGATATCTTTGGGACAGGGAGTGGGGACATTGTTTAGCCCACCATCATAAGCTATTTTTATAAAATAAAACAACCAAATTGGCTAGTGTGGGGAGGGAATAAACAATATTTTGATCAGTATAGTAACTGACATTTGTCGTGCACTTGTATTTCTGCCCTGCATCAGGACCTTTGCATCTGTTACTTCCTCTCCCTGGAGCTTGTTTTCTCCTAGAGCCTTGTGTGGCTAGCATGTTCTCATCCATTAGGTCTCAGGCCAAATATCACTTCCTTGAGAAACCCTCTCTGATCACTTTCGCTTAAAACAGGTCTTCAGCCCCATTTTGTCCATCATGCCACGGGATCCTGTTTCCATCTTTCATAAGTATTATCCTAAACTTTTTGCTTTTGAGTCTGCCTAATGCATGTTGTCTGTTCTCTATAGAATGTGCGCTTCAGGTGGGCAGAGACCTTGCATGTCTTGTTCATTGCTAAATATCAGTGCCTGGAGCGGTTACTGGAACAGAATGGGTGCACATGCCTGTTGGGTATGTAAGCAAATGGAGTTGTGTCAGGTGCAGTGCTGAGCATTTCATGTTCACACTTTCCTGAGTTTTTTTTTCTTCCCCTGTACCAGAGATTAAACCTCAGGCCCTTTGCACTGAGCTATATCCCCAGCCCTTTTAAAATAGTTATTTTAATGCAGGGTCTTGCTAAGTTGCCAAGTTGCCCAAGGTAGGCTCAAGACTTGTGATCTTCCTACCTCAGCCTTCCAGAGTGCTGGGCTTATGCCATGCACCACAGTGCCCAATGGAAGTTGTTTTATTATCATTGATCATCACCTTACAGATGTGCAATCAGAGGCTCAGAGAGACACATGAATTTACACCAGGTCTGCCCACTTCCACAGTCCTTTCTTCCTTCTGCTCCCAGCCTTACTGCTTTAACGTCACCAGAAGCAGTTAAAGTCGGCCTTGCTGGTGGCCACAGAATACTGTCAGTTCTGTCAGCTTCTTGGACTCACCTGCTGAGCACCTTGACTTTGGTTTTTCTCCTATCCAGGTCTGTTGTATTGAGTCTGGACTCCCCTGCCAAGACTAGCTCCATGGAAAAGAAACTTCTCATCAAAAGCAAAGAGCTGCAAGACTCTCAGGACAAGTGTCACAAGGTATTTATCTCCGCAGCTGGCCTCCCTCCTTGCTCCAGGATCCTCCCGTCAATATATGCCAAGGGATCCGCCCTGGGCCACTGTTGGCGCTGAGCCTCCTGATCCATAGAGAGTGAGGCGTTCCTTGCCTCACTGAAGTCGCGCCTCGGCAGCTCAGAGGGAGATGAATTCGGGCCTTGACTTTGCCGTAAATCCTTTAAATCTTAACCAGAGGAGGCCCTGGATTTAAAACGGCCCGTTTCTCAGAATGACCCAGCCCGATGTCTGCTTCTTCCGGCAGGTGGCGTGGGTCCTCACCTGTGGCTGAGATGCATCCCATCTTCCTTGAGTGATTCGAAGTCTCTCTTCCTAGTCTTTTAAAACTCCTGCTTATGTCACTGCGGCCACTGTATTGATTATGCTCCACGTCTGTTAACACTCACTGTTCCTGCCCAGAGGCAACTCTCTGGAAACTAAAAAAAGCCACTGCTTGCCTGGAACTCCTCAGAGTGCAGACGAATAAATATCTCCTTGCCCTGTCCTGGATTTGTCCTCTAGATCTTTGCAAGGAGATGGGGGGAAGCAAGATGGATTTGGGATAAAATTAAAGTGACGTCTGCAGAAAAACAAAACAAAACACAAAACAAAACCAAAAAAGCAAACAGGTGAAAAATGATGATTTTGGCTTCCTTGCTAACTGGGTTAGAGAAGTGATCGAGTGTGAAGCGGGACTTGGATGAGAGGAGTGACTTAGCATTTGGTGACTGTCCTTACGAAGAACTGTGCGCTCCTGGGCGAAGAAGCAATGGTATTTCCATCCCAACCTCTGGCAATAGCAGTAGCCCAGACCATCAGGTGGTCTCCGGGCTGCCTGAGATTTGATTGCTCCTAAGGAACATCCAAGGGCTTTTCTAACCTGTCGATGTGTTTATTTCAGATGGAGCAGGAAATGACCCGGTTACATCGGAGAGTGTCAGAGGTGGAGGCTGTGCTTAGTCAGAAGGAGGTGGAGCTGAAGGCCTCTGAGACTCAGAGATCCCTCCTGGAGCAGGACCTTGCCACCTACATCACAGAATGCAGTGTGAGCCTTCCCCAAAGCCCCCTTCCCTTGGAGGCGGCACTTCCTGTTGTGTGTGTCTCATCCTGTTTCATGATGGCTCCATGAGGCACATCACAGCCAATGGCAGAGAGTAGAGAGAGAGGGAGAGTACAAAAGCAAGATCCATGATTTGCAGACTAGTGTGAGCCAGGTGTGAGGTCCCCAAGGAGTGAGGTTGGACTTGGTTCCAAAAGGAAGTCCAGATAGGCTGCTGGTATGGTAGAGCCTGGAGGTGGGAGTCAGCTGCCATTGCAGCGAGTGGCAAAGGTCTTGACTGCTCCCATCCCAGCCTTTCTGGTCTACACCTTGTCCAGTATGATCAGCCTTGGGCACCACACTCTCAAATGTGCACCGGAAAATGTATTTCAAACCTGTCTCAAATCAACTTGCATTCACTCGAAGCAATGTAGTGACAAGAAACTCAGCCTTTAGAACTCAGACCCTCTGTCATTACTTACCATATGACTTTTGTTTTTTCTTTCCTTCACAAGAGTAGATTGTCTTCTCCATTGTCTTGTTAAATTTTTCATTCAGGTGTTTTTTTAATGTGCCCAATTAAACAGTCTTAAGGAGTTGAATCACACATTTTTAAAGTTTTTTTTTTTCTTTTCTTTTCCCACAAGGGAGAGGAAATCTATAGAACGTGGCTGATTAAGAATAACTGCTATGTTTCCATTCCAGACTTGGCTGCCTTTCAGTGGTGGGTGAAGTTGTTCAGCTGTGTATTTCAGATATTTATTTCAGTGGCACTGAAGCATTGAAGGAACCTTATGGATGATAGGTGTCCAAGAAAAATTAGCCAGGAAGTGGAGATAGTTCAACTGGGTAGAAGATCAAGTCATTTCTACTTTGAAAGAAGAGTCTATATTTGAGAGTCTTTAAATAATTGCTATTATACTAAAGACTAGATACCCATCTAAAGGGTGGTTGTAACAGCTAAGGGATCTTGTTGGTTTTTAGTTGTGAACAAACAAGTAAGTACCTGTGAAGACAGGTAGGTGGTGAGTCTCAGTCTGGATCCGTAAGCTCACCAGCTTGGGATGACGTTTCTTGACCCAGTGGGTTCCACAGGCTGAAAACTGGAATCTGCAGCCAACCGGAAGTTGTCGACTTTGGTTCGTCACCCGAAACCATCCTGGTGTCTACGAAGCAGCTTGGATTTCTTCTAACAACTCTTTTCAGCCAGAGCAGCCTCCATGGGGCATCCCTATTAAAATTTTTGCTTTCCGCAGAGCTTAAAGCGAAGTTTGGAGCAAGCACGGATGGAGGTGTCCCAGGAGGATGACAAAGCACTGCAGCTCCTTCATGACATCAGAGAACAGAGCCGGAAGCTCCAAGAAATCAAAGAGCAGGTATGACTGCTTACCCGGAGCAGTGTGGCCACACAGCCAGCTCAGACCTCTAATCTCAGAAGTGTTTGAGGGACAGGAAGGGGTAGGGGGCAAAGGGTGGCAGCAGAGGGAGAACAAGAAAGGTAGGTCAGTGGAAAACTTTAGATTTCCCATGGCTTATATAAATCATACAGTACTTGCTTATTCCAGCTCCTTTTGAAGTCTGCATTTCAATAATAAAGATGTTGTTTTTGAGCAACGGCAAGCCAACTTCACCTTATGAAACAAATATGACCCACTACCTATTTTTTGTGGCTCACAGCTGGGAATGGGTTTTCCATTTTTAAATGATTGGAAAAAAAATCAAAAGAAAAAATGATATTTTGTGACATATGAAAATGTTATGGAATTCAAATTTCAGTGTCTATAAGTGAAGTTTTATTGGAACACACTCATGATCGTTTATTAACTTATTGCTCACAGCTGCTCCCATGCTACGGATGTGGAAGTAAACAGCTGTCCCAGAGACCGTGTGGTCTGTAAAGTTGAAAACTCCTTATTCTGTGGCTTTTTGCCGAAAAAGTTGGCCAATCCCTGCTTACGGTGGTTCTAAAGAAAGTAAAATATTTCTGTAGCTTTTCAGTTTAATATATCTGTAGCACTTTAAGTTTTTGAGAGAAGCCAAAGTAGCCATAGTTTTAGTTATATAAATTAATATCCTAGAAGAAAAGTTTGAGCAGTTCAGGCTGAGCCAGAGTTGACACGGCACCTCTGAGCACAGAAAACCTTCCCCTATGTGTTCAGAAAAGAGAATTGAGGCCTTTAAAAAGCTCACCCTTTTCTCCCCTCTTTCTAAAAAGGCTTTCTTTCTAGATGGCTCACTTTTATATTGCCTCATTGTTTCCTTTTTAGCACAGATTTTTCTGTCTTTTGAAGAAACTGTAAATAGAAACTTTAATGAAGAGATGGCAGTGAGTAATTGGAGAGCTGAATTATCAGCTGCCAGGCAACTCTCATTCACTTCAGAAAATCTAATGGAAACACTGATGAAAAATGAGCATTTTTGTCTCTGGGTAGCACAAACTTAGCCATCTGTGCGGCGTAAATGCAAGAAACTCCTGCAAATAACTCGATCCATTAGTTACACTTTAGAGAAAGAAAGATTTGTCTTTGGGGGTTTGTTGAAACACTGTATTTGTCACCTTAATATTTTAAAGTGATGGGTTAATTTCCTCTTGCTTGATAAAAATGTTAGAAATAAATGTGCATAGGCAGCTTTGCAAACGGATTATCAAGTCTGAACAATACCAACCTTAGAGATTTTGAAGGACATGCATATATTTTGAGAAATCTGCTTTGACAGGTGACTCATGCCCCTTTTATCAACATAGTTTTTCATCCTTAAAGTTTCAGGTGGTAGGATTTTTTTTCTTGCGTTAGTTCAGTGTGTTTGGAAATTTACTTTTTGGGGACATCCTGGGGAAATGAAAGCTGTACTTGGCCACCAGAGGGAGCAGCTGGTGCCCATGAACTCCATAGAAATAGAATTACCAGGACATTTTGAAAAGGTGTATACTGGTGTGTGAGTTCAAAGAAACGTCTTTTGTGATTCATACCCCTGTCAGCATGCATGTGGAGTTTTAGATTTAATGACTGTTCAAAGTTCCATGGTGGGGGGTCCTTCTCGGTTTCCGATTTTATTTCTCTTTGGAAGAAGGTTATATTAAAATGACTTGTGGTACTTTTTGTGAGAGCAGAATGTTTGCAAACCAGGAGAAAGCTTTTAATGCTTACAGCAAACTTCCAGTATTTGGTTTGCGGCATATTGATTCCTCCAAGATTTGGGATTAATTCTCTGTTCTTCCTTTCAAAAGCTAATTATCTGTACAACTGTTTATTTAAAAAAATATTTTGCTTCAACCTCGCTACTCCTTATGGAGTATTTGGATTTAGTTTACAATAAAAACACCTAAAGGTCTCAGTTTGATTCATACACCACTGTA
Source organism: Chinchilla lanigera (assembly GCF_000276665.1). NCBI lineage: Eukaryota > Metazoa > Chordata > Mammalia > Rodentia > Chinchillidae > Chinchilla > Chinchilla lanigera. The sequence goes on from NW_004955455.1 coordinate 11,788,705, forward strand.
GCAATTGCTGATTCTTCCTTGCCCCTCCCCTTCTCAGGAAAGGAAACAGAAGTATGGGTAACGTAGAAGTTATTTGCAGCAGGGTTTCTGGATGATTAGGGCCACGCATACATGCTACCCCCCTCCCCACTTCTGAGCTTCATGTAGAAAACTTGCTTTAAACGGGCCGTGAGAGCTGTTCCCTATACTGACCTGCTCAACTCATGCCCACGAGTCATGCAGTGTGAAAACAAAACAGCGTTCTCAGCTGCTCTTAGAAGCAGACCTGATGATGTTCTTTCATGTTTCTCCGGAAGCAGGGATTCATTTAACTGTTGGATTTATAGGATTTCCTTGAAGGCTCAGCATAATAACTGGAGATCAGCAAATGAGTTGGAATTCCTTTATGCTACCCATGGCAGGCCCACTGTGCAAGAGCTCCAAGAACTGACAGGGATGTTGCCTGATCCTTGTCTTCCTCCCCCTTGGGGTTGACAGCTCTGGAAAGAAAGATGTCAGGGGCCAAGGGTATGATAGAGGTGGGGACATTCTGTCCATACTCTTGACCAAACACAACAATTACGTTCCTTCTTTGCTGATGTAAATTCCAGAAAGAAAGGGAGCCTGAGGATAGAAGATGCCTAAGACCTTCCAGCCCTGTGCTACTTTTGCAGATTGGAGTTTATGCTTCTGGGAGGGCTGGCTTTTTCTTTGGACACGGCAGGCTCAGAGACAAGAGACCGTTGTACCTCTAGGGTGGCATAAAATGTTTTAATTATTTTAAATTAGAGGAAAAAATTGAGTTTTTAGGTTAGAGACACTGTTTTTATAGGTAATACAACATTTTGGTGTTTATATGAAGGCAGCTGTAAAATATAATTTTATATGCATACATATATGTATAATGTAACAGATAATATACATATGTAATTATCATTTTTAATGGAGGAAGGGGTCAACAAAAGCCCAGTACTGCAAGCCAAGAAGTCATAATACATCCTCGGCTGAGGAGGGTCTGGAGAAGTGATGGCGAACCTTTTAGAGACAAGTGGCCAAACTGCAACCCCAATCCCACTTACTTATCACAACGTCCAACACTACAATTAAACCTGAATACTGAGGTTTTAGTAAAAGAAAGACTCAGGCATTGACATCTTTTGTCTTAAAAATAAACAGTGTGCGTGCCATAGGTTCACCACTACTGAACTCTAGAAAAACCCCAAGGAAAGGATGTATCATTTCACTTATGGCTCTTGTTTCACTCTGAGGGTTTAGATGATTGTGAGCAGTTATTATAGACCTTTGGTTATTTCATCTAGCATCACCTGCTTAGACAGGAAACCTGTATGCCCATGATCCCGGGAACTGATTATCAGTAACTATGCTTTTGGATGGGAGGGAGTAGAATGAGACCCACACTCTAGCTGGGCTCATATTTTACCTTCCTCTCTACTGATGACATAGAGAGAGGTGTGCTTACATGAAGATCATCCAGTTTTCTATAAGAATATCACTACCTATTTAGTGTATACTGGAAGACTGCTTGTTAAAATGAGATGAAAGGTGTATATGATAACCTATAATTAAAAAATGGAAATTACGATTTATTGGTTAAAAGAATCCTTGCTAGCCGGGCATAGTGGTACATGCCTATAATCCCAGCTCTTTGGAGGCTGAGGCAGGAGGATCGCTGTGAGCTTGAGGCCAGCCTGGGCTACATAGTGAGTTTGAGGCCAGCTTGGATTACATGGTGAGACCCTGTCTCAAAAAACAAAAAGAAAAGCAAAAAATATCCTTGCTAAATTAGTGCCTTACCAATTATTTTTTGAGAGTAGATCTTAGAGGTATTACTGTGCTTTTGATTTAATTCCCTGTTCTTTTTGTTTTATGTTTCCTCCTTTCACTCCAGTCATCTTGGATTAGATATTCATTCATAACCCTTATACATAACATTGATTTTGCAAATGCAGAGTATTTCTATTCTTGGTCTACAAGTTTCAAAACCGTTGCCGTTTCTTCTAGTAAATCCTCTCATGAAAAAAAGCCTCAATTCAAATGTTCTTTTTTGATTTTAGAAATTCAGTTTGGAAAAGATTGGGTTGTTTGGACCCCTTTAAAGGAGTTGTTACAGGGGAACAAAGTAGTTATTTCCTGTGAATTTAATATTGCAAGTTATATTCTCCAGAGCCAGTGTTTTGTGCCTCTTCCAAATTTCAGGGTGACTTGTACCGCAGGAGCAGTGTTAAGTTCATCCTTCAGTTTGGGGCCCAGAAAAATTAATGGGGAGAAACTGACAATGATGAGTTTCACTTTCCTGGATGTTGTCCATAGAGATTTCCAATTACCCTCTGGTGCCATTTGAAAGGTTAATTTTAAAACTAGTACCATATCTAATTGTATTAGGAGCACATGACTTCCAAAGGACAAATCTATAGAAATGATTATCTTTGGAGGAGAACCACATATGAGCAGTTTTTCTTCATTTAAAGAACAGTGCTGCCAGCCTTCCTGCTAAGTTATACCTTAAGATGCTAGGCATATTGTATGGTGGGATTTGCTGTGAGGATTTTATTACCAGCAGGTGTTCCTGATGGATTTACTCAAGGTGCATGTTCTGTATTAAAGCAGTTTAAAGATTTTAGGTTAATTCCTCTCTCATCTTCCCCCTTTTCTCCACTTTCCCCAGGTGGAGTCTTTCTCTCTGGGTCTGTTTCCACTTACTTTCTCTCTATGTCTGTGGGTCTGTCCTTCGCCACTGTGTCTTCAATGCACATCATTCTGTGTGGTTGATATCCTTCCATCTTCACTGTCGGCCATTTCTTTTCAGAGACTCTGAGTTCACCTGTATTCCATTGCCTGCTCTTTAGGAATACCAGGCTCAAGTGGAAGAAATGAGGTTGATGATGAATCAGTTGGAAGAGGACCTTGTCTCAGCCAGAAGACGGAGTGATCTCTATGAATCCGAGCTGAGAGAGTCTCGGCTCGCTGCTGAAGAATTCAAGCGGAAGGCCACAGAATGTCAGCATAAACTGATAAAGGTAGCCAGGAGGGTTATTTCTGGATGCAGTCGTCGATGATCTTAGCACTGTACAATGCTTAATGGGTATAGGTTTGCGATATAATAGGACACATCTTGGGAAATTCTTGGGTCTTTATTTGTAGGCTCTGACATCATTATTATTTATTATTATTTTGGTTATAGGGCCAGGAGAGTATTATAGGTGGTGTTGTCTATGAGACTTTTAGGCTGTTGAGATTTCCCACTATGGTGTATCTTTTTAATTACAGGCTAAAGATCAAGGAAAACCCGAAGTGGGAGAATATTCCAAACTTGAGAAGGTATATATTCCATGATTGGTCTTGCTATTCTGGGTAGATTTTTTAATGTTACTGTCAGTGGCCAGTCATTGATTAAGACTATTTTTGCCATCAGTGACTGAAAAATTCTCTTCTAGCTTTATTGTATTTGATTTTATTTTTGGTGCTAAGGATTGAACCCAGGATTTGTACATGTTAAATACAGGACCATCTACTGAGCTATACTTCCAGCCCCTTCAGGTTTGGTGGGCTGCCTCCGGGTCACCATGTCTGCTTTAAACTATGGTTCTAAAAGAGAGACAAGACTTCAGGTTTAGTCCTGTCTTCTCACAATAAGACCATAAACCCAGACACTTGGTAAAACACATGAAGATTGTTCCTGTTGGAAGGCACTGGGCAATTCTGACTCCCTTTTTACTGTTTATATATTGCTAGTCCTAGAGAAATGGTTCACAGGGAGGTGTTCTCAGGGGTGTGCAATGACTTCAGAAGGACTGATAGGCCGCTCTTCTTGCTTGCCATGAGTAGGTTCTGGAAAACAAACCCAGGCCCCACAGAAACCTCAAGGAAAGAAGACTGCACTAAATGTTGCAAGATATGAATGTTAATTTCCCTTCTGCTTTATTTCTTGGGATTTTAATTCTAGATCAATGCTGAGCAGCAGCTCAAAATCCAAGAGCTCCAAGAGAAGCTGGAAAAGGTAAGCCTCCGGTGATTTCTCAGGACCTTACCCTCACTTCTACATACTTTTCTTGGCCTTGATCTGGAGCCCTAAAGATGAAAGAAACAGAGTTAGTCACCTAGCACCAAGGAAACTGAAGGGGAAGTGAGCTATTACCTGAAAATATCAGAGTACTGAATATACTTTTTCCTTCTGAGATGTGTTAGCAGTCTATATTTTTAAAAACCAAGCTGTCTGAGTGGAAATTATACATGACAGAACTGAGGAGGGGACTTCTCATGCCTCAGTGATCAAAGGGCTAGCTCCCCATTCCACCCTTGTAGAAGCCCGATTTTTCTCCACCCTGACTGCTTCCCTCAGAAGCATTGCTCCCTAGAGGATGCAGCAGGGTTGGAAGATCCTTGGAGCCATCATGGACTTCCGGAGGGGGTAGGTTTGGTAGATAGCATCTTTGAGGATTAGCTTTTTTTAATAACTGGATCTGTAAATTATCATGAACAAGGGTTGCTGCGCTCTTTGAAAAGTATTATTTGAAGAAAAAAGTTTAAATTATAGCTTTTACCTTATTTTCTTCTTATAAAAGTGTTACAAAATCCCCCAGGAAAATGAGCAAATGAGATAATTAAAATAAAATTATGGCCAGTAGTAAATACATTAACTCCTAGGTAGAGCAATGCATGTAGACCTTTTTGTTTGCATTCTCTATGGGTTTTTTTTTTTTTTTTTCTTTTTGTCTTTTTGAGGGTCTCGCTATGCAGTTCAGGCTGGCCTTGACCTCACTTTGTAGCCCAGGCTGACCTCAAACTCGCAACGATCCTCCTGCCTCAGCCTCCCGAGTGCTGGGATTACAGGCATGCGCCACCACGCCTGGCTTGAATTCTCTATGTTACATCAAGTTAGAGATGCAAATGGTTGTCAGATACCCTGTCAGAAATAATGTACATCAACTTTAATTGTAGGATGTATTCCAAATTCAACCATGTTGTAAAGAAGTATACCTTAGTATACATGACATGCAGACTAAAACAGATGCTTATATGTTTTTTGAAAAATGGATATAATATATCCTTGGTGTTACCTACCGTTTCTATTTAAGGTATTGTCACCACCTTTTTTACATGAATAAACTTGGACATCTGTGTCCTATACGTTTTTCCTCACAGGCAGTGAAAGCCAGCGCAGAGGCCACCGAGCTGCTGCAGAATATCCGTCAGGCAAAGGAGCGCGCGGAGCGGGAGCTGGAGAAGCTGCAGAACCGAGAAGATTCCTCAGAAGGCATAAGAAAGAAGCTGGTTGAAGCTGAGGTGAGCAGAGGTTGAAGAGAGCTGGTTGAAGCTGAGGTCTCCAAGTGGCTGTGGACTGACCCCTCACCCCTCAGTGATCACACGACCGATCATGGCTGTGCCAAGGGAAAGAAACTGCAGAACCATCCCTTGCTTGTTTTTTACCGTACTGCTTCCTTTTAGAAGATGCCTTTGAAACTCGACAGGCTTGGAAACCTTTTCTCCCAAGAGGAAAGGAAGATCTGTTTTAGCAGCTCCAAGTTGAAAGATGTCTCAACAAAAGCTTTCCTGTTTACTTGTTTTCCTCTGACCTTCTCACTAATCTGGGAGAATTTGTATTTTTATAGGCTTATTATAACTCTATCTCTGACTTTTTCTTTCTCTTCCCTCTATTGTGCCTTACTGTTGCCCCCACAATGTTCGTAATGTATTAATTCTCAAGGTTTCACCTACGACCCGTGTGCTGACAACTCTCAGATCTCTATTTTTGGGCCTTCTCTCTCGCTCATATTCTTTGTTGTTGTTGTTGTTGAAATCGGTGATATAATTATACTGAAAATACATGAGTGCCTTTCCATTATGAACACTTAAACAGTATAGACAAATATAGAGTAAAAGGTAACACTTCCTCTTTGCTTGTCTCTGCCTCCCCTCACCCTTGGTGTTTGTCCCGCAGAATTCTTATGCCATAGCTGATGTCGCTGTCCTATCGCTGGCCCTTTGCATTTCCCCACTGCAGACTGGGTGTGCCACCAGCACGGCGCTCTTTGGGGCTGTTCTCACCATGTTCCTGGCTGTCTTTCCCACTGCTCCCCGGAAATCCTGACTGGGTGTAGTAGTGCTCGGATTTAGGGTGAACACGGTGACTACCTGCACCAGCTAATACCCCTTCTCAGTTTCCTCAGATAGGTCAGGGCCATCAGCATTCTCTTGGTCACCCCGGCCTTGAGACCTTTGTGTCATCTGCTGGTCCTCAGACCCTGCTGTTCTGTGAGTCATTTGGCCGTATAAATACAGAAACCCCCTTTCTCCCCTTCATCCCTGTTTGCCGCCCTTTCCTCTTAGCTGAACAAATGTAGTGATTTCTTGACCTTGTGCTTGTAGTCCCTCCTTTCTTCCAGCTGGCTCGTACAGCGTCAGATTCCCAGACCCCAAGCACCCCACCTCATCCCAAACCCTTTAGTGGTTCCATATATCTTAGATGCACCTCTGAATCTGGTACCTAAAACTCAACCATTTGAATTTTGACTCTCAAATGCCGTCCTTTCACCTGTTCACCTGCTCTTTCCTGTCCTATGCCTACCCACACCCGGGGCCTAAATTGGCCCTGGAAGGCCTCCTGTTTCTCCCTCTGTGTGTGACTCGTCCACTCTCCTCCTGTCGTCCCTACTCCTACCCACCCTCACTATCCCTCTTCCAAGTTCACACTTCACCTGTGTCATCCCACCACTCAACTGTGTAACTGTGTGGCTGAGTCCTCCCTCCTGCCTGCTACCTCCCACAGTACCCTGTAGCTGCTTGCCTTGTGGTTCTTTCCCCTCTTAACCTATTGTGTTTGTTTCTGTTTGTCTTATCTTTCCTAAGGGTGGGAACTATATCCTCTTCCTCTCAGTACTTTCTGTGATGCCTAGTGTGGTACTTTGCAGATAGTAGGTGCTTGGTAAATATTTGAATGAATGAATGCACTCTTGTAATCTATACAACGGAGCACCTGGATTGCAGTCTTATTTTCCTCGCTGTTGCTTCAGGTGCCTGAGACTTCTTTTCCTGATTCGAGTGTATGCTTCCTGAGGGCTCTTTCCCTCGGTGCAAGTGATATGCCCATAGTGGTTGCTCCATTAAAACTCTCTGATTGATTCACGATCTACAGGAACGCCGACATTCTCTGGAGAACAAGGTAAAGAGACTAGAGACCATGGAGCGTAGAGAAAACAGACTGAAGGATGACATCCAGACAAAATCCCAACAGATCCAGCAGATGGCTGATAAAATTCTGGTGAGCAGGAATAAAAGTTGCAAAGTTCACAGATAACAGACTAGAGGTTGCAAAGGGAAGGGGGTAAAAACAAGAATAAAACGTGATCACAGGGGAGGTATCACCAACTAGGTTAACTAAGAGAGGTGTTTTCAGTGTGTGACATGTTGTAGAATAGCATGAATAACTAAATATTGGACTTTTCAGTACTGGTACTAGATCTGCCAATATTATTTTTGTTCTGTTTGCTCCTGGCTGGCATTTTTTTCAGTAGAATGTGCATTTCAAAATTTTTTTGGAGGTTAGGAGAGTTTTTATTGAAAATAGAAACAAGAAGAATAGCTCCTGGATTTCCAGGAGGGGTATGATTTTTGATACATTTTTATAGGCACATTGACATTCTTCTGGTAGTAGTGCTTTGTATGGCTCTTAACTTTGCAGTGTCAATTTAAAAAGCTGTGGGTTTAGACCTTTAAGATCAAAACTCAGATTCTTGCATTTAGAGAAGAAAGAAATTAGTCATACAGAATTGTTTTTCTCAGGGTAGTATTTGTCATAGATCCGTGCTCACCCACTCACTCTCTCTGCTACAGTTGGTTATTATTGTTATTTCTTGAATTTCCTTAGATGTAGTAGGTCCCTTTTTATAATTCTAATCATCCTGATTCTGTCTCAGGTTCTGATGACCAAATTAACTTAATCAAGGAAGGCGTGGGTTGTTGAAGTTGCAGGTGTGTTGAGGTTTTGCCCTTGTTAGGGAGGAGAGTAGCATCTTTGAAGGACTCTCCTTGGCTGTCATTCCCAAAGCCAGAAATCTGATGTCGTGTTGGAGAGACTCAGTGATGACCTGTGGTCCATTAGTAACCCCTCCTGTCCTGCTCCTAGGAGAGGCTCTTGGGTAACTGGCTGTTCTTCTCTACTATAAGGAGGTGAGGTGGTGAACAGGTCACTTTCTCTCTCTCTCTGTCTCTTTGCATCACTTCTGGAAAAGAAGGTGCCAGCAAGTATATGAACTCAAGAATGATCAACTTGTATAGTACTTATATCAAACTCAACCCAACCCAACCTTTTGACACTTGATTCATTTTTCTGTATACTCATGAATATATGGATGTTTTTGAGCAAATGAGTAAAAGAGGAGTTGGTTGAATTGTTTTGCTTTGACACCGTCTTTATATGCACGCAAAGACAAATGTGACTGTTAGTCTACTTTTTCTGTTCTCTTGTTCCATAGTCAAAGTTTCTCTGGGCTATTGTCAAGTGTGTGAGTTTTATCGTGAGTAAAAATAGAACCCACCACTGCTGTCCTTTGCTTGGTACAAACAAAGTGGATAACTCTGTTTAATGGTTTCTCTGTTTAATGGTGATGTGTTCATTCATTCATTCAACAAATATTTAATGAGCTTCTACTATGTGTCAGGCACTGTTCCAGGAGCTGGAAATGTAGCCCCGAATAACAGTATTGCATAACATGACTGAAGAGTTGATCCATTACCTATAGAAAAAGATATGCTTAAAAAATGACAACAACAACAAAAAATGCCAAACTGCCAAGCAGATATTAAAAAATCTGCTTTCCGAAGGTTCATTTGCAACTAAACAATGTAGGAGTATAGAGTTCTGCATTTCTGGATTATGTGTTGCAAACTTCCATTCCTATGCAGGACAGAAATTTAGTTTTAAAGTTATTAGCCTCAGGTATCTGAGTTTTTGACATATTTTTAGATTCTGATTTCTGTACCATCTTATGAAGACTGAAACTAAGAAAAGATGATTATGAAGTGATTTCTAAGTAAAAGAGATTTCCTTGTCTGAACGTATCTTACCACCTGCCCGAGGACCTCTGTGGCTGTGACTTAACAGGAGGTGCCTTTTGCTCAAGAACCCTGTGCTTAGGCTTCAGAGTATCTAGGACATGGGCAAAGAGTGGTCCTCAATGCTGTTACATAACGATGACGCTTGGGAACAGATTCCAAAATACCATTTGCCTTAAAATATTTGCTATTCCGATAAGAACTTTCAAAACAGATAATTGGAGTTCTCATTACAGCAGTCTTTTCCTTTAATCAAAGAAGCCATTGCAGGCAATCCTTTAGTGAGTATCACAGAGCCCTTAAAAATGTTTTTATTAATTAGAATCCTGTTTACATTCAACTTTCCAGGATCACATCTGTTAAATTGCAATGGATTTTGTGCACCTGGTCTCAAGATTGAACATTTTAATGGTCCCCAAAGTAAAGCCCATGCCTGCAGACTTTAGAATTTCCAAAGCTTAATCACTAACATTTTATGTGCATGTGAATTTCAAAGTACCCGCCCCCCATTTTATGGACATATCCTGTGTAATTTCCTCATTCTTCAAAATTCTCATAATTGCTTCCACTTTGAAGAAAAAATTCATAACAGTATGAAGAGATGAAAACTTGGAGTAATGACTCTTTATATCAGTAATTAACTAATGGGTCCAGATTTATAAGAATTAACATTAGATGCAGCTATCTGCATTTAGAGAATATTTCAGTGAATTGAACACTATCTTTTAAAAGATCAGTTTATAATACATTGGCAAATGAATTGGTATAATTTTCAAATGAATTACAGTTTTGTTTAAAAGCAGAAAACTTAGCAATAAAAGATCTAATAGAACCTTAAATTTGAGCTATTTATATTACTCCAGCTTCTCTTCCCATCTTTAATATGTATGTGTATACTTCTGTCATTATCAGTGTATTTTGTGTTTGTCTTTGTTCCCATTAGCATCGTTTCATATAAATATTATACCACATGCACATCTCCTGACATTCACATCCTTCATGTACCAGCCAGTTAAAATAGTCATTCAAGGGCCAGAAATATAGCTCAGCGGCACAGCGCCTGCCTGGCAAGCACAAGGTCCTGAGTTCGATTCCCAGTACCAAAAAAAAAAAATCATTCAAAACTCAAAGTGCTTGAATCGTAACGTTAGTTTTCCTTTTTTGGTAGGGTTCTTGAGCAATAATTTTGTTAATGAGAGAATAAATTATATATTCACCAGAATAAATTATAATTATTTTTCTCATTTAAGGCTGTCATAACAGTGAAAATGGCCTGAGACTCAAGACAGTGGTCAGGAGCTTTGTACTGTGCTAAACTTTTCAAATGTTGTCTTGTTATTCTTATTTCTCCATGTGAAGTTGAACACCTGCCTTTGTTGGACCTGTCACACTGACATATTTCTAATCCCAGGCCTCACGGCCCACTAGCGGTGTGTGTATTTGTGTGTGCATACTTGGACTTGGGACATCCAGGGCCAAGGCATGGTGGTGATTTCCTTCCCGAGAGCCGTAGACTAGTAATGGAGGAGAAGCTGCCTGCCATCTGTGGCACCTGTGCCAAAGTCATGTTTCCTGTGAGTGACTAACATACATTGGCTGTGTCCTTCCCTTTGCACACCTGACCACCTGTTCTTTTGTGCCCAGGAGCTGGAGGAGAAACACCGGGAGGCCCAAGTGTCAGCGCAGCACCTAGAAGTACACTTGAAGCAGAAAGAGCAGCACTACGAGGAGAAAATTAAAGTAAAGACACTTTGTGACCCTCCCTGGTATCCCTCCAGCTGTGCTGTTAGCTCCCTTCTCATCCGGGGCACTTCCGGTCACTTCTTGCTAGGCCAAAGGATTTGCGGGGAAAATGCTGTCCTAACTCCATGGTGGAAGGCTTGGGGTCTAAGGTTAAAAAAAAAAACAAAAAGAAGGGAAAAAAAAGTCATTATCTAGTACAATTCTGCCTTTAATTTTTAAAAAACTTACTGTCATTCAGTACACACTAATTTAGAGTTACCTATGCGTTCACCACATTCCTTATTTTTTATTTTCACACTTTGGCTCCTTTTTCCTTTTGTTCATTTTTAAAAATTTTTTCCTTCTGTTTAAAGTATATCCTTGACAAGCTCTTCCTTTAGTGAAGATCTGCTAGTGAGCGTTCTCTGTCCAGTTTGTCTGAAAATGTGTTTATTTAACTCCCACTGTTGAGGTGTTGACAGGAACGAGAATTTATCTTTTTGCATCACTGTATAAAGATACAGCCCCTTGACTTTTAGCTGCTAGTACTGCTATTGTGAAGTCATTTGCCAGTCTAACTACTGTTCTCTTTGAAAGTAATCCAACATTTTTCTTTAAATTTTCACTTGTTTTTAATGCTTCTGAAGCTTTACTGTTAGGTGCCTAGATATGGATGTCTTTTTATTTACTGTGCTTGCGATTTACTGCAATTTTGAATAGATTGGTATCTTTTTTATTTTAAATCAATCCCAAGAAATTAGTGGTGTTTATATCTTGAATATTTTCTCTTCTTTTCCTTTAGAGAATTTGATTTGGTATGTGTTAGATCACCTCTAGTCTATCCTTTTGCATATTTTTTATTTTTTTATCTCCTTGTGCCGTATTCTGGGTAAGTTTCTCTGACTTATTTTCCAGTTTCTTAATTCTTTCTAATCTACCGGTAAAGCTATCTATTAGGTTTTTAATTTCAGTAATAGTATTTTTTATTTCTAGACATTCTATTTGGTCCATCCTCAAATTTACTAGGTTATTTAAAACAATATGCCAGGCATGATCTTAGGCTAATTCTAGCACTCAGGAGACTGAGACAGAAGGATCATTAGTTCAAGCCTAGCCTGGGCACAACTTAGTGAGATCCTTTATCAAAACACAGAAATATAATAACTTTTGATTCTGTATATTTATTTTTAGTCTGTCTTTTATTTCTTGAGCTGCATCAAGCATAGTTATTTGATGATATATATTTTGGAGGTCTGTTTTTGCTCTTTCTATCATTTATTTTTTAATTAAGTTTATTGGTAACTTTTAGGTATACATAACGATCACATTCTCTATAGGGAATTTGTACCTGTACATGATATAACTTGATTCTCTTTTTCCCCCATTCCCCTACCCACCCTTCAACCCCTCTTCCCCTCCTTATTCACAAAAGTTTTGTTTCTGTTTTTTTCCTTCTTTTCTCATCATTTTTTTCTTCTTCCTTCCTTCGTTTCTCCCTTCCCCATGTCTAGTTCCCTTTCCCATTTCAACATTTTCTTCCTATTTCACAATATCTATTGTACATTTTTACATTTTATTTATATATTATACATTTTATTTACACTTTCCGTTTCTTACATTAAAGAAACAATGCAGTGTTTAAACACATATGTCTGATTTATTTCACTTAAGGGTATGGCCTCAAGGTGTATCCATTTAGAGATGTCTCAAGCTCATCCTTCTTTATAGCAGAGTAGTACTCCATTGTATAAAAATCCCCATCTTTTTTATCCAGGCACAGTAGCACATGCTTCTAATCCTAGCACTTGGGAAGCTGAAGCAGGAGGATTGCTGTGAGTTTGAGGCCAGCTGAGGCTACCTAGTAAGTTGAAGGCCAGGCTGAGCTATGTAGCAAAATTCTGTCTCAAAAAACCAAAACCAAAACCAAGCCCCAGTCCACCCAAAACAAAACTGAAGCTCAGGTTTATTTCATTTAGTAGATGCCTTAGATTAAAAACAGCCTTTCAAATTGACATGGTGACACAGGCCTGTCATCCTAGCTGGGAGGCTGAGGCAGGAAAACAGCAAATTTGATCCTGAACTAGGCAACTTAGTGACTTAGTAAGACTCTGTCTCAAAATAAAAATAGGTCTAGTGATGTAGCTCAGTGTTAAAGTCAAGGATTCAATCCCCAGTACTACAAAAACAAAACAAAACAAAACAAAACAAAACAAAACAAAGAAAACATCAAAACATCTTTGTATCATCCTTTTTCCTGCTTTTGCTTTCACTTAGATTTTGTCTGAAATTTCTCACTTTCTTAACAACTTTGTTTCCAGGGGAAATGTTGTCTTACCAGAAATGGATGCCAACCTATCTGTCGTTCTCCTTTTAAAATCACATTGCATTTTCTTTTTTTTTTTTGAGACAAGGTCTCACTGTATAGTTCAGGCTGGTCTTGAACTCACTATGTAGCACAGGGTGGCTTCAAACTCTGTGGTGATCCTCCTGCTTCAGCCTCCTGAGTGCTAGGATTACAGTCGTGTGCCATTACACCTCATTCACATTGCATTTTCTAATTCTCACCAAACCTTTGATTCATTCTTATGTTCTTGAGAATCTGGCAGTGGTCATTATATTGCATGTGTTATCTCTTTCCCTTCCCAGTACAGACCCTCAAAGAGTTGTTGATTTTTGTGACAATCCATTCATGGATTTGATTAGCATCATCAGAGTTGAATGGTCTTTTCTTGGGGAGTCAAACACATACAAGATTGCCCAGCATTGCCACCACTACCACTTTGGTATGACATTGTCACTTATCACTGAAAGAAATACAGGAAAATAATCCAGAAGTGACCTAAAAGTATTTTCACTGTAGTGCATTTAAAATTTTACATACCAATCTTTCTTTTTAGATTGGAATTTTTATTGGCTTCCAGACTTTTACCTTGAGATAAACTAATTTTCAGAGAATGATGAGTCTGTATAAACCCACTGGTACCTTTGGATGATGACAGTAGCCCTTTGTAAAATTCATACTGATGCTCCTGTCAAAAGCCATATGTTATCTTACATTGATTAAGGCGTCTTCAGTGAAATCTCTCATTGCTCCCCCTCCCGCCCAGTTCATCTTCTTGTTCATTCTTCTGCCATTTGAGCCCTATCAAAGCTGAGAGGTGGTTCCATCCTGATAGAGGCTTATACCTTCTGGTTCACTGTACCTCTCCGTGGTATCCGTCACTGCCAAAGTTGAGATCTTACTTTGAACAGAGTTATCCTGAAATTGTTATCCTTTCACTGTTTAAGCACATCATAAAAACAAAAGGAACATACTTGGTCAAGATATGATGTGGTCTCCACTAACCTTCTAGGTAGAAGGAACTTTGTTTTATTGATCCCAGAGAAGGTGAGGGAAAGATCTGTTGTCTATCTTCCCTCCTGGAACCTGTGCAGAACCATTTCTTTTTAACCTTTTCTGTGTTCTGTTTCCTGTTCCAGCTTTTATAAAGCCATTTTAGTAATGATTATGATCATACCCTTGATGCTACCCTGTTCTTGCTCATAATTTTAGAATCAAACTTAGACATCCAAGAGAGGAGGCCACTTATCATCCTACTGAGCTGTTTCCCGCCTCTCACGACCCTGTTCTTCACCTTTTGCTCTTCTCTGCCAACTCCCATTCTGTGTTTTTCATCAGTCCTAGTTTAAAGCCTCCTTTGAAACCTGTTCTTTCCTTTATCATGTGCACCTCTTCCCTGCTGACTCGCTCTTTTTAGGGATGCCGTCCCCATGAGCTGTGAAGGCTTCCTCACAATAGGCATTGTGGGAAAGGCAGATTTCAGTCCTGTCCATGACCCCAATTCTTGCAGCTTTATCCCCAATATCCTGTTCTTCTTTATGCAGTAGTATCATTTGCAAAAGTAGAATTGATTCTCTGTGATGAAAAAGACAGGGTCATGGCCAAAGGCCACTTGTTTTGGCAACTGGTAGAACTCTGTGTCTCACAGAACTTTAGATCAAGCTGGTCGTTGGTGACACCATTACTGTTTTATTTTACTTTTTCCTCTTGGGGATAGTAGGTGCTGACAGTGGTGTTCTCAGCTGTGAGAACACATGGTTTCTATCCTCCTGGGAAAGGTTTCTGTTCCCACTGACTTTTCTTTCTTCTAGCTGGATCAGAGGAAAGAAACCTTTTTTCCCATTTGGTATCTTTTCCATCCTTTGACTAACTACCTGTGTTATTGGTGGGCAACATCTTCTGGTCCCTGGTTGTTTCAGAACTCGGCCTCAGTCACACGGACTTCCTCTTCTCTTCAGCTTCTTCCCTCCACACAAACCCTGGGCGTGTCCAGAATTAATTTTGTACAAATTAGCATCAGGGGACATTCTGAGAACCACTGGTTTGTTGGCTAAGAAAAAGTTGTCCTCAGGTAATAGTCGCAAATTATAAAAACTTTATTTTTGAGGTCTAGATTATGAAAAAGATCTTTCTCTCCCGTCTCATTCTGGAGTCTAATTCTTTTTGGATGTATCCTTCTGGTCTTTAAAATCAGGGTTGCTGATTTTAAAAGAAGTTCCAAGAGACCCACTGTTACTTGCTATTTGATGGTGGGATCTGAATCCTTAATCTTATCCTGTTGGGAAGCAGACTTTCCATAGTTGCCTTCTTTTGCTCTTGACTTTGGAGGCCGTGGGCCTTGCTACCACTACTTCCCCCACTTCCCCACCTCCTTTTTCTCAAGTGTCCCATTTAGTTCTCCCCTTGGTGTGGCTCCCGGGACATTCACTTCTCTTGTTTCCGTAGGTGTTGGACAATCAGATAAAGAAGGACCTGGCGGACAAAGAGAGCCTCGAGAACCTGATGCAGAGACACGAAGAGGAGGCCCACGAGAAGGGCAAGATTCTCAGCGAGCAGAAGGCGGTAGGTAGAAGGACTGACAAAGCCAATTTTCCAGGGAGTGCTGTTGAAATTTGCCGAGAATCACTCACTTGAAAAGACTGCACTTTGGTGATTTCTTTCTGTGCAAGCTTGTGGCGTTTGTAGGAAACAGGAAGCTTTCTCCGAAACCACTTCCTGTCCTCAAAGCCATGGAGCCAGTGGCTCTGGGTGGCGAGTTTTGTACTCCTCTTTAATAGCTCCTGCTGATCTGCCCCCTCATGAGATTGTTTAAAATGCCCAGTGGCTTTGGTTTCCTGCATTTTTGTGCTAAATGTGACGATTTCTCTCCTTTCTAATTAATCCACGTAGGCAGTTGTTTCAGGAACTTGTAGCTAACAGCATTCACCTATGATGCTTCTTCTTAATACTGCTGTATTATGTGTATGATACTGTATTATCTCATACCCTGTTGAGACTTCCCGCATCAGAATCTCTAAGGCAGGGTCCTGGGAAAGTGTATTTTTAACCAGTACCCACTCTATTCCACCCCCAGTTCTTATGATTCAGTAAGTTGGGGAATATGAAATATGTGATAAATATGAACTTGTACATTCAAGTTAGAGGTTCCTGCAGGCCAGGCCACATGCAGACGACGGGACTATAAGGGACTCTGTTTATTTATAGGATGTCAGGTTCTGGAATAGTTCCTTCTGTGTATTTCCAATGGAAGCCACTCAGCTTGTGGGAGGAGGAGCATTTAATTTTGAAAAACAATGGAGTAGTGATGTCTATAATCTTCAGGGTATGGACTAGTTGAGTCCCTTGTTACCTCTGGCCAAACCACTGGCATATATGTGCTGCCAAAGCGAGCACACCACTGGCATTTCAGATAAGACTTTTATCTGGGCTCACATGCTCCACATTAATCCCATTCTGCTGTAACCGTGTGTGTGTGTGTGTGTGTGTGTGTGTGTGTGTGTGTGTGTGTGTGTGAGGTTTCAAAAGTCCCCTGTGTTTCAGATGATCAATGCCATGGATTCCAAGATCAGATCTCTAGAACAGAGAATTGTGGAACTTTCTGAAGCCAATAAACTTGCAGCAAACAGCAGCCTCTTTACCCAAAGGAACATGTAAGTGTTCAGATTCTGTGTACATTATCACACTTTGGTCTTCTCTCCTAGTATGTAAACTTTGTTGTCCTTCGTTCTGATAGAGCTGGAGCAGATTTATTCTTGCCCTGGCCCTCCCATACTTTTTTTTTTTTTTTTTTTTTTTGGTCTTTTTGAGACAGGGTTTCACTATGCAGTTCAGGCTGGCCTTGAGCTCACTTTACGGCCTAGGCTGTCCTTGAACTTGCAGCAATCCTCCTGCCTCAGCCTCCTGAGTGCTGGGATTACAGGCATGTGCCACCATGCCTGGCTACCGCTCCTCTACTTGTTTGCCTTCTCTTAAGTGAGTTGTCTTGAGTTGAGTTTTCTTAAATACCTCACATTACCATCAATGTTTTGCTCTCTCGAAGGAGGCTATTTATAGCTTGCTTTTGGAGAGCTGCTGTCCTTGTTTCTCAGACTTGCCTCCCCTAATTAGTAAGAGGTGATCTTGTGTGCACCCAGGTGGGCCATCCATTCTGCTGCAGTTAGGCCGTGCCCTGGGGAGGATGTCTGGACTTTACAAGGACTGTCTGTATTTGGGGCACTTTGATCCTAATCTTTCTGCCTGGAAAATTATAATCTCCAGGATTTTTTTCCCCTTAGATTTTTTCTCTTTGAAGATCTTTCAAAAACATTTCCTAACACAAACCAGTTTGGTAGGCTGCTTTTCAGTCTTTGAGTTGCTCTAGTTTTGACACTTGTAAGTGGTTTGGTGGTGAGGTAAGGAAGTCCTACAAAGAACTAGAAGAAACAGCACTCTGTTTTCATCAGACCTTTTCCCCAGAGCCTGTGTTAAGGAGCTATGGAGGCGTTCTCGTAGCTAAGAGGGCCCCTTTCTGACTCTCCAAGAAAGAAATGAAAAGGTCTACCAAAGGACTGAAGTGTTAGTATCTCTGACAACCTAAGTTTCTGTCCTTAACCCCAGAGGCAAGAGACTCTCAGATTCCCACCCTATGATCATGTCCCCAAGGGCAGATCAGGAGGGAGCTAACCTGGGAATAGCCACAGTTCACTCGATGAGGGCACACACTGAAGCCGTTTCTGCCTGTCCTTCTAAGGAGACATGCTCAGCTCTGACATGACTGTGATTTTGTTTGGATCCTCCCACCACCCCCACCAGGAAGGCCCAGGAAGAGATGATTTCAGAACTCAGGCAACAGAAATTTTATCTGGAGACCCAGGCTGGGAAACTGGAGGCCCAGAACCGAAAGCTGGAAGAGCAGCTGGAGAAAATCAGCCACCAAGATCACAGTGACAAGAATCGGCTGCTGGAGCTAGAGACAAGATTGCGGGAGGTGAGAGTGTGGGGTGATCTCTTGAGAGGCTTTGTTGCAGGATGCAGGTCTCAAACCAACCAGTTCTCAAGCAGAAATCGGTATAGATGCAGGAGGCATTGTGCATGACAAATAAGAGCTACAGACTGTGCCGCATGGATCTGGTTAGAATCTGTCTCCACTTCTTATTAGTTTTATAACCTCCATTAATTTTTCAGGCTACTGAATCTTTCTGTGCTCCAAGTTTCTTGTTGGTAACATGGTAGTGATAGTGGTGTCTCTTTCCTAGGGTCTTGTGGGGATTATATAAATTGGGGCATCTGTCAAATGAGAGCAGAATAATTCCTCCTTTACCAGAGTTTAATGAGGGCCACACCATGTAGTCCATACGTGGATCTGGGCACTGTTGGACATGTAACAGAGCTCAGTGACAGGGGGTTTGTTAGTGACAGAGGTCTCATAATGACAGGGCAAGAATAAACCATAAAACCAAACTTAAGTTTATTTGATGGAATAAATTCTCTTCAAATGAGAGCAGATGTGTTCAGGGTGATATGGCCATACACAGGAATTCTTTTCAGAGATATAAGGAAGCTGGAAAAAAAAGCCAGGTTTTTAAGAGGAAAGTATAGCAAATTTGGTTGTAGATATGTTAAGGTTGACTGAAGCCATGAAGCTACATTCTTATATTGTGTGTTTATTAAATGTGTGCTGTGTGCCGGTTATTAGCCTGAATATACAGTGGTGAGGACAGGAGTTCTTGATTTGGGGGGTTCTCAGCCTAGTAGCCAGGGGTAGGTGGCTACGTAGAAGCAGGATTCAAGGGTAGTGGTTATTGGAAGTTGGACACGTGGGCTGGGAATGAAGATACAGTGTCTCATACATGGTAGATGCTCAAATATTTGTGATGGAATTCTTCAAAGAGCAGATGATCTTTCTTAAGGAAAATACTGTTAAGCATACAAGTCTGAGGACTGAACTTTGGGGGATAAACACGTATAGGCAAGTCTTAATTTGTACTAGAATATTAAAATGAAGCCCTTTTCCAGAGAACAGAAAAATGGTATCATCTCATGTTTTTAGCAGTTGGGGAGGTGTGAAACCGGCTTCTTTAGGATCACCTGGAGTGTTTTAACACGCAGAGTCCTAGGTGTTCACCTTCAGCTTTTCAAGATGGAATTGGCAAGGGGGAAAGGAATTTGCACTTTAACAAACCCCTAAGTGACTCTTGTTTTCCCTGGAATTTGAGATTGTTTGAAAGCCTTAGGGGGTGGTCTTTTATTATCCGGGATATATTTTCACTTTTCCTGGTAGAAGCAGCCTTCAGGGTATGAGTGTAAATAATCCAGACAGATTTCTTTATCCTGGGAACATCGTCTGCTGTCTTTTGCTTTCTTTTTCCACATATGTGGGTCTTAGCAAGCCTGCCGTACAGCTTCTCTGGGCAATTAAAATGTCCCCAGGAAGCTTGCTGCCTTTTTCACGAATCGCTGTGGCTAGCTCCCCCAAGGATGGTAGGAGAAACTTAAAATGTTTCATGAGAGGCTCAGGGCTCTATTCTCCCTGGGAGTTGTGGAGTTTAGCTCTAAATTTAACAAGACTGGTCTATCTTCTCTTGGCCACATGCTGCTGTTGAGATTGAGGGCAGAGGCCTCAGCTTCCAGTTTGGTCTACTTTAAAGGGCCTTTAGCCCTCGCTAACTTTTTTGGGTGGAGGCGGGCATTCTTCTCTTCCCTCTCCTCTCCTCTCCTCTCCTCTCCTCTCCTCTGCTCTGCTCTGCTCTGCTCTGCTCTGCTCTGCTCTGCTCTGCTCTCCTGTCCTCTTTCTTCTTCTTCTTTGTTTTGAGGAAGGTTCCAGACTGGGCTTGAACTCACTGTGTAGCCCAGGCTGGTCTCAAACTCGTGGCAAGTCTCCTGAGTGCTGGGATGACAGGCATGCACCCCCATGCCTGGCTCCTTCCCCTACCTTGCAGGTAATGGTACATCTTCTTGAGCAACATGTGTGGAGTTGCCAGGGTGCAGGGCCCCTGAGTTCTCCTTTTGTTGCCCAGCATCTGTATGTGTGACCTTTGCTTTACTCGCTGTTGCCTATTTTTGGTTTTGCCAAGGAGCATTGGGAATTTTCAGGCTTGCTATAGGATCCTAGCCTGCTCTGACTGCTGGCATTTTAATGAGACAGACAGTTAGGTACAACATTTGTAAGTATGGACTTGAGCCAAACTTCTTGGGTTCAAATACCAGCCCTTCCTTTTTTTTTTTTAAAGTTATGTGACATTTGCTCAGTTGGCTACCATCTCAGTGCCACAACTTGCTTCTCTATAGAGTGGAGGTAACAGTAGGACCTCCTTTATTGGGTTTTCATGAGGGTGAGGTGAGTGAATACAGTGCCTCTGTCTTGTATGCTTTCACGTCATCATTGTCATCATCACTGTCATCTTAATCATTATTAGAGAGGCCTCACAGTCATGGTTTCAGCTACCCCCGCTTCATTTAGGACTTCCAGATGTAGTTACAACCCTGCCCTTTCTCTTGAGTCTGTGACCCACTGTTGCAATAGTCATTAGACCTCTGCATTTCGATGCCTCCTGTGGAGCTGAAGTTCAGCACGGTAAGACTCAATTTCTTGTCTTTCTTTTCACGCTGGCTCTTGCCCTCCTCTTCCTTGTTGCAGCCAGTGGTCCCCTTTCTGTGTAATGTGTGTGTCCTGAAGTACTGGATACACCTTTGACTTTCCTCTGGCCTCTGTTCCCTGCCCCATCTGTAGTTAACCACTGACTCCTGGGGGTTAAGTCTTTTGCAATTCTTTCTTCTCCTTGAGACTTGGATGTCATCCTTTCTGGGGAGGCTTCTTCGCTCGCTGCATGCCCCATTTGTATCCCTACAGCTTACTGTGCTAAGCTCATCATCCTGGGTTCCTCTTGGCTGTCTTCTTAGACAGTGAGCTCTCCAAGCGCAACGAACATCTCTTATTTGCTTGGCCTTGGTCCCGAGGACAATTTTGCCAGCATTTGTTAGGTCAGTAGATGTGCCACAGTCTTACTTATGTGTATACTTTTGGATGTCTTGCTTCCTTCATCTGGAATTTTCTTTCCCTTCTTATCTGCTTGTTTGACTCCTTTAGATTTGTTTGAAGAATTTAATAGATTCAAAATTACCTTCTCTACCTCTCTGCTATGTTCTCACAACCTCCCTACATGTCCTGACCATTGCATTTGACCACAGTATACAGGAATGGTTGATTTCATGAAGCAGAGACTGTCTTTCATCTTTGTATTCCCTTTTACATAGAAATTGCTGTGTAAGCTTTTCTTAAATAAATGGATGAAACATTGAATAGATACATGGATGGATGGATAGATGGAGGGAGGAATTATTACCTTAGTGTGTTACCTTAATGTAGAATATCAATTTAGAATAAATCAGAGCATGACTGTTTACAAATAATTCAGCCTGTTGTCCATTTGCATTCTAACTGCAAAGGTGTTCCTATTACTAATAGGATGTTATTTATATCCGTTTACCTTTACATGCTTTTCTAATAAGAATAGTCATCATTTTTCATTCAACATTTTTACCGTGTGATTTTTCTTTTGAAAGCTGTCCACTCATTTGGATATTTGTAAAGGATGATTAGTATACACTGTCTTATATCCATAGGGGAGTGGCTCTAGGATCCCCCAGTGATACAAAAATCTGCAAATGTAAGCTGAGTGTGGTGGTGGATGGCTGTAATTCTAGCTACTCAGGAGGCTGTGGTAAGAGAATTGCAAGTTTAAGGTCAGCTTGAGCAACTATCTCACCAATACAAGGAAGGAAGGGAAGAGAGAGAGAGAGAGAGAGGGAGAGAGGGAAAGAAAGAAAGACAGAAAGAAAGAAAGAAAAGGAAGAAAAAAAAGAAAGAGAAAGCCAGTCCGCCAAGGATGTCACTCAGTGATAGAGCACACATGAGGTCTTGGATTCAATCTCTAACATTGCAAACAACAAGAACAACAACAACGTACACCAAACCAACCAACTCAGATGCTCAAGTCCCTTCTATAGAATGAAGTAGTATTTGCGTATAACCATCACATACTCTACATAAACTATACATCCTTCCTGTATACTTTAAATCATTCTAGAGTACCTAATACAAGGTGAGTGCTGTGTAAATAGTTGTTATACTATATTATTCAGGGAAGGGGCTGGGGATTTAGCTCAGCGGCAAAAGCGCCTGCCTGGCAAGCACAAGGTTGTGAATTCGGTTCCCGGTACCGGAGAAAAACCAAAAAAATAAAAAATAAAAAAATATATTATTCAGGGAATAGTGACAAGAAAAAAAGCTATATGTGCTTAGACATGTCCAGTACAAATACAGTTGTTTTTCTCTGAATATTTTCAAATAATGGCTGGTTGAAACCATAGGTGCAGAACCCATGGATCTAGAGGGCAGGCTGTACATCCTCCTGTGTTTTCTCACTGATGATCTTTGAGGTGCATGGAAGTCAGACCCATTGTATCCCCCTACCCTCCAGCCCTGAGTGCTGAGAAATTGTTTCTGAGACCAGGTTTAAGCTGCAGGTTGAACAGCAGGTCACATCTTCACTTTGTCTTCCTTCAAGGTCAACGAAGCATCTCTGCCTTTCTCCTAGGTCAGTCTGGAGCATGAAGAGCAGAAACTGGAGCTGAAGCGCCAGCTCACAGAGCTGCAGCTGTCCTTGCAAGAGCGTGAATCCCAGCTCACTGCCCTGCAGGCTGCCCGGGCTGCCCTGGAGAGCCAGCTTCGCCAGGCAAAGACAGAGCTGGAGGAGACGACTGCGGAAGCTGAAGAGGAGATTCAGGCTCTCACGGTAGGTCTGTGAGCGGCCTCTCAGGCTAAGCCATCTGTGCTGGGATGAGTGTGGTCTCTGCTCAGATGAGTGTGGTACAGAGGATCTTTGCTCACTCATAGAGATTTCAAGAGGGAACAAGTGATCCACAGAGATAGTTACTGGACAGAAAAATTGGCTTGCACAGGCTTTTTCACTGGAATCAGTATACAGTCTCTAGTAATATCTGTGCTTTCCTTAGTGTCCTGAAAAAATTCCTCCTCTATTTATTTTTAAAATAATCATCCTTATGTTTCAAATTTTGGTTTTGGATAATCTATTTACCAGGGTCTTCTACTTTAGTTTTTAATAGTCATTTAAGTAATAGTAATAGTCTAATATCTTATAGTAGTCTTTCTATCACATTTCTGTTTTTTTGTTTTGATTAACTTCATTTGTGTTAGTATATTTTTTTAAGGCTGGTGATTCTGTTTCATGTCTTTTATATGCCTCTCGTATGATCTGGATGGGGAAGTCTTCTGAATGAGAGATTTTTTCTCTAAAAAGGACCTGGCTTCCCTCCTCTTTGTGAGCGTATAGTCTACTTAACTGGAGAATTTTCTCAGGAGAGAGAACTTGGAAGGCTGGATTTAGATCTCAGTTTTTTCTGGAAGTCTCAAAGTGAGACTTTCGGGCCATTTTGCTGTGGCTAATCTTTCTTACAGTAATTTATCCAGGTTAACTAAAGAAGAGTTGTGTAAAAGAGTTGTGCCAACTCACTAACCTACAGAGAGAAATATAACTGTAACGTTGACTGTGACACTCTGGGTGTCCACTCTTCACATCTGCCCCCACCCCGTTTCTGGGAAGTCTACTTAGAAAACCCTATTCTTAGAAGGCTGCTTGGTGGCCCTGGAATCTTAAGACTAGAATGCTGAATGAATTTTAATGGCTAGTGTCAACTGAGCACATACATTTCTCATAGAAATATACTGTACCTGCCAAGTGGATGGGCACACTCATGCCTGCTGGTCAGGGTGCCCTCTTCTTGGGAGGATACAAAGCTGCTGATTGGGTTTTAAATGGGTACCTTTTCACTGTGACTCAACTTGGATGATGGCCCTATCTCCATCAGCTAACACCTCTGGACATCTCTTAGAGTGGGGTTGCTTTTATAGATGGCCAGGCACATTCATTGCTTATGATTTACCTTGTTTAAAAGGTGTGTGTGTGTGTGTGTGTGTGTCTTTAAACTAGTTTGATTCTTAGAAGTTATCTTGTTGAGTTTGGGGATCCTACTTGTCTTAGTTACTTTTCTTATTGCTTGACAAAATACTTGAGACCCAAAGTTAAGCGAGGAAAGGTTTATTTCAGTTCACAGTTTATAGAGATTTCAGTCCCTAGTAATCTGACTCCAAGTAGGGTGGCATGGCAGAGGGGAATTGCACAAGGTGAATTGCAGAGGAGAAACAGTCAAGGGCAGGCAGAAAGCAGTGAAGCAGCAGGAGCAGCAGCAGCAAGCCTGCCTTCCCTCTCTCCCTTTATATTCCATCCAGGCCGGAAGCCTATTGATTGGTGCCACCCACAACTTCGCTAATTCAAATCAGTGAACTAATTGAGTACCACACACCCTTCAGGCCAGTATCACACACCCTAGATCCAGCCAGCTCTGAAAAGTCCCACCTAGTCTCACGAGTGCATGAGACATTGGGGGACATCTAGATGCAAGCCATAACATTATTTGTATCAAATTGGGAATGAGATCTTTTGGTGCCACAGTCTTATGGGACC
Source organism: Chinchilla lanigera (assembly GCF_000276665.1). NCBI lineage: Eukaryota > Metazoa > Chordata > Mammalia > Rodentia > Chinchillidae > Chinchilla > Chinchilla lanigera. Next base: position 11,813,341 of record NW_004955455.1, read on the forward strand.
AGTCAGGAACACAATAGCTTTTACATGATCCTAGTGATGGCAGAGTAACTCCTGCATGAAGATACTTTGCAGCTTAGATTTTCTAGGACTTATGCCAAGTCTGGATATTGATCGAGACTTTAAGTTCCATCATCTCTATGAGGACACTCATCAAATAATGCTATGTGCACTCAATATTTCATTTGGCAAAAAATAGTCATGATATCTCTGTTTATACTCTGCTTTGTTTTCAAAGGGATTGAAAGCAGTTTGGCAAGATACAAATCAGTAAAACAGGACATGATAAAAATGAAAAGGCAAAGAAAATAAGTGTACAGAAGAAAAATATGGAGCTAGGAAGGACATTGATCTATAAGAATACACACCAAGAAGGCTTATACATTTCCTGGAGTTGAGTGGGTGGAGAGAGAAATAGACAGAAACACAGCATTTCTTAACTGTGATAGAGAGACACCTAAATTAGAACCACTGTTATTAATGCATTGGGTATTAATATTTCCCCTCTATGAATACCTTAGCTCTGAAAGAAAGAGAAGAAGATATCAATGATTTAATCATATTTAATGAGAACTTGCTATGTGCCTAATGCTGTGTGCTTAGCCTTTTCTCCCCAGGGTATTGGCCTGCAATTCCTCAAATCCTTTTCCTTTGGAGCTGCAAAGAAGGGCACATTTATCTCGCTGCTCTGTTGGAACTGGGAGGGCAGGTGGTGGCCATGTATCTTATCCTGCCCCTGTTTGGAAGGAGGAGGATGTAAAATAAAGCATGTGTCATTGCTGTTTATCTGTGGGGAAATTAGTCCTTTAAATCCTATCTTGCTGCTGGTTGGAATACGCTGTGTCTAGTGGCTGCTAGAAGCCGAGCACAGCAGCAAGTCACGACTTCATTTAGTCAGATGAGATCACTGCTTCAGAGCATCTTAAAAAATAAACCTCCGTAGGTCTAGAAAGTAGGGCTCTACTTCTCTTGCAGATGAAGATGCCATGGAAAATAGGGCTTGCAAAATGATGGTAGAAGTGGCTTCAGTTAGACGGCTGTTCGTAAACCCGTTATATAGAAATTCAAACCTCTGTCGGTATGCTTTAGCTTTAATTTACTTTTGAAGCTGTAGGCCACAGCCCCTATTTTTTTTTTTTAACCCCCCTTTCAGGAAAAGGGATTGAGCCCAGAGCTTTTGCACTAAACCACATCCACATACCTGTATTTTTTTTTTTTTTTTGAGACAGGGTCTCATTGAGTTGCTAAATTGCCCAGGCTAGGCTTGAATTGTAATCCTCCTGTCTTAGCCACCCAGAGTGCTAGAATTGTAGGCGTGCACCACCAGACCCTACTCGCTCTAGATTTATCTCATAGACCTGGTTATGGACAGTGTGTGGCTGTTACTCAAATGGTGTGGTTGGCTTTGTTCTGAAGAATATACTCGTTTCCAAGGGAAAAAAAAATAGTCACAAATACAATATTTTTCTCTCTCATTGTTTGAAGCCAACGTTCAGACCTAACATGAACATCAATCAAATTAAATCAGCTGGATCTAAAATGATCTCCTAGGAGGTTTGTGAGCTTCACAGCATGATGTTTTATCAATAAAAGGGAATGGTCAATTGGGCTATTATTGCTTAATTCTAAGAGGCGTCCATCTCCTAGCCTGGGAAGGGAGCAGTTACCTTGTTTGGCCTCTGCCCCTGGGCCAAATTAGATGGAACACAGCTAAATTGAAGCTCTCCTTTGATGAAGCTTGGCAGGGACAGCTGGGAGGCCATTGTTGGCCTTCCTAATGCTTTCTTTTTTCCTACTTTCACTTTACCCGTCCTGTTAATTGCATTTGCATTGAAATAGGCCATTAAAAGCTGAGATTAAGTGAAGTAGAAACCAACCGGAGAGTCAGGTTTAAACAGAAACATGCTTTTAAGATACTTAGTTATTATTGGTAGAAAAGAGTTTTCTGCTTGGACTTGATATAGAAGGCTCCATGTAATCCCTGCATTTAAGAAAGAGAATTTATAGTGCACAGATGGGTCATGTGACTGAATTGCCGGGTAGGGTGTGTGCTTAGGGTTCACCAGTAGGGCCTCATGGACATGCTTTCTCCCCCATGTTCTTTTACTGATTTCAGTCAAGCGACTATTTGAATAAGTAGGAGTCAGAAGCTTAGAGATACCCATGAAAGGAATTCTGCACAGTGTGATTATGGGATCCCAAAATCACCTTCTCTGATTTGTTAAAATTATTAATCGGTCCACACTCTCATTCTTTTACATATACATCAAGCCCTGTATTTAATTAGAAAGCCATCTGCACAATAGTCAGGGTGTAAAATTGGGGCATGTAAGGTGGCGGTCTGGCTCACAGACTACATTCACCAGAAAAGGGATGGGTTTTCGGAAGCCAGGGATTCTAGAATCATGACTCGGAATTTAGAATCAGAAGGTAGTTAGACCTCTGGACCCTGGTTTCCTTTCCTCTAATCAAGGCCATATTGCAATTTACATATTTCCTCTTTTAAATTTCCTTAAAATTAATGAAGACACAAAAACTCCCCAGAGAGCGTGTCTCTGGTTCTCAGGTGTGGCTGGATGTATTCTGCTCAGCCGCCTCAGTGTCACCTAACACTAGGTCATGGTACTCAAGTGGGTTTGTGGGTCTTTAATGGTTCCCAAGGTCAGATGATTTTTGTAATGATACTTAGGTATCATTTTGCACTTTTCACTGTGCTAACATTTGCACTCCCTAGGGTCCTCAATAATTTTTAGAGTATAAATGTTTATTTCCTATACCACCTAATACCTGATTAGCATTCAGGTATTTCACTGAGAGAATCCTAAGCTTGTCTTATTTATTTTATTAACCTGGTTTATACTATTTCGTGGACTTTGGCTTGGTGTTTTTCTTTTTCCAGTTCATTTTAAAGAAACATTAATCATATGTCTCATCATTTTCTTTCTCAGTAGTTGTTAATTGCTTATAGTGCTTCTTGTATCCACAACAGGGTCAGTTTTACTTTTTGAGTTTATGTATCACAATCAATAATAAATAAAAAGCCGTAATGACTATAGTTTACCATAACTCATGTGGTTAATTTTAGCGGGTCAATCAATATTTGAAATTTCAGATCCAGCAGGACAGTTAAATGAGTTTTTAATGGCAACTTTGCTCTTCATAAGAAAGTGGAACAGAGCTTCTGTTCCCATGTCTAGGCCGATGAACTTTTATCTGATCATGGCTGATGCTTTGAAGGAGTTGATTCTACCCTCTCAGTACAGGTCTGTCTTGGAGAGATTTCACACCAACAGTCATTTACAGTAGGGACCGGCAAAATATAGTGAGTAGACCAAATTCACTCTGTCACCTGTTTTGTGTAAGTAAAGTTTCACTGGAACACAACCATACCCTTTTATATATTGTCTATGCTTGCTTTTGCTCTGAGGGCAGATTTGAGTAGGTCAAAAATTTTTTACCAACCTTTCCTTAATTTAAGGAAAATGTTTGCTGACCCTGACCTTGAGTTAATTAAAATAAAGTTCTATTCTTCATCTAAGGAGGATTGTTGGCTTTTTGCCTTTGGTGATTATGGAGTACAGTGGTTCTTGGGGCCAGCTTGATCACTAGTCAAAAATTGAAATTTCCGCAGTAGTGCAGATGGCAATGGTCCTATTTTGTATAAATGTAATTCTTCTTGCATCAAATTAATGTCTCTGTTTCTGGCTATGTCAGTTTTCTGTCACTGTAAGAAAGTACCTGAAATAAGTAACTTATAAAGAGAAAAAGAATATTTTGGCACACAGTTTTGGCAGTCTCAATCCATGGTTGCCTGGCCTTTTGGTTTGGGCCTATGATGAGGCAATGCCTGGCAGGAGTGCATGGCAGAGCAAAACTGCTCACTTCCTGACCAGAAAAGGAAGGAGCTGAGGTCTCATAGTCCCGTTCTGGCCTAGGCTGCCCACAGCACCTCCCGACAGTGCCCCTCTGTGGACTAAGCTTTAACACATGGACCTTTGAGAGGCATTTAACATACAGACTATAGCACTGGGCAAAAAGCAGATTGATTTTTTTAAAATTAAGTTTATTGGTACATTTTAGATGTACATAATTGTCATATTCATCATAGGGAATTTGTACCTGTACAAGATATATTTTGATTCTTGTTTTTTTCCCAATCTCCTCTCCTCCCTTCAACTCTTCTTCCCCTGGCACATGCCTATAATCCCAGCACACTGGAGGCTGAGGCAGGAGGATTGCCATGAGTTCAAGGCCAGCCTGGGCTACATGGTGAGTTCAAGGCCAACCTAAACTATGTAGCAAGACCCTGCTTCTTTAAAAAAAAAAGATTCAGGTCAACCAGATTGATTTTTGGAAAAAAAGTATGATCTATTAAATTAGTCCACAAAAATATGGGCAAATTATTTAGGATGTTAATTTGAAACAAATTTTTGTAAATCTGTTTTTGTAACTATTTTTGTTCTGTTTTACCATTTTCTAGTGTTGTTCTTCTTTTGTGTATATCCAAATTCTTGGTTGTCATTTTCTTCCTACCTGAAGGACTTCTTTTAACATTTCTTTTTTTTTTTTTCTTTTAAAAATAAAAGGAGGAAAATATTAACAGACAGACAACACTTTACAAAATAGCAAAGGAACAGTACAGACAGTACGGAGTTACAAACAGAGTGGTAGGGAATTAACAATGCTTGTTGTATTATATATTTATATCTTCAAAGTGGTTTCTCATGAAAAAGATATAGACATGCAAAGCTAATCAACCAAGGACTCCTTGACAGTTTCTTTCAGCAAAGAAATACAAGACAGTAGAACAGCCATGTTAACTATCCTGCATATACATACATACAAACTTTCTCCTTCTTTCCCTTCTCTTTACCCATATCCCAGTTACCCTTTACCTTTGAGTGCTTTCCTATCAATTCTTAGACTGTCTCATATTTCTTAGGTCTAACTGTGACAAAGTCCTCTAGCTTCTGTATGTTTGATAAAGCTTTTATTTCATCTTCTTTTTTGAAAGGTATTTTTGCTGAGTATAGAATTCTAGGTTGAATAAAAAATTTTTTTTCTCTCGTACTTTCAAGTTATTGTTCTACTGTCTTCTAGTTCTCCACTCTCCCTGCCCCGATACTGTTTTTGTGAGAAATTTGTGTTTCTTGTGTTTGCTTCTTTGGTGTCTTCTCCTCCTCCCCCTCCCTCTCTTCCTCTTCCTCCTCCTCTCCCCTTCCCTTTCCGCCTCCCCCTCCCCCCTTCCTTCCCTTTTTTTTTTTGAGTCAGGGTCTCTCTGCATGTCAGGCTGACCTCAAACTCACTATGTAACTGCTGAGACTGACCTCAAACTCACAGCAATCCTCCTGCCTCAGTTTCCCAAGTGTGGGATTATAGGCATGCCCCCCCACCATACCCAGTGCTGTGTAATAATCTTTTCTATGGCTTGTTTTAAGATTTTTCTCTTTTTTTAATTTGTTTTAAGTAGTTTGATTATGATGTCCTTTAGGCTAATTGTCTTCCTGTTTCTTATGTTTGGGGTTCCCCGAACTTTTTGCTCCTGTGCATTTGTGGCTTTTGTCAACTTTGGAAACTTGTGCCCATTATTTCCTCAGATTTTTTTTCTGTTCACCTTTATACTCCTTCAGAGACTCTAGTTACATGGTTATTAGGCTGTTTGGAATTGTTTCACAGCTCACTGATGCTTTATTCTTAGTTTGAAGGCTTTTTTTTTCTCTGTATCAAAATGGTTACTTCTATGTCTTCAAGTTTACTAGTCTTTTCTTCTAAAGTTATCTTGTCAGCTCTGATAAACCTCACTAATTTATGGGAAATAGATATAGTAGAGAAAACACCACAGATCTAACATTTTCCACCTTAGTTACCTTAAAGACCTACGTAGGAAGAGTGAATTTATTTTTCTAGAGAAAGACTACATTTGCCTCTGCCTGAAACGGGGTAGTTCTGTGGGCTTTCAAGGCTAAGCAAATGGTACCATAATTCGCCATGTCTCTCAGGTCTCTTAGGACAGCCTTGGCCCCTCGTCTCTCAACTCCCACAGCCCTCTGCAGATTCCTGAATTGTGCATCCAAAACAGATTTGCGTCTATGAACTTAACCCTATTTTTTGCCCCTGCCCTCCTCCAAGCCACTGTCATTTCTTGCTTGTATGACAGCACTGATCTCAATAGTTTTTCTGCCCCTCTCTGCTTTTGTTCTGTTTTTGATCTCTTTTCCCTGGAGCATGCAAAATAATTTTTAAAAGATAAGCAGATCACATCTGTTCTTCTTAAAGCCCTCTTCTAATTTATTTCATTTTTGAATGAACCCCACATTCTTTACTGGAACTTTAAGAATTTTGGTCCCTGCTTGCCTGTCTGTCATCACCTTGGCCTAGTTTTTTTCTGTCTTGCTTTTTCTAAAATTGACCACAACTCAGAAAAAGAATATATTTTACTTGCAATTTAATGCAAGGGAGAATATATAGTCCTCCCTCAGTATCTGTGAGAGACTGTTTTCAAGACCCTCTCCCTGCCCACAGATACCAAAGTCTGCAGATGCTCAAGTCCTTATTTATAAAATGGCACAGTGTTTGCATAGAGTCAATGCACACATCCTCTTGTACACTTAAATCACCTCTAGATTACTTTTATATATATATA
>NW_004955455.1:11820235-11896999 GCF_000276665.1 Chinchilla lanigera
TATTTAGAATAACTCAAGGGCCAGGTATGTAGCTCAGTGGCACAGTGCCTGCCTGGCAAGTGCAAGGTCCTGAGTTTGATTCCCGGTACAAAAAAAAAAAAGAATAACTCAGGTACAAAAAATGAAACTTATGTACCCGTGACTGTTAAAATACAATGTTAATAGTTGTTGTATTGCTTAGGGAAGAATGCCAAGAAATCTATCTATTTATCTATTTATCTATCTATCTATCTATCTTGAGTACATAGGAAAAGTTGTCCCCAGATGGTTTCTATCTGTGATTGGTTGAATCTGTGGGTGCAGAACCGATAGATATAGAGGGCTGGGTAAGTACTGCATTGATCCTAACATCTGAAATCGTGATGTATCAAACAGATATGGGTGTAAAACATGTCGTGGTTTAATTGACAGCATCTTTTCCTTCTTCATGTGATGCAAAGTAGTGCTAGGCCAGTTCAGTTTGTTGTGTTATGGTAGCTAGAGAAAGCTTCTGAAGACAGTGCTCATGTCTACTACCCAAGGCACACTCTGATGTCTTCTGTCTTGTTTATTCTGTTTTGCTGGGTACAACAAACAACAAACAAGAAACTTCACTTTGTCATGCTTGTTATAAGGTCAGTCTGAAGTTTCAAAAATTCCTGCTCTAGCCACTCATGTGTATTTTTGTTCATGAAATAGGCCAAACCCTTTCTTGCCGCAGGAGCTTTCCTGGTGGTGTTCCTTCTGCCCTCTCATATTCTCTTCATGTCTGGCTCCCCCTTGTCCTATAGGTTTCAGTTTAAAAGTCACCTCCTCAAAGAAGCCCTCCTTTGCTACTTCTTCCAATCTACTATTATTCTTTTTTACTAACACCTCTTTGTATGTTTCACAGCATTTTTTCCAGTCTGTGATCAGGCACTTTTTAAATTTTCTGTCTTTGTTCACCCAAATGAAAATGTTGGCCACCTGTCTCAATTTCCTACTAGTGTCAGGCATATAATATGCACTCAAAAAATTTTGTCAACTGAACCAGTATTGCTGTTTTAGGACAGCTTTGCCTTAGAGAAAACCTGTTTATTTACTTCGAAGTTAGTGTGGGGTTTTCTGAATCTCTCACGGTGCTGGGGATTGAACCCAGTGACTCAAGCATGTCAGGCAAACATTTTACCACTGAGCTGCATCCCCAACCCTTTTTGTTTTGAGACAAGTCTCTAAATTTTCCAGGCTGTCCTAGAACTTGTGATTTTCTTGTCTTAGCCTCAAGAGTAGCTGGGATCACAGATCTGTGCCACTGTGCCCAACACTAGCTTTTGATTAAAAAAAAAAGAACCCAAAAAGCTATACTTTGAAGGCTGTTATCTTGTATGTGTCTGCGTGTATGTCTCCATGTGTATGTGTGTCTGTGCTGTGTGTGTGTGTGTGTGTGTGTGTGTGTGTCTCTTTCTCTCTCTCTCTTTAATAGGCTGGGGAGGGGTCATTGGGAGGGACGAGGGAAAGTTATCTTTTCAGAATGGGGAGTAGGACAAATGAAGGACAATAAAAACTTCTTCCTGTATTACTTTTACCCTTTTCTCCCAGTAGTCCCTGGGTGTTAATATGAATGCAAGAAGATAATTGCACTGGACATGCATGTGTGCTCTAGATAGTTGATTATTATTAACACAGCATCGTGTAGCCTGGTGACTTATTTCTGATGCTGGGAAGGACTTGATTAATTGGTTTTTTGCAAAACAGATGCTGGGGCTGCTGCAATGGCACTTTTGGCTTTTTGGGCAAGTTGTTATTTTCTGTATTTGACCCATAGCTGATAGAACTGTATTCTACCCTGTGAAAGTTTATTATCAATTTCTTACCTTTTAGGCACATAGAGATGAAATCCAGCGAAAATTTGATGCCCTTCGTAACAGCTGCACTGTGAGTATTAATTAACCAAAGATGACTGAAATATCAGAGGACTGAAACAGGGATGCAAAAAGGGACATCTCTTTATAATATCAGCGAGTGATGTTTTGATATGAGCCTGCAGTTTGAAGCAGATAATCAGTCAAACATAGGTGGGGGTTTTTGAGACCTAGATAATCTGTTTTTTAGGGCTCAAAAAAATAAAATTATCTTCATGTTGGGGGAAAAAGATAATCAGGATGGTGAAAAGAACTCAGATTGTAGTACCACTACAAGATTGAAGCCACTGTAGGGTGCGCGCACACACACACCTGCCCCAAGGTAGCTCCTCTTTCTTTCCCAGGGCAGAAGGTCTGTGTACCAGGGACACTGCCCTCTGCAAGGCTTCTTTAGCCTGTGTTCTGCTTCTAGGAAAGACCAATTAGATCTTCTGTGGTCCTAGACATTTTAACTTCCTAGCAGATAAAATCTGGCTTCCTAACGTTCAAATTCAAAACCTGGGATCCTTTGGGTGATGTTACTTATACTGAGATGTAAATTCTGTTAGCAGATAACCGTGGGTTGTATAATAGGGTAGAGTCAGTAAAAATGCAAAATCTATTTTTGATCAAAATGAAAGGCGGAAGTAGGCCCTTTTCAGAAGATGGGGATGTTGCTTTATTTATGCTTCCATCTCTTCTCTTCGGTCTTTTCCTCATTTTGTTACTTTCTTGGCCCTCACTGATATTGTTCTTTTTTGTACTATTTGCATATTTGACTCTCCAGAAATATCTCCCATCTATAGCTTATTTTTTCATAATGAGCACCTTATTTCCTCTGTAGCTAGTATAACCAGAACTTTAGATCCTAATAGTACATGTTTTTATTCTCAGTGTAGGTATCAAATGCATAAAGCACACTAATCTTAAATGTACAGCTTAATGAAGTTTTTGCCTCCACAGACAACTGTGTAACTACAATACAGATTAAGATGCAGAATGTTTCCAGCCCCCAGGAGGCTCCCTTGTGTCCCCTTCTCTAGCCTTCTTTGCCCAGAGAGTTACTCCATTCTGATCTCCGATATCATGCATTGCTTTTGCCTGGTTTTGAACTTCATACATAATGGTATCAGAGAAGGTGTGCTATTAGGGGTTTAGTTTTTTCTTTTTTTTTTTTAACTTAAATTTTTTTTTTTTGATGTCCCTTCATGTTGTTGCATTTCTTGATAATTTTTTCTTGTTCATTATTGTATAGTATGTCCATTGTATGAATAGAACTACAGCGTGTTTATCAGATTTCCCATTGACAGGCATCTGTGTTTCCAGATGCCTGTTACATCAGGATGGACCTGTTGGCTTCCTCTACCTCCCCTCCTTTGAGGAGTTGGTAGATTCTGTCCCTGTATTCTTCAGCCTAGTTTTTTGAGTTTCTTCTTGTCTTGGTTGCTTACTTTTATAGCAGTTATTTGCTTGTATTATATATACAATCTTGTGAATGATCGCTGAGTAAAATATAGATCATTTTATGACTGTGATTCTTTTCTATTATTAATTTTTACTTAAACTTGGATGTTTTCAAAATGTGTTCATCAGAAATTCTGATAAACTTTTCTGAAATTCACTTTCTTTTTAGCTTTTTAGTATAAGAAAAATTTTAAGGAAACTTCTGTAGTTTTATGAAGGTATAATTGGTGTACAATAAACCTATGCTTTTTAGAATGTGTATGCATCTGTGAAACCAAAATAATAAAATAGTGAATATATCTGTCACCCTTAAAAGTTTCTCTGATGCCCTTTTGGAATCTACCCTGCCCTCTGTTTTTAAATTGAAAGCTTAGTTTTAATGGGCTATTCCAGTACATAGAGTGAATTTGGTTTCTTGCTTAACTTATATACCACTTATACTGTCCAAACTTGTGGGGAAGAGTGACTTCTAATGCTTGCTTCACTTACTTTCTGTGGAGAAGACTCTGGGAGCCTTCCTAAGTGGGGCAGCAGACCCTGAGAGAGCGACTCTCATCTACATGGTGGCTAGAGCAGCTGGATGGCTTAGTGGTTCAAGCCCTAGGCTCTGGCGTCAGGCAGTCTGAGTTCAGATTACAGATTGGCCTCCTGGTAACCTATGTGATACTGTCCTCTGAGACCCCTGCATCTGTAAAAATAAGGAAACAGTGGGGTGTGATGGTGAATGTTGGTAAACCCAGCACTCAGGAGGCTGAGGCAGGAGGATTACTACAAGCTCAAGGCAAGGGTGGGCTACATAGTGAGTTCAAGATCAGCCTGAATTACATAGTGAAACCCTGTCTTAAAGACAGGGAAAAAGATATCAAGCCAGGCAGGGTGGTGAATGCCTATAATCTCAGAACTCTGGGAGAACAAGGAAGGAAGATTGTCAAGTTTGAGCCCAATAAAAGTTAAAAAGAGGGCTGGAGATACATCTCAGTGTGAAGTCCTGGGTTCAATCCCTAATACTAAAAAACAAAACAAAACAAGATAACATTGAACATCCTCAATGGCAGTACACTATTTTTTTTTTTTTTTTTTGGTTTTTCTCTGGTACCGGGAACTGAACTCATGACCTTGTGCTTGCCAGGCAGGCGCTTTGCCGCTGAGCTAAATCCCCAACCCCGGCAGTACACTATTGATTGACTGATATATAATCAACTTAGTAAGTACTCTTTGGGTGCTGGGGGAAGGAAGAAAGATAGCTGCCGAGTTCCAATATGCATTCAAGTTTCAGAAACAGTAAGACCTAGGAAGCATTGACTCATGGGATCTAGTAATGATACCGCCTTATAGGGTTCCTGCAATAATTAAATGAGATGATGCATGCAAGGTGGTTGCAGGAGGTCTGACCTATCAAAAATATTAAGCACCATTGCTCACCCTTACTGTTTTATTATATTGGGCTTATAACCTTTTGTTTGGAAAATGACTCTGCTCCTTTAAAAAGCTTGAAAACCATTGCTTTAGGACAACAGTTGGCCATAATACTGTCATAGGTCTCAGTTATACTTTTACAAGTTCAAGGCTGCTTTAATGAGGGTTAAAAAAGAGTGTGATGGATGTTCCTTTCTTTTTGGCACTGTTCAATATTGTCTCCATTAGGAAATGTCTTCTCTGCTACTGGTGAGAACTCCCACAATAACTCAATTGATAGGAGCACCCAGTAGCAGCTTTCAGAAAGCTCAGGAGCAAGAAGATTTTCAAGCTGAGACCACTTCTATATTTTGAAAGGATTTAAAAAAGGATTTGGTTCAATCTGGCACCTAAAACCCTACCTAAGTCTGTTTTAGAGGGGAGTTGGTGGGCAAACATATGACACAGCTTTAATTATGAATCAATCTGTCAGCTATAAGATTAAAAATAAATAATATGCAAATAGCTGCCTTGGGGAAAGAACTAGGCATTAAAATAGGATTTCAGTCCTGTGTGTTTTTAGCCTGATGTTCATTGTTTGGCTGGTTTCTTCACCCTTAACGCACTGTTAGACCTTGGCCTGGCAACTTACTTCTCCTGATCTGCTAGATGGTTGTAGGGGTCAACGTCCACTTCTCAGAACCAGGAGGTTCAGATAATAGCTTTGAAAAGTAACAGATAACCGCAAGCAGATTTTTTGACACTGAGAGTAGATTTTTTTTTATATTCCTGTTGTCTGTGAGAAAGGCAGCAAGATCGCTTATCTATAAAAACAGCATATCAGAAAACCTTGCTGGTCCCTGCATTAGGAAGCCACCTCCCATATCTTTTTTTAATTGCTAAGATGGAACCAGCCTTTCATTTTATCTTTTTTACCCTGTATCCTTGGGTCTGAAAGGTTAACATACTCTTACCATAGTTTGTTAATAAACAAATCCTTTGCTCTTGGTTTTGAGAGAATATACCCATGGCCACAAAGTGTGGCCATGTACATCCATAGCCCTTTGTAAAATTTTTTGAGATAGGATCTCACTAAACTGCTGAATCACCTAGGCTGGGGTCAAACTTGAGATCCTCCTGTCTCAGCCTCCCAGAGTGCTTGGATTACTGATGCACACAACCAAGCCAAGCTAAGGGCAGAGATTCTTGAGTTTTGGTGCTGAGTTTAAATTCTAGTTTTCTTCTTTTTTATCTACTAGCCGTATATCCTTGGGCAAGTTACTTGGCCTCCATTTGCCCTAATTTTCCCATCTATATAATGGGAATACAATAGTACCTATTTTAAAAACAGCAGTAAAGATTGCCAGTTATACTTTTATTTAGCTATGGAGACCATTAATTTACTGGCTGTGTCTCAAGTCATTTAATATTTATAAACTCAGTATGTGTGCATAGATGTGTCTAACACTTAACTTACAGCTCCAGCTACTGGAAACAAGGTCACAAGCTAAAAAATTATCTACTCTGTGTCAAAAGGGTCACAAGTTATTATGGCTTGGGTGGACAGAATGTATAAAAAATTTAAATGAGTTAAAATGCTTTAAATCCCTGCATGGGTGCTTCTCACAGACACATAATCCTTATCTTGTCAAATGAGCACTATAGAGACAGTGACCTAATATAGAAACAGCAACACGGAGACTTGTAATCAAAGACCTGAGACCTTGAAAACTGGCTGATGACAGGCAAATAGAAGGGTGCTTCCTACTCCTGCGTCCCATCTCCACTGGAGTAGTAACTGACACCGCACTGACTTTTTCATGTGTTTCTTCTTTAGCCCTTTATCATCTAACTTTGGGAGAAAGGGAAGAGGTGGCAGAAATGTATATTTACATAAAAAAATTGTATTATTTTCATGAATCAAAGGAAGTAGTTACCCGAGACTTAAATATAACTTTGAGAGACAAGTAAGTTATATATTCTTATATGAATAGATTTCCTATAGGCTGTTTGTTTCCTAAGGCTTCAAAAATGAACCATTATCATGGTCATTAGTTTTTTTTTGTTTTGTTTTGTTTTTTCTCCGATACCGGGAATTGAACTCATGACCTTGCGCTTGTCAGGCAGGTGCTGTACCGCTGAGCTAAATCCCCAGCCCCCATGGTCATTAGTTTTTATTCCTTATATTTCACATGATGCATTATGGTCATATACTGTAACATTCAAAGAATAAAAACAGATAAAATAAATACAGTATTTACTTCCATGTTACAGATGGAGAAATCAACCCATTACAAGGTGGCTTATTTGGGGTTCTGGAATCCATTTGACAGCACATCTTCCAAGGCTGGTTTTCCTCAGTATTACTGTTTTCCTCTGGGAAAGAAGTAGAATAAAGCATAGTAGTTAAATATTTATAGTCTAGGAAGAAAAGTGTCTGAAGGAATGGGTTTACACCCAGAATGAGGAGTGAGGTCATGTGAACGGATAGACACTGTTCGTTGTTTCTGACTTAGCCTCGTCACAGAAAGATATAACTGCTAGGTATGACAAAAATATAGGTTTTTAGCTTATTTTTTCCCTTTGGTAAAGAAACTGTCTTTCCTAAGCTCCTGACCAGATCACTTTTATTCCCCTCTGGTAGCCGACAGTGTACCTCAAATCAATACATTAGGAATTAACATGGTTTTTGACATTAAAAAGCTAATTGTTTTATTAGGCCACTTACTACATTAAAAGGTTATCGGCTCAATTAACACAATGAAAAGCTGTATTTTCTGAGCCACACTGAACAAATGTACTTTAATTGATGTTCTTTAATTCTGTGTGCCTGGGAAGATTTTTTTTTAAAAATTGATAATCAAAGGGGTTAAAATAGGGAATTAGTCATGGAAACAATGTTAACATTTCATAAACTAAGTCTGTTCTAGGTCTGAAAATTGGAAACAATAACCGTAAGCTTAAAGGCATTTCCTTTCAATTTACTTCTTTTTGTTGCATAAAATTTAATTTATAGTCTGTGTGCCTCATTCTATTATTAGCAAATTGCCCTTAAACTTCTAAAGTATTTTATATAAAAGCTCTCAGCAAGCGCTAATACTAAACCTCAGCAAAGAGAATAGAAAAGCTAAATGCACTGAAATTGAAGTCAGTTCTGCCACTGAGCAGGGAAATAATTTAGCAAAACCAGATTAAATCTCTTTCAGTAAAATGACAATTTCATGTACGCTAAGGGCTAACTGTATAGTAAAATCCATTAAAACGATACCATAATATATTATATTTTCAGGGTTATTCTGAGCTTCCCTTAAGATTTTTCTTTGTTACATGAAATTAAATTCATTGCTTGTGATATTATTAAAATAATTCTTAGTATCTTTCTCTGTCAGTCTCCCTTTATAAGAACTGAATTTTACTTTCTAAGACTATGGCTATGTCCAATGGTAATTTCACATAGATGCTGTCAAGGTCATGTCTAGCTTAATTAGATGATCGTGATGCCAGACTATTTATTATTCCTCTTTCCTTAACTTGCATTTTGTATTACATTCCCCTTTATTTTATTGTCCCTGTGATATGAACTTGCTCTCATTTGAACTTGTCCCATCTGTATAGCAGTCACTTTTGATTGATTTGTTTTTGCCATCTTTTCCAAATGTACCCTGGATTAGAAACTGAGACTTCTTTTTCTCCCATTGTACATGTGTTAGAACCAAGTGAGTGGGCTTTGGAGTTAGGTTTGGCCCCATGTCTACATAGCTGCACACTGGTTGTCAGTTTCACAGAGATCTAAACATCAGTAGCTCTAGAAGCAGGTCCTCACTCGCAGTGAACTTGCTTGGTGTGCAGCTGGGTTCCTTTCCCCTTGCAGGTCATCACAGACCTGGAAGAGCAGCTAAACCAACTCACCGAAGACAACGCTGAACTCAACAACCAAAACTTCTACTTGTCCAAACAACTCGATGAGGCTTCGGGCGCTAATGATGAGATAGTTCAGCTGCGAAGCGAAGTAGACCATCTCCGGCGTGAGATCACAGAGAGGGAGATGCAGCTCACCAGCCAGAAGCAAGTAAGGAGGGTGGACAGAGTCCTGATATCCCTGGAAGACTGTTGGAAGGATTTAGAAGGGTCTGGCGTCTTTTCATCTAGTACATAGTCTCCTGTTCAATCACATCTTGTTACTTGAGTTTTGGGGTTTCACAAATGGCTTTTAAAAGTATGAAGTAATTCTTAATTTTGATTTTAAAAAATTAAAAATAAAACAGATTGGGGAAGCCATTCTGAGCCACTTGCTTCTTAAGCTTGGTCCCTCTCCCCATCTCAACCCCAGGCTGGCTTTGGGTTCTGCCTCCTAAGATGGCAGTACAGTGGTCATTCACCCATTCTTGTCCATCCCCTCAGGGCGTAGAGGCAAAAGATGTACTGTATTTAAGAATGTAGTTAGGAACTTGTGCTTTTCTGAAACTGATCCGATAAAAGTAACCTCCAGGAAATCCTCGTTTGATACAAGGCACAACTCAGTGGTACTGATTTGCAGACGATGGAGGCTCTGAAGACCACATGCACGATGCTAGAAGAACAAGTTATGGATCTGGAGGCCCTAAATGATGAACTACTCGAAAAAGAGCGCCAGTGGGAGGCCTGGAGGAGCGTCCTCGGTGACGAGAAGTCCCAGTTTGAGTGTCGGGTTCGAGAGTTACAGAGGATGCTGGACACTGAGAAACAGAGCAGGTGGGGCTTCCTCTTTGCAGAAAGCTGGTGACAGGTGACTGCAGCCGGATCCAGCTCAGAGTTGTAGACATGGTGCCCAACTTTCCTAGCTTGTCTGGGACTGAGACGTTTCCTGGCATGCAACATGTTCACGGTTAAGTCTGGGATGCTCTTGAGCAAACCACATTGTGTGGTCTTCCTGGCTGTAACTCTGGACATTGTCAGTTCGGTTCTGTGGCAGTGCCTGGTGGCCCTTTACCCAGTGCAGAGGCTTGAGAGTCAGGGCAAATATCTCAGGGCCTTCCTTGCAGAAACACTCCCATCAGATTTCTTATCCGCATGACTGTGGGGCTGTGTAGCCAGACATGATCATGTGTACTTGCTGGTCTTCCTGCTACACTGGCGCTCCTGAACCATGGCACCGCTGACATTTTGGACTGGATAATTCTTTATTGTAGAGCTCTGTCCTCTGCATTGTAGGATATTGAACTTTATCCCTTGTCTCTACCCTCTAGATGACAGTGGCAACCTCCTTCCCAGGTTGTGACAGCCCAAAATGACCCTCGATATTGCCCAGGATCCCCTGAGATGGGGGAAAAGCTGCCCTCAGCTGAGAACCACTGTTCCCCAGTGGGATGTTTTTTTTCTCTCTTGGTAAAAAATGCTAATGAAGCGTTTCGCAGCTTTCCTGCTTTTGTTTCCACAGTTCCCCCAGCACAGAGTTCCCTTCCTGCTGGGGTTATAATAGTGCAGGGAGTGCCATTCACACAGAAGATGCCATCAATTTGAAGAGTTATTATGACAATTTTGTAGCTCATGGCAGGAAAGTGTTTTGTTCTAACAAAATTAGTATGTTATGACAGTTTACAGGTGGAAATAAATGGTCTTGAACAGGAACCTCTTCAGTCTGCACAAAGGTGCCATATGGACTGGCATTAGCCCCTTGGCTTTATGTCTGCCCAACCGAATTATATCATCCTTCCTAACCTTGCTAAGGTCACCTTCCTGTGAAATCACCTCCCTGTGGTTTTCTGAATTCCCTAAGCAAGCTAAACTAAACATAGAAGTATTTATGGCTTAATTAGATTATATCCCACCGTTTGATATTTTCCACATTTACCTGGTCGTAGTGGATTAAACCACATGTGTTGGATGGATAGTTTGTGCTAAGTTCTACAGAAGATGAGAGCAAAAGATGAGAATCCTTAAAGTTCAAGAGAAACTGGTACAGATTTTTTTTTTTTTTCCTTAATGTCCTCCCAGCCAGGGTGTTTGCTGATGGGAAGAGCTGCTGTTTTAAAACCCTATTTTTGTGTTTCTTCAAATCCTTGGGCTCCCTTGTTCTGCTGGAAGTTCTGGCCACCCTCTCACAAACCCCTTCCCTCCCAGTCCTTCAGAGATAATTTTGGGGATCAGGTCTGGCTTCAGAATCAAGAAATACACAGCAACACGTGAAAGGGATAATTATGGAAGATCAACATTAACCTACTTTTATTCTGTGTCTACTTTCAGGGCAGTTGTGAATGATCTTTCTTTCTTGAATTATGTGAGATACTGAAATGAGTAAAATAGAATTCTTAATCTTTGTCCTCAGAGGCTGAGTTCTTCAATGGGCTTCTTCCCGTGTCTACCCCTTTGCGACACATCTGTATGCAGCCCGGTTGCTTTTAGAAATGCCTTTTCTCCTGTCTTTCAAAGTTGGTACTCACAGGAACTTTGCCCATAAGGACAGTTTTACCCACAGCCTGAAGTGGGTCAAATCTATCTCTGTAACCTGTCAGAAAGGCAGACATAATTTGGAGGTAGCACTCGGCTTAGTTGGGCCTCAGGATTAGAGGTGGACCAGCCTTCTTTCTGCAGTTTGTGGTGGTGGTGTTTCTGAAATCAGGTGTGATTTCCTTGGCAGGGCGCGAGCTGATCAGCGGATCACTGAGTCTCGCCAGGTGGTGGAGCTGGCAGTGAAGGAACACAAGGCTGAGATTCTCGCTCTGCAGCAGGCTCTCAAGGAACAGAAGCTGAAAGCTGAGAGCCTCTCTGACAAGGTCAGCACCTGTCTGCCGCTGGGGAAAACATTTTCATTTCCTTCTTTTAAATGCCTGCTTGAGACAAATTCAAATGCAATCCATGGTAAACACATTTCATAAACATACACTTGCTTGCTCCAAAAATGCCGGTTAGGACTCAGGGTGCGATATCTTTGGCTGGCAACAACATAGGTGCTTGTGGATACCTGGTTGTCATGGTTACTCAGTGACCTTTTTCATGTCTAACTAGTTGGACCCCACAAGTCAGATTTTGATTTTTGATGTACAACTCTTCATTTCTGGTATCTTATTTCTAGAAAGCTTCGTGGATTGTTGTCTAGAAAGCTTCATGGATTGAGAAGAGCATGGTAGCAATGATGAACGCTCATTCTATTGTTGCTATCAAATGTGGCTCAGCTTCTCTTTATTCCAAGTTCAGGGACATAACAGGGACTGTTTTAGTCTCTTTTTTGTTGCTATAATAAAATACCCAAGACCAGATAATTTATAAATAATAGAAGTTCATTTGGCTCTTGGTCCTATAGACTGGGAAGTCCAAGAGCATAGTGCTGGCATCTGGTGAGGACTTCTTTCTGCGTCATGACATAGTAGAGGGCATCACACGGTGTGAGCATGTGTGCTAGCTCAAGCATCTCTTTTTTTTTATTAAGCCACTAGCACCATCATGGGTTCTGTCTTTATGACCTCAGCTAATCCTAACTACTTCCCAAAGGCCTTACAATAGCTGCCATCAACATATGAATTTGGGGATGAAGTTTCCAATACAGGAGCTTGTAGGGAACATATTCAAACCATTGCAAGGTCTAGTGACACATGTGAGTAACTTAGTATTTCAACTGGAAATGTATGTGTTCTGTCCCATCACCATTTCCTATTTACAGAGTGATGTACTAATGTTTTAGAAATTTTATCTAATAGTCTTGAAAGAGATGTAGAATCAGTATTTCACTGTTACAGATAATAAAAAGGAAAATTAGAGACTTATATATACACACAGACTCAACTATGCAGTCTTTTTCACATAAACACACAAAATAGCAATCTGAATTGTGTATTTTATATTTATAAAAGTAATTACTTAGGGTCATTGTAGAAAATATAGAAATCACAGAAAAGAAAAAAATGACTGGCAACCACTACTTTGTTATATTGGTGTATTTATTTACAGTCTCTTGTTTACTTATGTTTATATGTACATGCACATATATTTTTATAAATTTAGATTCCTACTACATATATAGCTTTGCATCTTTTTAAAAAAATATATCCCTGGAGGCTTTTTGTTAGTTAATGAATATTTTTTGAACATGTAATTCTGAAAAAGTCAAACTGCAAGCAGGCAACTAATTTAAGCATTCTCCTTGTATTGGAAATTTGGACTTGTTCCAATTTTTCTTTTGCCATATAAATAACATTATGATGAATGTAAATCTTTGTGGCCATCCATGGTTATTTCCTTACTGGAAATTCATAGAAACAGGAGTATTGTATTCAAGGCTAAAACTTACCACTCAGGAGTACTCCTGAATTCTGAGGCTGGCTTACCACTTTTCTCTTTTACACTGCTGGGGGTTGAACCCAGGGCCTTGTGCATCCTGAGCCAGGCAGGTGCTCTACTACTGAGCCACATCCCCATGCCTTTTTAAATTTTATTTTGAGACATGGTCTCACTAAGTTGCTTAGGTTGTCCTTCAGTGTGGGATCCTCCTGCTTCAGCCTCCTGAGTAGCTAGGATTATAGATATACACCACTACACCTAGCCCCAGTTTTTTACATATGAGGAAAATAAATATAATTTAGAAATAAGTGAACTCTATTATATTTAACTTGAAGAATATGTTTTTCTGGCTGACTATTCTTGAAGTATTCATTAGTCCATTCCTATCTGTCCTTTAAAGCTCTAGACATTCTAGTACCATGTTTTCTTGTTTTTATTTTGTATGAATTTCCCTTTTACATATGTTACCAGTCTTTCCTCTGACAAAGCAGTCATTGTGGATGTGCATGCATGTCTAGTTTCAGCTACTCTCTATATTTCCAACTTCATGTAAGACCCTTTCATCCCAGTCCTGTAATGCTGTGCAAGTACTAAGCACTCAGCTTATAATTATTTAATTAAATTCAGCCAAGCTGTCAGATTGATACATCTTTGAGCAGCCATCCTTTTAGAACTTGCTGCAGCTATACATATGATCCATCCCTTAGAAATAATTCCTGTCCTGGGGCTGGGGAGATGGCTCAGTGGTAGAGTTCTTGCCTTGCATGCACAAGGCCTTGGGTTCGATCCCCAACACCATAAAAAAAAAAAAAGAATAATTCCTGTCCCCATGCAGCAGACTTACCTATAACGTGGACTTTGGGTTTTTCAAAACAACCTTTGCATTCTCACCTTTAGAACGCGATTATCCTTTATATGTGAAGGTTGGTGGGCATTTATAAAAGTTGTTAGCGTCTAACATTTTCATTGTGTTATCATTGGCAATATTTCTGAACATCCAGCTTAATGACCTGGAAAAGAAGCATGCTATGCTTGAAATGAATGCCCGAAGCCTACAGCAGAAACTGGAGACTGAGCGAGAGCTCAAACAAAGGCTTCTGGAAGAGGTGAGTGTAGACCACCTGGGAGCTGAAGCCAGGAGGGAGTTTGACAGTGAAAATTTGTTACATTCAGATGGTCAGATCCAAATTAGACACTCACATGTTGAAACTGGAGTTTTTGAGGCAAAGTACATTGGCCACATAATATTTTATATAAAATGCTTAACAGATTCAAATAATATGTTTTGAAGGCCAGAGGGTCTCTGTCATTTGCATCCTCCTACATTGCTGCTTAATAAAGTGTTAAACATGTAATAAGTATGTGATGAAGAAAAGTTTATTAAATATATGGGTGCATGAATATTAAGTTAAATTGTTCTTCAGAGTTAGTATTCAAAATATGTTAAGTTTTGTGCTGAAGGAACTGCCATGCAAATTAGCTTCCTACACAGGGCACAGATTTGATCAGGTTATGCTGAGTGCCAAATTTCATGAGCACTTTTGAACATGTACTTAATTGAATTAAGAAAATCGTGCCATGCTTTTGAGATATAAGATGACAAGCTCAAATTGATCTGCTAAACCCTTCCTTTATGTTATATCATGTGCCTTTTCAGAGAACTGTGAAAAATTGCTACTTAAATTGATGACTACTTCCTACTCTCAGCCAACTCTATACATTGAATCACTAATGATTCTGCTTTGTTCGTTAGAACTGACCTGCCAGGACAAATGTGTTTTTATAAAGATGTCTAATGAAAACTTGAGCTCCAAAGAGGGTTCTGTTTAACCTATAATGAGGCTGGCAGTTTAGTTAATCAGAATTCTCTGTTGTCATGTAATACTCATAGCTCCTCAGAAGCTCTGCTGGTAGAAATAACATTGCTATGCATTAAGTTTGAAAAGTGTAGTGAAAATATTACAGGTGAGTGTGAAGTGTCTTATTGAATGATACTTTACAAAATATAGGTAGGAGTCTGGGAAAGTTTTCAAGAGGGGTGATGGTGATGGTTGCAGAATTATGTGACTCTTCTTAGTACCACTGAACTATGCACTTAAAAATGGTAAAATGACCTAGCATGTAGGAAGGTCTAATTTGATCCTTAGCACTTAAAAAAGGTATATTTTAATAGCAAAATGTTTAAAAATAGAATTAATTTTACATGCACATATGTATGAATGAAATTCACCAAGTGGCCCTGTAAACACAATGCAGGTTGAATATCCTTAATCTAAAATGCTTAGAATGAGGATTTTGGAATATTTACATATGTAATGTATATAATATATATATATCTATATTTTTTTTCATTCTTAGGAATGGGACCCAAGTCTAAACACAAAATTTATTTATGCTTTATTTAGATCTTATATACATAGATGGAAAGCAATTTAGTGCAACCTATTTTATTTTATTTTTATTTTAAAGAGAATAATGTATATAATATATATATATCTATATTTTTTTTCATTCTTAGGAATGGGACCCAAGTCTAAACATAAAATTTATTTATGCTTTATTTAGATCTTATATACATAGATGGAAAGCAATTTAGTGCAACCTATTTTATTTTATTTTTATTTTAAAGAGAATAATAAAAAAAAAATAACAAAATATCTACAATTTTTTTTTTTAATGTACCTGTGTTTTGACTGACCCGTCACATGAGGTCAAGCGTTGGATTTTTCACTGTGGTGCTGTGTCAGCACTCAAAAAGTTTTGGGTTTTGGAGCATTTCAGATTTTGCAGTTTGGGATTAGGTATGCTCAGCCTGTACTCAAATTTTTAAATAAATACACCTGGCGATCAAGCAGAGTGTTACAGTTTTTTGTTTGGCACGAATAGGCAATGTCCCCACCTTAGCCACATGCTGGAACCAAAACAGAAATAACTGATGCTGTTGCCCGTCCTCTTTTTCTTCTGAGGAGAGTGAGTTGGCCCTGACAGCTCAATACTTTGGTCCAAGGTTACGTGGTGAGTCAGTGACAGTGCCAGGAATAGAATGCTGGAAGCCTGACTCAGGCTCCTCATTCTCACTTCTAACCTACATGAGAACATTTCCAGTTTCCCAGTCTGTACCTCCCAGATAGATGTTTGAGCACAGACATCTGGCTGATACTGGATTTGAATCGGATTTCACAGATAGTTGAAACCATTTTTATTCATTTATTTTTGGTTGTGCTGAGGCTTGAACCCGGGCCTCACACGTAAAGAATGATCTTTGTTATCCAAACTATAGTTGGGATCCTTGGTTTTGGTGTGTGCTTTTTAAGCATGACCCAAGACTTCAACCTAAGCATCCTCTTCATAAGTACAGAGGCTTTTAAGTAGGACATAATTAGACAAATTTTATGTCTGTCTAGTCCATGTCAGATTCATCTCCTAACTCAAGGTAGAAACATCTCTACCCCAACACTTCTCTGAGATGAACCTCACTGGACCTTGGCCAAACTATTACAGTAACCATGGGCATGCGCACACATTTTTCATCAACTGTAACTGTTAGGAACTCTATTCTTACTTTGAGTGAAAGCCTACAACTTTTACCCATTGTTTCTGTTGCATTGCAACATGAAATTGAAGAGTACTCTGACAATGACAAATCCAAAATATAAATAAAGAGCAAAATAAATGTTAGATAATAGGAATTAGGGAGATAGATGTTTCTCAAATAGGAAGGGGAAGGAGGGAAGGGATAGGGGATGAAAGAAGGAATTAGGGTGTGTTATGTACAGATACCAACTCTCCACAAGGAATGTAAACCTTATGTACTACAAACATGTAATAATATAAACAAATGATAAAAATGAAGCAACAAAAAAATTAAAACAAATGCTGATAAGCCCTCAAAAAAAGAGTAGACTGATATATCCAACTAAAATTAGAAATTAATACTGATTTATTATTAAATTACTTAATAATAAAAATAATATTTAATTAGCGCTTACTATGTTTCAGATGCCTTTCTGACTACATTAGATGAATTAACTCATGTTTTCCTTGTAAATCTTATAACTACTTATATTATTTCTGTGACAATTAGATATCAAACTGTCTCTCCCACTCTGAATTGCTTTCTCTTTCTTAGTGAGACATTTCAAATTTCTCAAAGGTTTGGGTGCTTTTCTGGTATATATGTCTTTCCAAAAAGGTTCTAGGAGTCCAGGTGGTTTCTAGGAGTCCAGGTGGTCTAAAATGTGTCCCGTGTGACTTTTTTATTTTTAATTTTTGAGACAGGGTCTCGCTATGCACTTCAAGCTGGCATGGACTCACTGTGTAGCCCAGGCTGGTCTTGAACTCACAATCATCCTGCCTCAACCTCCCAAGTGATGAGATTACAGACATGAGCCACCACGCCAGGCCCATGTGACCTTTTTCAGTGGAATGTTTTTACCTATATCCTGGGTTCTATAAATCTCTGCCAATTACCTCGCGCTCTTTGGGTAGGGTAGTCACATCACTGACTTCCATGAACCTGTGAAATTGTACCTGTCCTTCCGCAGGTCCCCCCCTTTGTTTTCAATATAAAACACTTTTATGTTCTGTATTTATTCAGCTGAAGTTTTTAAAAATGCCCATCCTATTATTAACAGTACCATCCTGTTGACCTTTTCTGTTTGGTTTTGCCCCATCATTCCTGCCCACTGGGATTGTTTTGTATTTCTACTTCTGTCACCCAACTCCTTCATTCATCTTCCCAGTCTCCTGTCACCCTTGTGAAATTGTTGGACAAGTCTAAGTATAGCTCAGGCCCACTTTTGATTCTCACACTGACCCATGAGTATTCCTCAATTTGCCACTCTCTGCAGCAGATAGCTTTTGAAAAACATTTCACAAAGTGTAAATGTCACTCTTCCTTGTACTTAGTTTTTATTATAGTAAATAACCAGCTATTTCTTGGAAATGCCTGGACAGTTGATGTGCTTAATCTAGAAAAATATTTTGGGCTTGGCTGTCACCAAATAGATCCTTGTCCACAGCTCTTGTTTCTCTAGTTCCTGCCTAGTAATTAGTGTTGTCCTAAAATAGTGGAAAGAAACTAAAGAGAGGGATTTGCAAGAGTAATCACTTAGTTTGCGGGGGAATGGTGGCTCCCTTTCAGAGCATATTTTAGCTGTTTCCTTCCTTCTTTCCCTCCTTCCCTGTTTCCTTCCCTCCCTCCTTTCTTTTCTTTTTTTCCTCTCTGTATTTAGGGGGTTCCGTGGTTTGATTGAGAAATTCCCGGGTATGCACCAAGGCCAGCTGATCATTAGTATGTATATGGCAGGACCAGTAGGGAAAAGGCAGATGAGAACCTGGGGTGCGGGGGCTGAGCTGGGTGGAGGGGAGAAAGAAGGACAGAGATAAAGATGCCAACATTCCTGAGCCGCCTTCCATTTCCTGGGCACTGAGCTCTGTATGTCATTGCAGGAGGCAAGACGTTTTATCCACTCTTAGATGAAGCAATTGAGACTTCAAAAGGCAGTATGACCTGCCTGTGGTCACATTGCTTTTAAATGTTAAAGTCAGGATTTAAAGTAGGGTCTATGAAATTTCACAGTCCAGATTCTTTTGACTACAGCGCAGTGCTTCAGGGAATCAGCTACCTCTCACGTGGAAGGGCAGGTGATGAGTAGAAGAGAAAAGGGAAACACAGACAGAGAGAAGCAAAGTAAGAAGGAGAAGACTGGCAAATGCTGATGTGAAAATTGCTCTCGGCTTGCTGGACCGGAGGGCTCTGAGATCTGCCGTGGACCATTTGAAAGCCCCCGTGATGTTTACTGCTCTCGTACAGCGCTCTGCCCCTAAGTATGCAGAGTCTAGGCTACCAGCGATGAGAGGATTTGGGGCACAGCCAGATGATAACTCGAGGTTCGGGTGAAATCAAGCAGCATTCTATCACAGTGGAACACATTTTAGGAAGGAAACAGATACTTTTTAGGAAAGAGAGCCATAAACCAGAATCTCTATAACCTGTCCTATTTTCTGGTTGACTTCAAATGTCGAAATTGGAGAGAGATTTCTAGCACAAAACGATCTCCAGTGTACTAAATTGAAGTGTTTCTGCGTTTTGTCAACTGCTGGAGTATATCTGGGTTTTTCCTTTCCTTTCTCCTCACATGACAATTGTGGCTATACATGTATGAATTGTGGCAATTGTGAAGTTAGGGGTGATAGAGTTCCGCTCTGTGTATTCCATGCTGCCTACACAGTGATTTTTCCTAACAGCCATTGAGATCCTAAAAGCAAAGGGACACATAGAACTTAGTTAACTTGGCACCGGATCGCACTGCATTCTCAGTCCTGTCAGGAGGTTTAAGTATCACAGCATCCTCAGACATAAGGCTGAGTGGCAAGGCAGATCCTGAGCACGGACTTCCTGTTAATGGTGAGGATCCTACGATTTGTGTCCATCCAGGATTTTCTCGCCACTTCTTTTGAACCATAACCACATCATTTTAGAATAAAGACAAGTGGTATTTCTGGAAAGAGATCATTTCAAAAGCTGAACTTTCAGTGTGAGCCTGAACCTAGCGGGGGATAGGTGCAGGGGGAATCAAGCTATGTTCTGTATGGTATCGAGCCTTTCTCCGGGCCTTCTCCCTCCTAGCAAGCCAAATTACAGCAGCAGATGGACCTACAGAAGAACCACATTTTCCGTCTCACACAAGGGCTTCAAGAAGCTCTTGATCGGGCTGATCTGTTGAAGACAGAAAGAAGTGATCTGGAGTATCAGCTGGAAAATATTCAGGTAGGGCCTGGCAAGGGGAATCTGCTTGAAAGTTGTCCGCAGGGCTGGGGGTAGAGCTCAGTGGTAGAGGATGTACTTAGCATGTGTAAAGTCTGGGGTTCCGTCCCCATGCCAGGTGTGCGTATGTGTGTGTGTGTGTGTGTGTGTGCATGGGTTTGGGAGTGTATTGAGGCAAAGCTAGATGTTGAAAAGCCTGTGGTAAGTTGGTCAGTATTTTATGATGTAGTGTGTGTGTGTGTGTGTGCATGGGTTTGGGAGTGTATTGAGGCAAAGCTAGATGTTGAAAAGCCTGTGGTAAGTTGGTCAGTATTTTATGATGTATACTGTGTATATTTCTCCAACATTTTAATCACAAAAATTTTCAAACTTTCAGAAAAGTTGGAAGATTTCCATAGTGACCACTACCTGGATCTTACAATTAATCATTATTTTTTTACTTTTTCACATATCTATCCATCTTATTATTTCCCTTATGATAAAATTGGGATTAAGTAAATTTTCACTCAGTGCTGTTTGTTTTGAATTTTCCCAAGCTAGTGTCCTAACAGTTTTACTTTTTATTTTCTTAGAGTGCCAAGTCTAAAAGTATACCTCTGTCTGGCTCTGGGGTTATTTTTGTTTTGTGAATTTTAGGTTCTCTATTCTCATGAAAAGGTGAAAATGGAAGGTACTATTTCTCAACAAACCAAACTCATTGATTTCCTGCAAGCCAAAATGGACCAACCTGCTAAAAAGAAAAAGGTGGGTCAAAGGGTTTGACACGTGGAAGTTGGCAGTCTCACTCCATTGCTCATGACTCAGTGGCACCACTGTGATGTGAAGTCATAGGAACATAGAAGAAAAATAGGTACATTTTCTTGTGTTTGGGGTTGGAAAGATAAGTTTGGAGATAACCTTTATCAAGGCTATCATTGCTCAAGTCTAACAAAGTACTTTATATAGTCATTAGAGTCCTAGTTCCTTTCTCTACTAAGGGGATGATCACACACACACACACACACACACACACACACACACACGCACACACACACACACACACACACACGATGGGAAGGGGTCTGCAGAGAGAACAGAGAAGGGTTTATACGTAGGTCATCCACAGAGGGCTCCAAGCAGATTTGAAGGTCATTGTGCAGGACTCCAGAAGGATTAGCAGGTCTCATGTATGGTGTTTTAGCAGGGTTAGTAGTTCACACACTGGGAGTTTAGCCCAGCTTGAAAGTCACCTGTGTGGGATTGTAGGAAGGACTTCTAAATGATCTGGTCCAGTGCTTTTGATTGTTTAAGTACAACTAAGAGACTGAACCCAGGAAGTTGAAGTGGCCCTGCCCAAGTGCCTGGCTGAATAGCTACACTTCCCATTAGCACTACACCATCCCTTTAAAATTATAACATAGTAATTAAACAGTGCTGAAAAAACTCAAACCGTGGGCAGGGTAAGGGTAGGTGCACATGGGAAAGTTGCTTTTCATAAACCCAGGCCATGCTTTCCCAAACCAGTGAAGTCCTTGACCGAGACTGGCTAAATGTTCTTGGTTCCACAAAGGTGTCTAAGGAAGTTGGCAGTTCCTTCCAAAGGCCTTAGTACACCATAGTGGCTGTGGCATTGGTTTTATAGGAAATGACTGGATGACTTGAAATACCTAGGAGAAAGGACTGAAGTCACTGGTTGGTCCCTGTGTCCTTGTGCCATCTGGAGTGCAGTATTCAGAGGCTGCCTATCTCCTATCAAATGGTGCCTTCATTGAAGGGCTTTGTTGCGTACTGTGTGACTCTATATGTTCGCTATGCTTATGATATTTAATCTTTTTTATTTTAACAGCAAACTGTTGTCTGGTTATGTCATTTGATGTAGTTAGGGTGTTTCCATTTATTTTTCTAGATTAATTTTGTTTCGGTTGCATTATTTTATTTTCCTTTTTGTCTTCCATGTACAATAAATATTTCCATTTGCATTTTTTTTTAAAGTAAGCCCCTTGTTTGGACATCCTTTTCTTTTAAAAACATCCCTCTGTGTCTTGTAACTAAGCACCATGAGGAAAGTTCAAAGGCAGGAGTGACCTCTGAACTCTCTCCTGGCTCTATGCTCCATCTCTCCTGATCCCATTTCTTGAGGGGGAAAGCTCTCAGGAAATGAATTTTCTGTCATGGGAATACTAAAGGAAGAGGTGGCAGCCAATCAAGCGTCTTTAACCCTCTTGGTGAAAACTCCCACACCCCACTTTTTTTTCAGCTGGCTGGAACGGGCTGAGGCTCAGACCCCCCCTCCCCCTTCACATGCCATTTTTACTAAACACACTTACAGTGAGTATGCGCCTGGCCTTGGTGGATTGCTCGTCCCAAGTCAGCTTTCCTTTAGCTAGTGTGCAGTGCCAGTCTCCAGGAGTTAGGAGATATCTCTGTTTCCATTGCTAGGGTTTATTTAGTCGACGGAAAGAGGACCCTGCTTTGCTCACACAGGTTCCTCTGCAGTACAATGAGCTGAAGCTGGCCCTGGAGAAGGAGAAAGCTCGCTGTGCAGAGCTAGAGGAAGCCCTGCAGAAGACCCGCATTGAGCTCCGCTCCGCCCGAGAGGAAGGTAGGGGCTCTCTGCAAACCGCTTGAGGCTGTGGGTAAGACAGAGGGCTGATCTCCATGAGATTGGCCAACAGTAGTTTAGCATCTTAGTTTATGGCCCATGAATTTTTCAGTCCAGATGTCCCAAGTCTAAAATATTTACAGCTTCCCTGATCTTGCCAAGTTGGCATGATGTATGTCCTTTTGGTCTTGGGTCCTTGAAAGACAGCCCAGGGGCAGTCTGCTTAATCTGGCCCTTGGTGACTCAGCTAACCAAAAGGCATCGTTCTACTCTCTTTCTAGCTGCGCACCGCAAAGCCACGGACCACCCTCACCCGTCTACGCCAGCCACTGCGAGGCAGCAAATTGCCATGTCTGCCATTGTGCGGTCGCCTGAGCACCAGCCCAGTGCCATGAGCCTGCTTGCACCACCATCCAGCCGCAGAAAAGAGTCTTCAACTCCAGAAGGTATATTTTGTCTTAGTTTGTTTTCTATTGCTGTAACAAAATACCTGAGACTAAATAATTTATAAAGAAAAGTAATTTATTTGACTAACAGTTCCAAAAGTTGAAAGTGCAAGAGCATGGTACTGCAGCCGGTGAGCACCTTCTTGCTGCACCGTAACATGGTGGAGGGTATCACATGGCAAGACAGGCAAGCATGTTATATTGTGTCTCTCTTTGTCCTCTTATAAACTCCATCCTTGTGGCATTTATGGATCCCCACCCTTATGGCTCATCTAATCCTAAGGACCTCCGAGGTGGCCCACCTCAGTATCATCATCATATGAATTTGGGGAGGACTCATTCAAACTGTATCCATTCTTTTTTTTTTTTTTTTGGCAGTACTGTACTGCAGATGGCACCCAGGGAGCACTAAACTATATATCCCCAGCCCTTTTAATTTTGATTTTGAGATGAGGCCTCACTAAGGTGCCCATACAAGGCTTCAACTTGTGATCCTCTTGTCTCCGTCTTCCAAGTAGCTGAGGTTACAGGCATGTGCTTCCATGGATGGCCAAGCCATATCTAATCTTATGGGCTGTTGGAGTTGTGTGCAATTTCTTGTGTAACTTTCTAAGAAGTACAGTCATATAGTAAAAATCACAAATAATACTAAGCGATAAAGAATAAAAAGTAAGTCTTCCCTTTTCCCCAGATCCCTTATACAGAGCCAACCATTGCTTTCAATCCTTATAGTCATCCATGGCATCACCATCAGACCTGCTTTGGTTGTGAATCTTGAGGTCATTTTGTTGCTGCCATTATTTTTCTCCAACCAAGGTGTCACCTTGGGATAGATCATATACAAATTGTATGTGTCCATTAATTCATGTGTCTTATATGAAAATATATAAGGTAAGACAGTTTTTCTCTTTGGTGATACTGGCCATTGAACCCAGGACCTCGTGCATGCTAGGCAAATGCCGTAGCACTGAGCTACATCCTTAGCCCTAAATATGTATCAAGAATATGAGAAAATGCCTCTCTTTTTGTACTAAATAGCATAGAACTATGTTGTGTACTGCACGAAAACTTTTAGATAAAAGATTGTTATCTGAGAGTGTTTCATCCTAGTAAATATGGAACCATTTCATTCTTTTAAAGGACTACACAGTATTCCATGATGTGGGTCTGTGATTCACCTATTAAACCAGACCCCTGTCGATGGGCATTTAGGTGGTTTCCGATCCCAATACCATAGATGCCCTACAAAGAACATCCTACATCTTGGTGGGTGTTGTGGCTGTGGGATACTTTTTTTTTTATTAGCTCATATTTGTAAAACTGACTGGAGAGATTTGTTTTGCTATGTTGGTACATACACAGTTTTTTTCTTTTGAAGTTTTTTTAATTGAGTTTATTGATACATTTTAGGTATATGTAATGATCACTTTCATTATAGGGAATTTGCACCTGTTCGTGATTCTTTTTTCCCCATTCCCCTCCTCTCCCTTCAATCCCTCTTACCCTCCTTATTTACAAAAGCTTTGTTTCCATTTTTTCCTCTTTTCTCACAAATAATGAGATCTCTTTTCCCTTCTCCTTTACCCTCCTCTCCCTTCCCTTCCCTAGTTTTCCTTTGTGTTTGAACATTTTCTTCCTGTTTCACAGTATCTGTTATACATTAGTCCTTATTTACACTCTTAGGTTCTCACACCAGAACAATGTGTGTGTCTGATTATGTAACATATTTTGATTATTTTCACGTCTCTTACTCTTCTTTCCCTTCTCCCCACAGCCCCTTTCCCATATTTAAAAAGTCTGCCTTCTAGTTTCTTGTCATGCTCACTTATTTTATTTTAAAAGAGAATTTATTTATGTCTAAAAGAGAAAATGTGTGACATGTAACTTTCTGAGACTGACTTATTGGACTTACGTAAAACATGGTCGTTTCCAGTTCCATCCATTTCCTGCCAGTGACGTGATTTTGTTTTTCTTTATGGCTGAATAATATTCCATTGTGTATACATACCACATTTTCTTTATCCATCCATGTATTGATGGGCATTGAGGCTGTTTTCACAGTTTAGATATTTTGGATTGCACACCGTAAACATAGCTATTCACCTGTCATTGTAGTCTTTAATTCTCAAGGGAATGTACCAAGAAGCACTATAGCTGGATCAAATAGTAGTTCTACTTAGCTGGAATCTCCATACTGATTTGCACAGTGTTGTACCAGTTTACATTCTCACCGACTAGGTAGGAGAGTTCATTCATTGTTGTTAGTATTCTTGATGGTAGCTATTCTGAGTGAGGAGGTGGAGTCTCAATGTGGCTTTGATTTGCATTTCTCTAATGAGTAAAGATGTTGAACAGTTTTCCATATATATATTGACCCATTTTCTTTTTGTGGTATCAGGAATTGAACTCAGGACTTTGCGCTTGCCAGGCAGGTGCTTATGCCACTGAGCTATATCCCTGGCCCTCATATTGGCCCTTTATGCTCCTTTTAAGTGTCTATCTAGTTCATTTGCCTATTTGTTGATTGAGTTTCTTGTTTTTCAGGGGTTAATATTTTAAGTTCTTTTTCTCTTCTAAATATAAATCCTCTATAAGAAGAGTGACTAGCAAAGATTTTCTCCTTGTTGGGTAAATTCATGGGGAATGAATCGAGTTAAAGGTTCTACGCATTTTATGTGTTGGTAGTTTGTGCCAATTTATATGATTAGCAATAGGGTGAAGAGTTTTCTTGGGGATCTCAAAAGTACTTTGTTCACTTAGAAATGAAAAGGTTTTTTTAGAAAGGCCAAGGAAGCTGGGCATGATGCTGCCATGTCTGCAATTTTAGCACTTGGGAAGCTGAGGCAGGAGCATCACTGTGACTTTGAGGCCAGCTCGAGCTACACAGTGAGTTCAAGGCCAGCCAGAACTGCATAGTGAAACTGTGTCTCAAAAAAACCAAAAAGGTGGTGGTGGGGTGGCTTGGAAAGCCTCAGGGAGGAGAATAAAGCCATGGTTTACAGTCATGGCATCCCCATCAGACCTGCTTTCGTTGTG
Organism: Chinchilla lanigera; assembly: GCF_000276665.1. Classification (NCBI taxonomy): domain Eukaryota; kingdom Metazoa; phylum Chordata; class Mammalia; order Rodentia; family Chinchillidae; genus Chinchilla; species Chinchilla lanigera. The sequence continues at coordinate 11,846,039 of NW_004955455.1, forward strand.
AATCTTGAGGTCATTTTGTTGCTGCCGTTATTTTTCTCCAACCAAGGTGTCACCTTGTTTCTGTGTTTCCCTAATACTCTGCGTTGCTTCTATCCTTTTCTTTGACTATGAGGTCATCTTGTTCCCACATTTACATAACACTTTGAATCAAAGAGCTTTACTCTAAAAAGAGCTTTAACATCCAAATGGTGGTTAGTAGATGCCATTAGTGGATTAATAAATAAGGAAAATGCACTACCCATGCAATGTAATATTATTCAGCCACAAAAAGAAACATAGCCAGGCATGGCGGTGCACCCCTGGTGGCGGTAAGGTAGAGGAAAGAAGTATTCCAGGGGTACCCGCTGGCAAGGCTCCATAGAGCAGCTTCGCAAGGTGTGTGAGTGCTCTGCTACCTCCTTTGTGTGTAGGGCTCCATACCCGGTTCACAGTGCATGCGTGTCTATTTATTCTTTACGGCTTTCTGGGAAAGGAAGGGATGCTGTAAAGACAATTTATCAGAGGTATCTGGAGCTCTTCTATTTAAAGTTGCCTTTAATTAGTTAGGTCACTTCACTGTTGAAAGGGAGCTCAGTAAATGGGAAAAGTCGGCCATGTTAATTTTAGCAGAGTAGCATATAAATGTAAGCATTAGTTCTTTCAGAAAAAATTGAATTTTGAATAAAAGGAGGTTATCATATAAAAATTGAGCATAAAAGGAAAATTCTCTATAGTCAGTTCTTATATTTAATCATTAGAAATTCTGCAATTCATAGTAGTGATTTTTAAACTGGATTTTGAAAAGCTCTAGATATGATTTCATCTGGAAAAGAAAGCTTTCATGCCTGAAATATTTATAAGTAATTTATTTCAAAATTTGTTTCTTTATACCCACAAACAAGGGTACTGTCAAATAGTCAATTTTCTACCAGGACTATGTTCTTAAATACATCTTAATTCCTAACAGTAAAACAATGGAGATTTTAAAGTTAATTTATAAAAGTCTAGATGTATCTGTTGAAATGATTTCACAATCCGTACTTGTAATAGCTGTATTGAAATATAATTTGCATACCATATAATTTACCCATTTAACATGTACAATTCCCTGTTTCTAAGTAAGTTCATAGGGTTGTATAACCATCATTGCATTGTTCTTTTTTGGACATCTTCCCCCAAACAACCAACCAACCACTGAACTTACTAGTGGGTGCTCTTGATTCTCCCCTCCACCTAAGCTGTGGAAGCTACAGTAATTTGTTTCTTTCCTTTTTTTTTTCTTTTTTGTCTTTTTGAGACAGGGTCTCACTATGCAGTTCAGGTTGGTCTTGAACTCACTTTGTAGCCCAGGCTGGCCCCTAGCATGTAACGATCCTCCTGCCTCAGCCTCCTGAGTGTTAGGATTACAGGGGTGCACCGCCACGCCTGGCTATGTTTCTTTTTGTGGCTGAATAATATTACATTGCATGGGTAGTGCATTTTCCTTATCTATTAATCCACTAGTGGGCACTTGGATTGTTTCTACTTTTTGCTTTCACAAATTATGCTGCTATAGCTGGGCGTGGTGCTTTACATCTGTAATCCTAGCAAACCGGGAAACTGAGGCAGAAGCATCACAAGTTTAAGCCCAGCCTGGACAGCTTCGTCACTTAGAAGAGACCCTATCTCACAAGAAGAAACAAATAAACGACAACAACAATAACAAAATAACTGGGGATGTAGCCAGTGTGAAGGGCCTGGATTCAATCCTCTGTATTATACTTTTGCATGGACATATGTTTTCAATCCTCTTGAGTATTTACCTCTCTGGGTCATTCGATAATTCTGTGTTTAACTTTTTGAGTACTTGCCAGCCTGGGTTCCAAAATGGCGGTACCATTTTGCATTTTCACCAAGAACATATGAAGGTTCTAACTTCTCCATGTCCCCACCACCACTGTGTGGGTTCCACATTTTGGATTCTAAACATCCTGGTGGTTGTATCTCACTCGTGGTTTTAATTTGTGTTTCCTTGATCACTAATGATGTTGAGTATCTTTTTGTGTGCTTATTGTCTAATTATTTATTCTCTCTGGGAAGATAATCTATTCAAATCCTTGACCCATTTTTTAGTTGGGTTTTCTTTTTATTATTAAGTTCTGAGAATGCTTTATATATCCTAGATTCAAATCCCTAATCAGATATGATTTGCAAATGTTTTCTTCTCTCTGTGCATTGTCTTTTCATTTTCCTTTGCAGCAGTTGAGTGATTATTAAAATTTTTTCCTTCAGAATTTAGTCGGCGTCTGAAGGAGCGCATGCACCACAATATTCCTCACCGATTTAATGTAGGACTGAACATGCGAGCCACGAAGTGCGCTGTGTGTCTGGATACCGTGCACTTTGGACGCCAGGCATCCAAATGTCTCGGTAAGAGCAGTGTTCGTGCTTCTGCAGTGGGCGCTTGTGCGCCTCCATGTGAAAAGCCCATCTGATGGAGGAGATGTTTCGCTAATTCCTCATATAATGCATTCGGTTCTGAGCTTTTCATTTCAGTGGGAGGACACTATTTTTCCCCTGCGAAAGCAATGATTTCATTCGTGTCATCAGCTCGTGACTCCAGCTCGATGTACAAAATGCCTCGATCTTTGCTAATTTCCAGCCTCTTTGTGTCAGGCTCTTCTCTCCCCACCTGGCTCCAACTGAAACATGCAAACATCTTTTACACACCCGTTTGTGGGCAGCACGAGTTGAAGCCCGGAAAACTGGATCTAGAACATATAGCTTTCTTTTCTCCTCTCCCAGTAGGACCCTGGCACCTGGGAAAGCTTAGGCGTTACCTGGATGCCTGGGCCGAAGAGGGTGGAGAAGGCCTAGGCTTGGATCGGAGAGGAAGGGAATAGTCTGAGCTCAGGCTGTTCATTGTTCTCCCCTAGAATGTCAGGTGATGTGTCATCCCAAGTGCTCCACCTGCTTGCCAGCCACCTGTGGCCTGCCTGCCGAATATGCCACGCACTTCACTGAGGCCTTTTGCCGTGACAAAATGAACTCCCCAGGTCTCCAGAGCAAGGAACCCAGCAGCAGCCTGCACCTGGAAGGGTGGATGAAGGTGCCCAGGTATTGTTGCGGGTTTGGTTGGGCTCCAGCAGGTGCTGACATGGAGGGCCGCAAGCCACTTCTACTCCTGATGTTTTCTACGCATTGCTTTTTCTAGACTTCCTCTCCCTGCTTCCCCCTTCACCCAGGCTGACACTTCTAAGTACGACCCTTTTTCTTCCCCATCTTTTTTCCCAGGAATAACAAACGAGGACAGCAAGGCTGGGACAGGAAATACATTGTGTTGGAGGGATCAAAAGTCCTCATTTATGACAATGAAGCCAGAGAAGGTAAATTAATAATTCAGGGGGAACTTCACTGCACGTGGTTAACCCAGGTCTCCCAGTGTTGGTGTGAAGGCTTTGTTTTTTGTTTTGTTTTGTTTTGTTTTTCGGACTGCCTCGCGAGCCTTCTCCACTTTCCCATTTTTGAAAATGAAAAGCCAAATGACTTCTCTAAAGGTTATTGGTGCGATACTCACATCTATAGGTCTTCCCCCTGAAGAACCCGCAGGGTGCTGCCCTGAAGATTCCACCTGCTAATACACCTTCAGAGAACTTCCGCCTCAGCCAACTAGCCCATAAATCCGCATCGTCATCAGAAATTTGACTGTGCTACTCATCTGACACACTTTATTTTTTTTTTATCTTCCCTCCTCTGCCTTCTCTGCACACCTTTTTTCCTTCTTTGTTCTTGTGCATTTCTCCTACACGCGTACCCTGTCTCCTTTTCCTCTCTTCCCTTCTTTTCCCTGTTCTTCCCTTCTCTTCTCTCTTCCTCCTCCTTTGGCTCTTCCTCTTCCTCTTTGTCTTCTCCCTTTGTTCTTGTTCCTGTTCTTTTGTTTTTCTTTCTGCCCTTCCTCTTTGCAACAAGCTGGACAGAGACCGGTGGAAGAATTTGAGCTCTGCCTTCCCGACGGGGACGTATCTATTCATGGTGCCGTTGGTGCTTCTGAACTCGCAAACACAGCCAAAGCAGGTGAGGGGACCTGGGGAAGACCAGCTGTGGGTGTGGGCTGGGCGTAGCAAGTTGGGAGAGGCTGGAGCGGACAGGCATGGTTAGCCCTGCCAAGGAGGATAACCATCCCCTGCTCCTCCGTCTTAGCAGTAACTGGGGCTAGCGTGGTTTGGCGGGTTCTCTGATGTCTCAGGGCCATGCCTACCAGGTGGGAACAGGGGAAATCCACACCCAATCCTGTGCTCTCTGAAATCTCCTAGATGTCCCATACATACTGAAGATGGAGTCTCACCCACACACCACCTGCTGGCCGGGGAGAACCCTCTACTTGCTAGCTCCCAGCTTTCCCGACAAACAGCGCTGGGTCACCGCCTTAGAATCAGTTGTTGCAGGTGGGAGAGTTTCTAGGGAAAAGGCAGAAGCCGATGCTGTGAGTATAAACACGGGTGCTGGCGCTTGTTTTTTTTTTGTAGAGTGGGCTCATCTTTGGTAACTGATCTTAGTAAATGTGCTGCTAAAGCGAGTATGAGGATAACTGATCTTAATCATGAGCATCCTATTGGCTATCTTGTTTTCCCTTTAGCTCCCTGTCTGAGGGGCGATGGCTGTAGACAGTGTCAGGACCAGTTTTGGGGCAGTGAAGGCACAAGCTCCAAGGCAGCAACGGGGCATCCCAAGGCTTCCCTTAGGAACCGTGTAGAGTTGGGGAAGCAACACCACCAGCCAACTCTTGGAGCATGATGGAGCCTGGCTGGGGCAATGCAGCAGCCAGTGTGCTCACAAGGAAATCCTCCCATTTACTCAGATGTCTTCCTTTGGTTTGGTGGCTTGAGTTATAAGCACTCTGGCTATAATGTAGCACAAGAGGCTGCCCACTTCCAATTTACTTCAGGAAGGCTTTTCATTACACTCCTGGTTGCTTCTGCAGTATTTGCTCTCCCATAGGCAGGTTTGAAGTCCTACTTATCCTTAAGATGTTAGAAATGTGGGTGTGCCTTGATGGGCGTCACTCCTCCTAGAACATTTCGGGAAGCAAACACAGCTCATTGCTCATCAGCGTTTGTTCTACTGAAGGCTGAACAGCTCTCTTCAGACACTTAGTTCCTGATAAACACTTGCAAGGTTAGCAATTGGAAAATGCTTAACTGTAAGCTTCCGTAGAAGATCTTTGGTCCCTGGATAGGCTTTTGAACTGTTTTATTGCTACATGTATGAACCTTTTACTGAAATCCACATTAATACGTACACAATTGTCCCGAGACTGTATTTCCCACCAGTTTCTGCTTATGTGAGTTCAGGTAAAAAGAATCAGGCTTATTGGCTTTGTTACTGACACTCTTTTGCACTTTCTGCAGCCTGGGTAGGGGATGGAACCTTACATCCGGGTTATTAACACTTCGCAGGTGAAATTTCTGTGTTTGCAGCTAATTTCCTATTGCAGAATAGCTTTTTGTGCCTACAGTACTCAGTTCTGTACCCAAGCTCAGTTAGAACTCTGATGCTGTTCAACAACTGCCCCCGAGAGATCAGTCATGCCCACTTCTTGCCTTTGGAATTCTGATAAAAATACAGTGCAAGAGATTTGGAATGTAGCTTTGTGGTAGGACACTTACCTAGCATATGCAAAGACCTGAATTTAATCTCCAGCGGCAAAATAATAATAGTGATAATAATGATGATAATAATTTTAAAATGGGGACCAGCTAAGAGCGGATGTGTGTTTCTGAACTTAACTTTAAATTTCTCTGTCTCTTTGGATGGTTTGGTTATACACACTTCAGTCTCACTATGTCTTCTTTTTTCTTGTCTTTCCTTTCACATTTGAAAAGAAATTGCTTGGAAACTCCCTGCTGAAACTGGAAGGTGATGACCGGCTAGACATGAACTGCACACTGCCCTTCAGTGACCAGGTAATATTTTCTGGGCACTGTCAGCTGGTAATGTTAATGGGCTCCAGCCTCACACTCAGGAGGGCAGGAGCTGAGTAGGATTTGTTGCTCTTACGCTTTGGGATTGCCTGGTGGGGCAGCTGTACTTACTTTCTGCCTTTGGACTTCTGCCCTCACAGGTGGTGTTGGTGGGCACCGAGGAAGGGCTCTATGCACTGAATGTCTTGAAAAACTCCTTAACCCATGTCCCAGGAATTGGAGCAGTCTTCCAAATTTATATCGTCAAGGACCTGGAGAAACTACTCATGATAGCAGGTGTGAAGCTAAGGACTTAGCCCTTTTCTTTACTTTGAACGGAAACAATGTCAGAACCAAATCTCACCCTTGAGAGGCACAAAGGCAGGGCTTCCTGATAGCAGCTTGGAGCAGCAGTGGCCCTTTTCCTCTGTGTCCCTGTTGGTGCAACTGATGGACTCTCTCCGTTCACACTGGTTCGCTTTGGTGTCCAGTTTAGTATTGTCTGATACCCTCAAAGAAGAACTTAGCATTACGCCAAGTGAGGAATGCTGTATTAGTCAGCTTTTTGCCATTATAATAAAATAACTAATGGAAGAGAGATGTTTATTTAGTCCAAACTGCCCGACTCTGGTTTGAGGCCCATCCTCAGCTATATCACCTCTTGGCATATAGCCTGGTGGGAGCAGGTACAGAAGCAAGCAGGTGATGTCTCCATACAGAAGAGCTCAGTGGTGCCAGGCTTGCTCTTTTTATAACCCCGCTCGAGAGCGCAAGTCTAGAAGAGCTGCCTTCCTAGAACACGCCCCCAGTGACCTAAAGAAGTCCTACTAGGCTTCTCCTCTTAAAGGTTCCCAGCACCTCCCAACATTACTACCTTGGGCACCAAGCCTCCAATGTCATGGACGTTTGAGGAAAGCCCAGACCATGTAAGCCATAGTAGGTGCCAAGCTTCAAAGACTCATTAAAGTCAATCCCTTCTGCTAGTTGCATCAGTACTACTATGGCTGTAACCTTCGGAGAGCTTACCTATTATACATAATCTCTACAAGATTACTACCCAATCTTTCTTAATATCTGTGCATAATCATAGACCCTTCAACTAGATTCACCACTTGCAAACGTCTACACACACACACACACACACACACACACACACACACACACGCACATACACACACACACACCTTTTTATCTGAAGTATTTGAAAGTTTATTGTAAGTTTATTATAGATTTTTTAGCATATCAACCTAAGAACAAGGGCATTCTTTCATGCGACTATGGCACAATTTTTTTCTTTGTTGGCAGTTTTTTTTCTTTTTTTGGTACTGTGTATTGAACCCAGGGCCTTTGCACTGAACTACATCCCCAGGCCTTTTTATTTTATTTATCTTAATTTTTTTGTCCTTTTTTTGAGAGAGAACTTCTATGAACTTCTATGCAGTTCAGGCTGGATTTGAGCTCACTTTGTAGCCCAGGCTGGTCTAGAATGCTTAACGATCCTCCTGCCTCAGCCTCCCAAGTGCTGGAATTACAGGCTTGTGCCACCATGCCTGGCGTATTTTTTATTTTGAAACAGTCTCTCTCTAAATTACCCAGGCTAGGCTTGAGCTTATGATCTTGCTACGTCAGCCTCCCAGTGAGTTGGGATTACAGGTGTATACCACCAATCCCAGCTGTTTTTTTTTTTTTTTTTTTTTAAATGGAAAAACAGTAATATATTGGCTTAATGTTTAAAACATTCATAGTTGGGTCTAGTTTCGGGCATGGCTGAGTGCAGAGAATGAAATGTAGTCAGGAACAGGCCTTTCAGAATCTCTCAGCTCTTTTCCTTCCCTTCCTCCTCCCCGTTTGCTTGCCTCTCTGATTTTATTTTGCAAGCTAGATTCATAGCAAAATTGAGAGAAAGGTACAGAACTTTCCCTCAGACCTCCCTTTATGCACACTTGCACTCTTCTACCAACATGCACATCAGACTGGTACGTTTGTTACTACTGAAGAACCTACTCTAGTGCCTCATTATCACAAAGTCCATTATATTAGGTTTCACTCTTGGTATTCTACATCCTGTGGGTTTTGACAGTGTTTAATGACTTGTACATATTGTATCACATAGAATAGCTTCACAGGGTACAAATTTTATATTCAGAAAACTTACCTGTTGCTATAATACACTGCCCAGCCAGATTTTATCTGTGGCCCTGATATGTTTCTGTACTTACCTCCCTCCCCCAAAATTCATGATACAACCTGAGATAGGGATGTGTGGAAAACACTTTATCCCCTGACCTTGTGTGGCTTTACTTCATGGCCAGACCTGGAAACCTCCCCCCAGCACCCGTCCCACAGTCTTTACTCTCTGGTTTTGGACTGACAAGAGCCTGCCCTTTCTCCCTCAGGAGAAGAGCGGGCCCTGTGTCTGGTAGATGTGAAGAAAGTGAAGCAGTCTCTGGCACAGTCGCACCTTCCTGCCCAGCCAGACATCTCACCTAACGTTTTCGAAGCTGTCAAGGGCTGCCACCTGTTCGGTGCTGGCAAGGTGAGCGCTCCTTAGGCCTCCAGTGGTGGATGTTCTTCACATCGGCACCGTCCTTCTGCCCCCAGACCTTATTGATTTGAATTTGAAAATTGTGTATCTTCAGATAGGGTTGGATTTTTCTTGCTTTCTTTAGGCACATGAAATAATGGGAGTAGTCCTGAAATTTGCATAGGCTGTGAATCTGAAGGAGATTTCTTAAAGAAAAATGTGGGTGCAGTTAATGAGACTAAAAGGATGATCCATAGTTTTTAAAAGTATGTGTGTGTGTGTATCGGGAGTCTTCAAAAGAATTCTAATCTGGAACTCCATGTCTGAAGTAGATGAAGGGACATTTTACTACTACAATCTCGCATTCTAATTTATGACATTCAGACAGTCATCCCTCAGTATCAACAGAGGATTGGTTCCATGATCATCTGGACATGCCAAAATCCACGGATGTTCAGGTCCTTTGTGCTGTGTAGAAGGCGTGGTATTTGCATGTAACCTATGTGCATTTTCCCATATTTAAGAAATCATCTCTAGATTACTTTTAATACCTAATACCATATAAATCCTATGTAAGTAATTGTTATACTACATGGTTTAGTGAAAGATAACAAGAAAAAGAGGTCTGTACATGTCTAATATCGATGCAGTTTTTTTCCTGAATATTTTCAATCTATGCTGATTGAATCTGCAGATCCAGAACCTATGGATGCAGAGGGCCAACTGTATAGCATAAAGCCAGTTCACCAGAGCCCAAGTTAATGCTCCTGTAATCTCCAGCAAATAGAAATTTGGCCCATAAATATACTATTTGGTTCTTTGTTTAAGCTTTTTTTTTCATTAAAAGAGTTAAGAAAGTGCATGGGTATTTGCACATATACATGCACAACTCTATAATAAAGTCTAAATTAAGCATTTGTAGAGCTCCTGGGCGTACTGGAGTCCTGCTTTTGGAAATTACTGCCTCTCGTTCCTCTGAGCCCAGCTCATGTGAATACTCCTGTACATTTACTGAGAACCTCCTATGAACTTGACCAAACTCCCAGAGAAATTTGTTCTAAACCTGCAGGATAGTTCAAGGAGAACCCCTCTCATCCCTAATATGCTGTGTCTTTTATTTCAATGCTATTAATCTTTAAAAGGAGCAGCTGTGGGCTTTACTGATTGTCCCTAGGTTAGCATTATTTTGTGATTAGACATGCTTTTTCTAGTTTATTTTTTAGGCAGTTTTTCTAACACAGCCTCTTTAAGGCTATGCATTTACCTCAAACTATTATTTTAATTGGACCCTGTAAATTTTGTTTCCAGCTGAAATGTATTTGTTTATTTTTATTTATTACATTTATTGGTACATTTTAGATGTACGTAATGATCACATTCATTATAGAGAATTTGTGCCTATACGTGACATAACTTGAGTCTTTTTTTTCCCATTCTCCTACCTACCCTTCAACCTCTCTTCCCCTCCTTGTTTATAAAAGCTTTGTTTCCAGTTTTTCCCTTCTTTTCTCACTTTTTCTTTTTCCTTTCATCCCCCTCCCCCCACAATTTCCTTCCCATTTGAACATTTTCTTCCTATTTCACAGTGGACCTTGTAAATTTTGGTGTAGAAACTCTATATTGTCATTCCACGTGTTAAAAATTTGTCCTGTGAGTGATTGATCAGGCATGTGCATTGTCGTTTCTGAAAATTAACTTTGTAAAATTAGAGATTATTTTTATTACATACTTTAACAAGTATGGAACACACGTGTAAATCATAAAGCACAATAATGTAATAAACATCCACAAACCCACTACTCAGCTCCAGAAAGAACATTGCTAACCATTTCCATTTTCCCACCTGTTTCCTCCTTCCCTTCCTCCTCTCCAACTGCACAACATTCATTTCAGGACAGATTTGAGCAATGAGCCCTTTTTTCTTTGCTTTGTAAATGACAAAGGTCTGGTTCTGGGAGGTGAGAGAAGAGGGATTCAACTGTTGTAGAAAAAAGGAGTTTTGTAGAACTCTGTATGTACAGGTCTTAGCTATGAACTGTTCCCTGGGCTGAAATGTTCTCTTAAGTTACTATAGCAATTTCTCTTACCTTTCCTCTTCTTTCCCTCATCCTGCCCTGTCCCCTTCCCCTCAGCTTGAGGTTGCCAAAAGGATTTTTCCCCAGCCAAAGGTGCATACACACAAAATACGTCTGGAGTCAGGTGGATCCCCGATTCCTTCTCCTGATCCCAGCTAAAGCAGTGGTTCTCAACCGGGGCAATTCTGCCCTCCAGGGCACAGTTGGTAAAGTCTAGAGACATTTTCATTGTCATACCTGGAGGATGCATTAGGTACCTAGTGGGCAAGGCCTTGATGCTGCTCGTCATCCTGTAAGGCAGAGGACCTTACCCCCTACCCCCTACTGCAGAGTGATGTGGTCCAAACTGTTGGCAAGACAGAGGTTGTGAGACTCTGCTTTAAACTGACCCTCTTTTCTGAGCTTTGCTGCAGAGTCAATATTCATGTGACTTTCTTTCTTTCTCCGGTGGCCTTCGAGATTGAGAACAGCCTCTGCATCTGTGCAGCCATGCCCAGCAAAGTCGTCATCCTTCGCTACAACGAAAACCTCGGCAAGTATTGCATTCGGAAGGTAAGTTGGGGCCCCGCCGGCCTGCTCTCCTGGGAAGCCAGTGTAAACAGTGTGCTATTTTGGGCAGCAGCATGTGTCTTGTCCCTTCTGCTTGGCCATCTTTTACCATGACGTGGTGACATGGTGACACCACGACTTCCCCAGAGAGTGAGACCTTTCTTTCCTGGAAGAGCCCAGAGCCTCTGGCAGCTGCAGTTTCCCCTCTTGCTTTTCTTCTGCTTGGAAACTTCCTCCTCTCCTGGCCCAGCGAGTTCAGCCTTTTGTTAAGGCAGAGAGCCAGCCGATGGAGGAGATATTTCTTCTGAGCCAGCAGCAAAAGGAAGGTGCTTTTTCTGAGAAGGAAGCGGTCCTGGGTAATACTTGCCAGAATCTTTCTGGGAGTCTAGACTAGGTTTCTGCTAGCAAGGGACAAACCAGCCCTGGATCTGTACTGATTTGTGATTAGGGCACTGGTTCTCCCGGGCACAGAGTGTATAGTGATGATGGCTGCCGTTGGGCCACTTAAATTTGCCTCACTTCTGCACAAGGTGTTTGCTGCCCCAGACTAAGGATGCTCTGCCACCATATGCCTGGTTTATTTCAGGTGCTTTTAGGTTAGTCCCAACAGGAAGGGAGGTGTAAGTAGCTAACATATAGGGATCATCACTTGCTAGAGAAACAGTTTCATTCTGGCAGGATGTTGTTAGTTGAGTGCCCACAGGTCCCAGGGACCGAGCTGGCTATTCTACACTTTTTACAACAGTTTCCCAATTTCCAGGCAGCACAGTTAGGGTTAGGAGAGAACCTAAGGTGCAAAGTTGGGACCAAAACCCAAGTTTGATTTTCCCTACTGCTTCACTGTATCATGCTATCTCAAAGTTTCCTCATACTTACTGGGCCATCCGTAATTATTCAGTGATAGGAATGATGCTGCTTAAAGCTTGAACTGTTAGCTTCTGGGAAATTCCCAGAAGTCATTGCTTCTTTATGCTCTGTGGCCGCCATTTGTAATAAGCATGTCTTGGCTCTCTTGATAGTGTTAGAATTGGCCTATAAACAAGTATAAGTAATTAGGAAGCAGATAATTAAGTTGGGATTGCAATGATACTGAAGGTGATGACTGTATAGGTAATAGAGGTTCAGATTAGGAATTTAACGGAGGAAAGGAAGTAAAACCATGTGTCCTGACTGCTTCTGTTAATAATCTTTTTCCAGCTTTTTTTTCTGATAAGAGTATAAGTTCTACCTTTTCACTGAAATGATATTTCTGAGCCATTTTGGCTACAGCTTGACTTTGTTTTCTAAGGAAGCCTGGGTTTCCCAGAGCAACGGGAAGAGGTAGAAAACGGGTCACTACGAGAAGCACAAGAGTGGGCTTGTATGACATGTGAGCAAGTCTGCTGGTGACCTTCTGTGAGGCTTGCTTGGATGCTTAAGGGAGAAACAGAATAGTAGTGGAAACAGAGCTGTCCTGTGTCATCTCTCATGACCTCCTTTGCCCTTTTGTCTCAGGAGATAGAGACCTCAGAGCCCTGCAGCTGTATCCACTTTACCAATTACAGTATCCTCATTGGAACCAACAAATTCTACGAAATCGACATGAAGCAGTACACCCTGGAGGGTAGGGCCAGTGTCTCCTTCCCCACCCCATGCGTGGCTCAGGCCTTTTAGAGACTTGGAAATCATTCTGAAGCCCCATTTCTCGCCTGCCTTTCCAGAATTCCTAGACAAGAATGACCACTCCTTGGCACCTGCTGTGTTTGCCTCCTCGTCCAACAGCTTTCCTGTCTCAATCGTTCAGGTGAACGGCTCAGGGCAGCGAGAGGAGTACCTGCTGTGCTTCCACGGTGGGTCACTACAGCTGCCTGCCGCCCTTTCCGCCAGGAAGCCCAGCCTGGGTCTGTTGGGGTTGGGGATGAGCAGCAGGGCTTTTGGGTAGGGCGGGTCTTGGCACAGGTACGGAGAGCATGGAGTCAGCACCCCCGAGACCCTCAGGGGTTCCTTTCACCCAGTCAGAGCCCTAACTTGGCCCAACTCCATCACATTCTCTCCAAAAATCAACCAGTACTTCCTTCTTTTTTTCTTTTTAATTTTTTTTTATTTGAAAGAGAATAATAATAACAACAAAAGAACAACAGCAAAATACCAACAACATAGACAAAAACAAAACAAAGCAAAAACAATAAAAATGATACAGGGTTTCAGAACAAAATGATAGGAATTAACAGTGGCTGTCATAGTACATATTGTTATCTTCAGCAGAGTTGCCCAGATTACCAGATGTAAGAATGCAAGATTGATCAAACCACCAAAGAGAATAAAAAATAAAAACAAAACTTCTTAATCCTTGCTCTTTCCCCTTCCTCTCTCTCTCTCACTCTCTCTCTCTCTCACCTTTCTTTCTTTGGTCCTTCCGTCTTTTTCTTATGATACTTTATTTCCTTTAAAAAAAAATTATTTTTTAAACCTCTGAATTTTTCCATCTCTCCCTTCTTTCTTCCTCGCTTCTTACTCTTTCCCTTGAATCCTCTTTCTTTAAAAAAAAGTGTGATAAATTTAAAACTTTAAAACTAAACTTTTTATTTTTAATCGAACTGGGATTGGTTCCGCAGAGGTCCTCTGGTTTCAGCAATCTGGCCACCTCTGGCTAGATGTCCCCTGGGCTCCATTCTCTGTTCTTCCAGTCACAGTACGTGTCACTGATGTCCCCCACCGCTGGTGCTAATGCCCCTTTGCTCTTGACACCTTGCAGAATTTGGGGTATTCGTGGATTCTTACGGAAGACGTAGCCGCACAGATGATCTCAAGTGGAGTCGCTTGCCTTTGGCCTTCGGTACGTGATGCACAGTGTGGGGTTCCTCTGTTGCCCGCAGATGGTGTCCTGGGAAAGAATTACAGGTGGGATTCTTCTTGGCTTAAGCCCTGTGTTTGTGGATTCCATTAGATGCCAAGCACCATACGCAATGGTCACCTACATAAATGTCCACAGGTGGAAGATTCTGAGGCTTCCTGAAGATCTGCATAAGCTAGATCAGTGAGCCCACAGTTCAGCTTTCTGAAATGTGTCTGAAGTGCCCATGATAAAAAGGAGACCATTCCCTATGGATGTATTTAAGTCATTTCCAAAGGTGGCATTGTATCCCATGGCATAGCTGAACATGAGATTAATTTAACCAGTTAGTTCTAATCAGGTGCAATAATTAGGTCATGCCTGTTTTTGTTAAGCGTAAATAGCACCAGAGCACATCCTTGTACTGACTTTGTGCACTTGTCAAACAGTAGCCCCTGATCATAAGTTTCTAAATGTGGTGCTTCTGGGTGAAAGAGTTAGCACACACATGCATACACATATGTACACATCTATGTGTATGAATGTTCTGAAATGTAGTGTGGCTGAAATACCCCTCAAGGCTATTTTAATTATCTACTGCTACATAATAAGCCATTTCCCCAGTGTAGAGACTTGAAACAATAGGCTACCATTGCTCACGATGCTGCTGCTTGGCTGGGCAGTTCTGCTGTGTGTGGTGTCAGCAGGGGCCCAGGGGCCGCTAGAAGTCCGAACAGCCTTGGAAACACAGGCAGCTGGCAGTTAGTGCTGGGCATCGGTTGGAGCTCAGCTGATGAGGACGAGGACTGAGACACGTGACTGGGAGCCTGATGGCAAAACAGTGGTTTGCACAAGGGATAATAGTGCTAATTACCTTCTCCCTTTGAGGCAGGACACAGAGATCATCATACCTTCTCCAGTTTCTGTGACACTGATAACAGATACGGAGTGTTAAGAACAGAAAGTATCTAATTACGCACTCAGTTTTTGTTGTTGTTGATGTTCGTTTGTTTTTGTTTGGTATTAGAGACTGCGCTCAGGACCTTTGTATTGAGTTACATTGCTTGCTCTTTAAAAACAATTTTTATTTAGAGAAAGGCTCTCGCTAAATTTGAGCCCAGACTGGGCTCAGACTTGTGATCCTCTTGCCTCAGCCTCCCAGTGTGCTGGAATTACAGCTCTGCACTACTACATATGTATATAATGTTTAAATAGGTATATAAGGAAAATTCTCATTCATATTTCCTATCTCCTTCATTTTCTACTACAACTCCCCAAAGGAAAAAACCTTTTTCTTATTTTTCCAGTTCTTTATGCAAATATAAGCATATAAAAACGTATATTCTTATTTCCACCTTTTTTGGGTTGTTTTTGTAGGACATGCCAGGCAAATGCTGTACCACTGAACAGCATTCCCAGGGCCCCTCCACCTTTTCTTTTAAATCAGTGAGGTAGCACATTTTACACATTATTCTAAACTTCACTTTATATTCGTACTGAGAAATACACTTTGAGTATTTTTCATAGTGGTACATAAAGAGCTTCATAATGCACTTTTATCGCTGTGCAGAATTCTATAAGCTTATCATATCCATTCGGGTTGGTCCCATTTTCTGCTTTAACAAACAACATGGCAGTGAATAAACATGATCGTGCAAGATTAAGCTGATGCCTGGAGGTAACTGGGGGATTGCTGGGTCATAGGATGCCTTGCAGCCAGGTTTTGATTTTCCCTCTTTCAACCCTTCTTTGCCCCATACCCTTCCTCCATGGGGACCATACAGCCTACAGAGAACCCTATCTGTTTGTGACCCACTTCAACTCACTTGAAGTCATTGAGATCCAGGCCCGTTCCTCACTAGGGTAAGCTGTGTCCACCGTCTGTGCTTTGATGTCTCCAGCTGTTGGGACAGTGTCTTGGGGTGGGGCGTGTGTTTCTCCCTACCCTGCCTAGCAAGGGAGGTAAGTTGCAATGAATATAAACTCTTGTCTGGAATTCTGCAGGACCCCTGCCCGAGCCTATTTGGAAATCCCAAACCCGCGCTACCTGGGCCCAGCAATTTCTTCGGGAGCAATTTACCTGGCCTCCTCATACCAGGATAAATTAAGGGTCATTTGCTGCAAAGGAAACCTTGTGAAGGAGACCGGCACTGAGCACCACCGGGTCCCCTCCACCTCCCGCAGGTACCAAACCTTCCCCCTTCTTCCTTCCAGCAGGGGGCAGAATGCTATAGTGCAAAGCAGAGGGAAATCTTGCTAAGCTGGTTGAAAATTTCTCAATCTTTACCTTGTCCTCAAGCGCAAAGCACTTATTTCTTTGAGATCTGTGACCTTGAAATGGCATTAGACCTTTAGAAGCATAAGGAAAATGGTAAGAGGCTCTCTTAAAAGATGTAAGGGACCTGTTCTGTCTTCTTTGGTAGGTATTTTCAGCAGCATTGTTAAGAATAGAGCATAAATTATGTTTCATAGTTTAGCAAATACTTTGCTATGTTAGTTGTTGGGCCTGTGGGAAGAGGTACAGTGGTGAATAAGCCCAGATGCAGCTGACCGCTGGATGAGAGAGAGACAGATGCCATCAGGTATGCCACCTCTGATGGGGTAGTTTAAGCACTGTAGATATTCAGAGGAGGGCCTTGCAGCTTTTATCTGGGGGCTAGGGAGGACTTTCTGGAAGAAATGAGCTTCCGAGTGGTGCCTGGGAGGGCAGGAGTGCTTGGGCAGAGGAAAAGGCTTGCCAGGGACGGAAGTCCACAGGTCTGAGATGCTGAGAGTGACCTAGGATTTCCTCAGAACTCACAATCTCCTAGTCACAATCAGAGTGATATTGCTATATTTTAAAAATTTTACTTAGTTTTGAATTTGTGATCCAGTTACATAGTACACAGTTCAAAGGATATAAAGGAGCGTATAGTACAAAGTCTGTCTTCTGGCTCTTTATTTTTTTTAAGACATGGGGTCTTGCTATGTTGCATAGGCTGGCCCTGAATTCCCAGGCTCAAGCAATCCTCCTGTCTCAGCCCGGTTGGGACTGTAAACATGTGTCTCCATGCCTCAGTTCTCTTCT
Organism: Chinchilla lanigera; assembly: GCF_000276665.1. Taxonomy (NCBI): domain Eukaryota; kingdom Metazoa; phylum Chordata; class Mammalia; order Rodentia; family Chinchillidae; genus Chinchilla; species Chinchilla lanigera. The sequence continues at coordinate 11,862,984 of NW_004955455.1, forward strand.
GGCTCCTTTCTCTCAACTCTCCTCACCCTACCTCTGTCCAGATTCCCTCCCTGGAAGGAATAAATTTTTAAAGTCTTATGTTTTCACCTAGAGACCCTTTGTATATATATGTGTGTGTGTGTGTGTGTGCACATGTATGTATGTGCTATGGCATTCCTTTTTGAAGAAATAACCTTTGTATCAATCTGATTTCTGTTATTAGAATGAAATGCCTGATGCTAGGTAGCTTATAAACAAAATAGGCTCATGATTCTAAGAAGAGTCTCCAAGATTGGGGACTTACATCTATGGCTGGCCTTCTTGCTGGCAGAGTCCCTTGGTAGCTCAAGATAGAACATGGCAAGAGACAGGAGCACGTATGTACCTCTTCTGATCTCTGCCTGATCCTCATGACTTCTCAAACGCTCCACCTCTAAACTCTGTAGTTAGATTAGGTTCCTACACTTTTAGTACCTTGAAACGGGGATGAAATGCGGATGCTTGAACCCATAGGGGATATAGTTCACCCTATGTAAACCATACCACATTTCTTATTGAGATAATTTGCGTGGTACAAGACCTCCCTTTTAAAATGTAAATGATTGAGTGGTTTGTAGTGAATTCACAGATTTGTGCAGCCATCACCACAACTTAATTTTAGAATATTTTTATCACCCCTAAAAGAAACCTTGCTTTCCCCATCTGGTCTGACTGCCAGAGGCACTTGCCACCTTTAACAGCTGTTTCTGCTCGTCTTTGCCTGGGCCCAGGGCTTTTCTTACTGCTCAAACTCTGAGAATGAGTCTTCTCCAGAGCAGGTCTGAGGTTGCCAGTTTGTGAAGAAGCTCTTACCTACTGCCTCCAGTGGCTGCTAAACTGCAGGTTTTCACAGCTGCTGTGTGTGGTTGCAAGTCTGTTGATTTCAACTTTACCACAGATCTAGAGAGAGGGGCTTGGGTACAGGATAGGTTAAAGTATCCCAGAGCTTGCTGTTCTGACACTCGGTTTTTTCTTACATAAACAGTGTGCAAATTGTTGCAACAGTTTTTTACGACATACTTGGTCCATGTGATTTATTTCATTTTTGCTGTACTGGAGATTGAACCAAAAAACCTTGCCCAGGCTAGGAGCATACTCTACCACTGAGTGAGCGAGCCACTTAGGAACTGCTGGAAAAGCAGACGTGCCAAATAACCAGGTGCCTCTCTTCTGGTTTGATCAAAAAAGCTCAAAGAACTATATTTCCAGAAGTTTGAAAAGTTGATTTGGGCCATTCTTACCAGTGCTGCTCTTGTTTTTTATGGAGAAACCGATTCTCAGAGGCCTTTCCTTTGCCATCCTGTAAATGCTCTTCTGTGTCCTTCCAAATGGCAGCATATTCTGTATGTTCTTCTGTGCCTTAGCGTGTCTTGGAGATGGCTTCATGTCAGTATATGAAGTATTTCTTCATTTTTTATTTAATGGCTGCATTGCATTCCTTCACATTGCTGTACCTTGGTTGTTTTTTGTTTTTTGTTTTTTTTGGGGGGTACTGGGAATCAAACTCTGGACCTTGCACTTGCCAGGCAGGCACTGTGCCACTGAGCTATATCCCCAGCCCGCTGTACCTCAATTTATTTAAGTGTTCCTCCATCAGTGGAAGTTTAGGTTGTTTCTAATCTGTTGCCAGGGTAAATGACTGAACTTCCATCATTTTGCATCTGTAAAACCTATCTGTAACGTACAGTTGTAGCAAAGAAATTGCTGGTTGCTAGCAGATGTGTATGTGCAGTTCTCTTAGGTGTTGCTGACTTTTCCTCTCTGGAGGCTGCACCCCTTTGTCATCCCACCAGCAGTGTTAGAAGTGGCACAGGCCTTGTCTAACACAGAGCTAGAGCCACAGCCAGGTTGATGTGCAGGAAGCTGGAGGCCTTGGTTCACAAAAGGTTTGTGATTATTTAACCCAGAGGAGTATTTAATTGACCTAGAATTTTAATTATCTGGGCTGGTTTGCTAGCCCCACATGTTTACCCTCTAAGTAGCTATGTGAATGCCCCTGCCAGGCTGGGTACAATGTCTGGGGCTATGGATAGAGGTAGGGAAGAAAATTCCTTATTCTTAAGGGACTCATGCTTTGGTGGAGGAACCGACTCTATTACAAAATGTTAATTATTGGCACATTGAGGAAATACCCAGATCTGAGACTGTAGGGGAAGACTTGATTTAATTCTATCTACAGATAGGCAGGCCAAAATCAGAATGATATCAGCAAATATCTGGAGGGGAGGCTACATATATATAGGGTTTGGGGTTGAGGGTCATAGTCCTGAAGAATCTGGGTAGGATGTTTGAGATCAAAGCTACAAAGACAGTCAGCACAGGTGTGCATATAAAGCTGGTTCTTCAAAGTCAAGGAGACTGCACGTCCTGTCCTAAATTTCTTTATGGCCATCGGTTCTGTTTGCGGAAGGCTGCATGGATTCCTGGTGTTTGTAGAGGGCCCCATGCTTATTGGGATGGCCTTTCTCAGGCCAGGCCTGACACAAAATACTTAGAAAAGACAGATATCCATCTAATATTCTGTCACTGTGTTCTAACAAGTCAGCTTTCTTTTGTTGATGTATTGGAGTTAATTTGAAATGTTTGGTCAGCAAGTTTTAATCCCAGGAACTTGCTAAGAAACCACAGTGTCAATAACTGGGTGTTCCTAACTCCTTTGGCTTGATCCTACCTCAGAGAGACCTCCCAGTAGTCCCTCCTCCTCCTCTGAGCTGTTTCGATCTTTGACTAGTTTCCAAGACATGCCAGAAATCGGTCAAATTATAATTAAGAGTTTCTCCTCCATTGCCTAACAGGATAGGTGGCTGGGCACTTTGATTTTGGGACTCTCTGGTTTCCCTGTAGGCAACTGCTTACTCTGTGGTTGAAAATGGTCCCGGAAGCCACGAGCACAGGGCAGAAATAATGTCTTTGCTTCCCTGCTTGTTGCCAGGCATGTCTGGAAAATCAGTTAGTTCTTAGTTGTCTTGTAGAATAGTCCTTTTGCTGCTGACTGCTTCGGGCAGGTCAGGCTGCAGAAGGCTGGCTTGGCTGGGTGTGATTCACTGCAGGCCTCCTTATCCTGGTCTCTTTAGCAAAGCAGAATGGATATGGTAGATCATTGGTCATTAATGGATATGTAGATGGAAGACTGCCCACTTGGCTTTGAATGAAGAGTGTTTGCTTTCCTCCCATTAATCTAAGTTGATGTCCTGAATGGCCTTCCCTGAGCCAGCCAGCCTCCTCCGGGCAGGGAGCACCCTCCCACTGGCTTTATGATGGGCCTCTGCGGACACATTCTATAATTTCTCTCCCATTACAAAGAGGCTTAATGTAGCTCTTCTCCTTGGACTCAGTTTTTTTATTTGCCTTCCATATCTCAAAGGTATATGGCCAGAGGTGCATATTAACCTTGATTTCCAGACAGAGACATCTGAATTATCTCAAATTTTACTGCTATGCAGACAGCACAGAAGGGTATTGGCCTTCTGAGCATTTATCCGAATCAGTTCCACAGTTAGAGTTGCAGGGCAAGTGAGAGAATCACACAACACTGGTAATACTGAACTAAACACTTATAAATGGAAACACGAGCCAGGCATGGTGGCGCATGCCTGTAATCCCAGCACTCGGGAGGCTGAGGCAGGAGGATCATTTTGAGTTTGAGGCCCGCCTGGGCTACAAAGTGAGTTCAAGACCAGCCTGAACTGCATAGTGAGACCCTGTCTCAAAAAGACAAAAAAAAAAAAAAAAAAAAAAAAAAAAAAAAAAAAAAAAAAAACAAAAAACAAAAAACAAAAAAAACCCAAACACATACAGAAGTAAATAGGAGGAAACCAAACTCTGTTTCTGAACCTGGCTTCTTCAGGAAAATAGAGCCATGAGTCTGATAAAATCTTTATTTGAGGCGTGCAGGCCAGGACCAAGTGGAGGGTTGGATTAGTCATATAAAAAGGGCACCTGGGGCATGGCTCAGAGATAGAGCTTTTGCCTAGTATGCATGAAGCCCTAGGTTTGATTCCAGGCAACATGCACACACACAGAATAAATAAGAATAAAGGGCCTAATATTTTCAGACGTTTGGTTGTTACCATTAATGTCTGGAGGCCAGGGCCATTTTTCAAGACAGCTAGACTGTTGTCTGCTCTGTTAAGTTTCCTAACTGGATCATCAGGCCTGATCTCTACAGCCTCTCAGTCATCGCCATGACTGAGAACCATCAACTTTCTGAGCATCCACGTCTGCATCAGGGTCCAAAGACTCTTGGAAAGCCACCTTCAGGGAGAGATGACCAAATACCAGGCCGAGGAGTGGGTCATGTGCGGCAGCTGACAAGCACAGGCTCTCTCCAACTATTGCTTTGCATTGAGGGCCTTGGTAGACGCCTGACTTCTGAACTGTAGCAGGGTGAATCCTTAAAGGAAGTTTTCCTTCTGTCTCATCTCGGCTCTGGAAAGTTCCAGGTCAGTAGGGCCTAGTATGAGGATTATAATGTCAAACTGATCTGGATTGGAATCCCACCTCTGCCACTCAGACAAGTTGCCTAACCTGTCTCCTTGTTGTTGCCTATACAGTGAGGGTCATGCTTGCTTATAGCTCATAGAGCTGTTGTGATGATTTAACTAGATGGCGAGGAAGTGCGTGGAACGAGCTGAACATAGGGTGCAGCACACAGTAGGTGCACAGTAAATTAAAGCTTGCATTGCAACCAGGATGCTTGGCTTTTTGGTTGTTGTTGTCATCTTCATTCTCTTCCCTCTCTTCACCACTAAAATAAAGCAAAAAGGAAGTCTGTATTCCAGGTCTGATCTTTTTCTAATAAACAGTGGTGATGCTGAGGCATGGGACCTATTCAGAGAAGGGAAGTGCCCTGCTGGAGTTGTGACCCCTCAGCTCTCTGTCCCCTTGTCTTGTTCCCAGCAGCCCCAACAAACGAGGCCCACCGACCTACAATGAGCACATCACCAAGCGCGTGGCCTCCAGCCCAGCACCGCCTGAAGGCCCCAGCCACCCCCGAGAGCCAAGCACACCCCACCGCTACCGTGAGGGGCGAACGGAGCTGCGTAGGGACAAGTCTCCCGGCCGCCCCCTGGAGCGTGAGAAGTCCCCGGGCCGGATGCTGAGCACACGGAGGGAGCGGTCCCCTGGGAGGCTGTTCGAAGACAGTAGCAGGGGCCGGCTGCCTGTGGGAGCTGTGAGGACCCCATTGTCCCAGGTTAACAAGGTGAGGCAACATCCTGGGGCTGGAGGGGTGACCTGGGGAGCTGAGACCCCCTCAGGGCCACTGCTGTAAAAAGGGATTGCATTGTTGGAATTCAGACTTTGAGGGGCATGTGAGTTCAGGAGGAAACTGTACTTTATTTAGGAAAGGGGCTTCCTGAGCAACCAGATAATGTGTGTGTGATTATAAGGAGGATGTGTACATGTGACAGGTATATCGTAGGTACGAGAGGGTACCTTGTTCCCTTTCCCAGAGATGAGTTACAGCTTCTAGAAATGTTCTGTACATACAAGCAAATGTATGTGATTCCCCCTTTTAAACAAATGAGACCATGCTGCATAAAGCATTCTATGCCTTTCTCTTTTTTTCAGATGCACAAATACACACACATATGCATATGTAGGATTTTTTCTCTGAAAGGCTACACAAAAAAACTCATGTTTGCCTCCTAGAAGAACTTGGTTCTAGAAGAACTTTTTGAAAATTTCAGAACACATTCATGTATTACCTGTGTGATTTTAGCTTCTAGGTTAGTGACCGAGGGGATAGATTGATGTGTTTGCAGGGGGCTCCGTGAGCAGGACACGGCACAGTGTTTGGTGACTGCTCCGCAGGAGAGCCGGTCTCTGGAGCCCACGAGGGACACCACAACAGTGCGGCCACCTTTCTGCCCCCTGCGGCTGACTTCCGGGGTGGCATTTTCTTTCTAATGCCACTCATGGCTCAATCTTGGCACTTTGCTGCAAAAGAAAGGAGGAAAACCCATCCAGAAGCTTATTTCCTTTTCCTTCCTTTACCAGTAGAACTGTGTGTGCATACGTGTGTGTATGTGTGCGCATGTGTGCGTGTGCACAATTTTGGGAATTTTCAGTGATTTTCCCTGATTGATCCCAGGCATTGATGCTCCATAGTGCTGCCCTGGACTCACTGTTAACTGCTGAATGGACAGACCAGGTGCTACAAATCCCTGTCTGGATTGGGTAAAGTGAGTGCAGCAGTTCTTGGCTTTGGAGGCTAAAATCCCCCCTCATTTTTATTTGCTCCTAGGTCTGGGACCAGTCTTCAGTATAAATCTCAGCCAGAAAAACCAACTCCTCATCTCAGTCTGCAGGAAAACACCAAACACACTATGGAACTCCGCTGCAGGGGACCCCAGCACCTGTCCGCTCAGCTGCCCCGTGGCACAGCTAGGCCCAGACCCACCTCGGCACGGACACCTCTGTCTCCAGGAGGTGCAGGTGGCTGAGGCTCTTTGGAGCTGTCAGCACTCAGTGCCTCCTCTGGGCACCTTCCTGCAGTCATCCTCTTTGCACTTTGTTACTCTTTCAAAGCATTCACGAACTTTTGTACCTAGCTCTAGCCTGTACCAATTCATCCAAGGAACCAACCAGACACTAACTATGTGGTTAGAATCCTAATTAGCTACTTCAAGACCTTAGGGTTGGTTGGTTTTTCTTTTGGTTTCATTTCTTTTCTTTTCCTATTTTTTCTTTTCTTTTTCTTTCTTTTCTTTCTTTTTTTTTTTTTTTTTTAGACAAGAGAATTCTTAATAGATTTGAATAGCAATGTATTTCCCGTTGTAGTCATTTTTAGCTTAGATCACATCCTCAGGTCTTTGCCACTGAAATGTAGTGTAGAAGAGTCCCCATCAGTTGGCTAACCTCCCGCATTCATGTAGCTTCATTCTCGGTCCAGTCCATTCTCATAGATGGCCCTGTTTTACCCAGGGTGACATCATAGCCAAATGTTTACTGTTTTCATTGCCTTTTATGGCCTTGAACACTTCCCCTCCCACCAGCTGAGAATGTATGGAGGTCATCAGGCCTCAGCTCGGAGGCAGTGACCTGGGGCCAAGGGACCTCACTGAGCTTTCCTTCCCCGCCCCTCAGTGTCATCCACCCAGCCTGCTGTCCCCACTGTCCATGTGGCTTTGGCCAGGAAAGCATGCAATAGACTTGCTCCGAGCCCAGCATTAATGGGCCTTGGGGTTGGGGAGGGGACAGGGCACCTACCTCCTGTCCCTGACAGTGTGTTACTCCCCACTCTGGGACGGGGAGGAGACCCGTCCAGGAGCTCTGCATGGCGGTTCACTGCATGTGCTGTCCCCTGACCTGGCTGACCCCCTGGGTTGCTCTGCCAATATACTGATACCATCCCATAGCTCCCGCCAAATTGAGACCCTCTGATGACTTGCCGACTAACTGGCCACCACAAGCTGCAGCCTGTAGCACTGATCAAACAAACAAAACGCTCAAGCCTTACGACCAGAGAAGGATTTCAGCAAACCACCACCTCTCACCGTTTCCACTCCGACCCTCACACTTCCCTGCTGAGTTCCGCGTGGATGACTCCATGTTCACACACAATCTAGCACGGTTCTACCCAACAAAACTGTGACTTCCCAAATGAGCCTTTCCCTAGGGCTAGACCTAAGACCAGGATGTCGGAGAGAGAAGCCGCAGCTCAACTCTTCCAGCCCTACAGGGTTGGCAAGTCCCCCTTAGGTGCAGTGCGGCTCGCCCTGTTTCTCTCTGCCCTCTTTCAGAGCGTGGGATTCCTGGCAACTGGTTTAGAAGCAACCTAGAGGCTTTGCAGTTGGCAAGCTAACTAGCGGCCTTATTTCTGCCTTTAATCTCCCACAAGGCCTCTCTTGCTTTGGATTCTCTGTGACTCTTAAGCACGCCTCAACAACCAAGGCACATCCTAGGTAGGCTGAAAGGTAGACCTGTTTCCACCGCAGCAGGTGAACGTGACTGTCTTCAACCCGTATGTCCACAGTTCAGGTCACTTTCCAGATTGCAACCTGGCCCAAATACTGGCTCCTTCCTGCTCGTCTCTTAACCTAAGTGCTTTCTCGTGTGAAATGCCCATGAACCTCCATGTCATAGCACCTTTGGCAAATGTCCTGCGGTTGTGTTTTATGTGTTGCTTGGAGTCTTCGGGGTCATATTCGCTCCCTCCCCTCCCCCAGGGCAGATCTGACTGAATGTTTGCTGAAGTTTTTGTCTCTTGGTCCACGAGTACTTGGAAAGGTCACTGATAACTGGTCTTTCAGTCTTGGCATTTCATTTAGGATCTCCATGAGAAATGGGCACCTTGAGCCCTGAAAAATGTATATTGTGTGTCTCATTTGTGAAATGCTTCCTGCTATATAGAACTAGCTCTAAAGACTGTACATATTTACAAGAAACTTTATATTCGTAAAAAAAAAAAACAAAAGGAAATTGAATTGGTTTCTACTTTTTTATTGTAAAAGGTGCATTTTTCAACACTTACTTTTGGTTTCAATGGTGGTAGCTGTGGACAGCCATCTTCGTTGGAGGGTGGGGAGCTCCGTGTGACCACCAAGATGCCAGCAGGAGATACCGTGACGGGAAATCGCAGTCAAAAGCTTATTAGCATAAATAAGATTCTAGGTCTCCAAAAGTACAGGCTTTTTCTTCATTACCTTTTTTATTCAGAATGAGGACGAGAACACAAGGAACAATTCAAGATCCATCTTGAGAGGAATGAACTTTGTTGTTGAACAATAGTGAAATAAAGCAATGATCGAAAAATGTTCGTTCTTGGTGCGATGGCCTCTTCTTTCCTTGACGGAGACCTTAACCATTGTCAGGGTTGGTGTAGGCTTACTGTCATAGCATGGGACTTTCTTTACTCTTTGGCGAGTGGCGAGAGCCACACGGTGCTAAGAGCCTGCTGCTGTCCTGGAGTCAAGAGCTTGGTGACATGCTCTTCCAAAAGTATGGTGTTGTTGAAATTCGCCAGTACTTTCGGTGAACCATGAATTGGTTATTAAGGTCATTTACGGGACTGTGGAATTGGAAAGCGCCTTAAACTTTCAAATAGGCCACTTTGAAAGGATTACTTAGCAGAGGATTACCTGTAATGCATCTGACCAGGAAAACAGGTCATCTTAAGATTTATCTCAGTATGATGAAGCCACTGAGAATTTAGTAATGTACATTTGTTCCGAGGGACGAGTTCATATTATGTAAGTGAAAGCCCCAATACTTCTGTTTTTACCTAGGTGACTTTTTACAGTCTGCAGGGTAAATTTTCCCTATTACTTTTTAGTTTGTTATATAAACTGACTTGATCCAGATAAACATTAGCTTTGGCAAATGGTGACTTTTTTTTGTACTTTCTGTTTTTCATCGTTTTTAGTCTTTGAGCTTTTCTTTTCTAATGAAGTACTCTGACCATGGTCAAAATTTGACTTGCATGGTTAGATCTGGTGGCTCGTGATAGGAGTCACAGAGGAAATGCTGTTCCTTTTTTCTCTTTTGGACATAAAAATCTGCCACAAGGTCTTAATTATAAGAATGAAAATAAGATGGGCTGGGGATATAGCTCAGTGGCATAAGCACCTGTCTGGCAAGTGTGAGGTCCCGAGTTCGATTCCTGGCACCAAAAAAAAAAAGTTTCATTTTTGGGGCCGGGGATTCAGCTCAGCGGCACAGTGCCTGCCTGGCAAGCGCAAGGTTATGAGTTTGATTCCCAGTACCGGAAAAAAAGACAAAAAAAAAAACCAAACAAAAAAAGAATGAAAATAAGTCATAAGATGAAGAAGTGAAATGTTTGAATTTTTTTTTCCTTGTAACATTAAAAAAATGTCCAGTAAATATCAGCCAACCATTTCCGTTACTATCTTGAGGATTCTTGGCAGCCACGGATTACTTCAAAAGCTAAGTAAACATGGTTTGGTTCCAAAAGAAATGTGCCAAGAAGGTTCTTTGGACCCTAAGCAACAACCTCAAAGAAACTACTTAATTGCACCATAAAATGAGGCCCAACCTTTCCTACTGCCACTCCTGTTTCTTAAACACTAATTAGGTATGTTTTCTATGCTTACAACTTAATTTTCATGAGGTTAAAGATGTTGAATAGATAGCAAATTTCATAACCATGGAATGTGGACAGTTAGGTCAAAAAGAGATGATTTACTTAATAGGATTGAACTGTCTTCAGAATTGAGTCTCTTCAATGTGATTAGCTTTAGAAAACGTGTGCAGATTTAAGGCTAAAGCCTGTCAGCTAAGCAAGCTTCCACTCTCTTCACACAGCAGCTAAATTGGCTTGCTCTTAGCCAGGGCAGATTTTGCTTCCTTTCCCCCAGAAGCCATTTGATAATGTCTGAAGAATCTTGGTGATCACGGCTGGAGTGTACTACTGGTATCCAGTGGCAGAGGTCAAAGATGCTGCTAAATATCCTACAGTGCATGGGATAGCCCCTGTCCCTCAATCACAGAGTGACCCAGCCCAAAATGTCAGCAGTGCCAAGGCTGAGAAATCTCTGTCCTTCCTAGTTCTTCTAGTCAGATCTCTTTGTTGGTAGTTTAAATATTGCTTATGGTCACTAAAGCACGGGGATGGTGGCTCTAGGCGTGCAGTATTTACATGAAAATTTTTTTTATCTTTTCCCTAATCAAATGTTGAAGCTTTAGTTTTCTGAAGTTGGGGAGGGTGGGGGTAGAGGAACTAGAGTACAGTGGTGATCACATTATTTGCCCTTGAGTCTATCAATGATTAATGGAACTCTGAAAGGATTGTTAAAGAGTTAAAGGAAAGGACTTCGAAAATGACTTTACTACTGTGTCTAATTTAGGCTCCTTCAGAGAGCCACGAAATAGGAAAATAAAATGGACCCAGTGTATGCACATGTAGAGCTGTCTCCCATGTTCTCGCTGGCTGCTGGGTTTGTAGATGGGCAGGGTGATTTTACTGGGGCTGGAGGAGACAGGACTGACAAAGCCCTTTATCCAGGCGAGGGCTCTTAAATTGTGTGAGAAACTGTCTTGGTTACTTTTGTTGCTGAGACCAAATACCTGATGCCCAAAATAAAGGAAGGAAAGGTTTATTTAGCCCACAGTTTGTGGAGGTTTCAGTTCATAATCAGCTGGCTCCAAGACAGGGTAACACATGGCACAGGGGCAACAGGTCAAGGCTGCAGAAGACAGCAAAAGCAGCAAGAGCAAAAGGGGGAGGAGCAGCAGCACAGAGCAAGCCTCTTTCCCTCCCTCACATTGTGTGCAGGCTACCCACCCTAGGGTGGGTGTAGCACTCACACCCATAATCCCAGCATTGGACCATGAGTCAATCAAAAACTAGAAGCCTGCCCCATGACTGCATGAGGCTTTGGGGGGACAGCTAGCCACCAACCATAACAGGGACCAACAGGACAATGTAGTTGTGGGAGCTGGTCCTCAAGGCAGAGTCCACTGTTATTCCCAGAGAGAGCACTGAGCTCTATAGGTTGGGCTCTGGCTGCTGCTCCAGCTTTTTGGATCCCCTCCAAGTTTCAGTCTCACATGAGTGACAACTTGTGGGAGGCCTTTTGTGTATGTTTTTTAATTAGTCACGATGACTTGGGTTTTAGAAGAAATGTGTACATGTCCATAACTTCTTTGCTTTCTCTTGAAGACAATTATAGTTCTTCCAAGGCTGAAGGCTCAAGTTTCTGTGCTCCACTAACTGGACGGTTAAGAGAGGTATTAGGAAGAGATTCATCAGAAGCAGGATGATTTGATGAGTGGTCCCCAAACTTGGATCTTCACCTGTTCACTAAGACCATTTGTGTACATTGGTAGATGTCTTAGTCTGTTTACTGTGGCTGGAGCAAAATACCCAAGACTGGGTAATTTATAATTTCTCAAGGTGCTGGCAGGCTTGGTTGTCCGGTGAGGACCACTCTGTGCTTCCAAGATGGTGCCGTGTTGCTGCATCTTTACACATTACAAGGCACGAGGGCAAGCTAACCAAAAGCTTCCTAAGGCATGTGATAAAGATCTTCAGTTTATGAAGGGAGGAGTCCTCATGACTTCTCAGCTCTTAAAAGCCCCTTTTCTTACCACGCTGGCCACGTCTGAATTTTAGAAGGGACACATTTAACTACAGCAGTGAAGGATCAGGTATCAGGGGAATCAAGTATGTACATGCTTGGAAGTAAAAATGTAATTGTATAAAAAATGGACAGAACAGAATGAAATTTTGTTTTATCCCTAAAATGGTCCATGTCTAACATCAGCCATGGATAGTATCACTTTGATGTCCTGGATTTTCAGACTTGGCCTTTGGAGTTTTGGAGATTTCCTAACTGAGCTAGTTGAGATGCTGGCAGTTTTGGTGCTATGGCTTCCTGTTTATAGCCAAATCCCTTATATATTGTCAAGAGCTGTGGCTCCCAATGTGAAAAGAGTCCCAGGCATCATCCAATGTTAGTCTTGCTCTTCATTTTTCAAGGGGAGGAAATGAGGCTAAGAGCACCCATGTGACTTGCCCATGGTCAGTCAACTGAACTGCATCAACATCCCTGACCTCCATCTAGGTGGGGAATGGCTGATCCGGCGTGACCACGTCAGGCCTGTGACCTGGTTCTAGAGGAGTATTGATGTCCCTCACATTTATACCCACAAGCAGACCCACAGGGAAGGAAATGGCCTTACTGGGCTACTTTCATCTTCAGCTTTAATATTTTGCTATATGGCTCCATCGTCTGCCCTCTCCACCTGCAGTTTTGCATCTGCAGATTCAACCAATCACAAATCAAAAATATTTTAACAATTTCATTTAAACGTCCATTGTACGTTTTCTTCTCATCATTCCCTAAACAACATAGCTTTTTTATACAACTATTACAAGTGGAGAGAATTGAAAGGATATAGGGAGATGTGTAGAGTTTATATGGGTCTGGAGACTTTGTTATCTGAGGGGCCCGGGGACCCTGAGGGACAACTGTATTTACCCTCCAATACTGTTACACACATTCCAGTAATCTCCAGATCTTACCTTTGGCTCTATAAATTTATTACTGTATAAATTTCTAGAGGAAGAAAAATATTATCGTCACCGAAAAGCAATTTAGTTAAGCTTTAACCAACCATGTAACCAGTCCTCACCCACAAAGGGAATGCTATTGGGGCAAGCATGACTGGGTCACAGGACACCTCAATTTGACATGTGGCTTCACCTCTGTGGGCTGGGCAGAGCAAGGTCTGCTTTTAACTTCTATAGTCACCATTATCTAGCTTTTTGGATATAAAGTCTTCCACTTGGTTCTGTGGGCAGTCTTCTGGACCACAATGGATTTTCGTTAGTGCTGCTTTTCAGAGAAAATGACATCTCTTTAATATACACAGAGAATGCTAGACAATGTGAAGAATGCTGTCTCAGAAACCCACCTCCCTGTGATGTGAGGGTGCCTGCCCTCTGCCACCCCAATCACCATCTGTCTCGAGTTCCCTGTGGTTCCAGGTCCGGGACTCTTACAGATTAACTGGCTCTGAGCTACTTTTCACATTGCATTTTCAGTTTGGGTGTTTCAACACTTAGTAAACAAAGCTAATTTGTATGCTCGGTTTTCTTGTCTCCGCCTGCAGTATGGGGCTGATCGCTCTTTCTGAGGCCTGACTCAGGCCGTCACATAAAGGGCCCTTACTCATACAAGGAGCCCCCTGCCTGGATGTGGGTGTCAGCCCCGCCCCCAGAGTCCCAAGCTGGGTCTTAGTCTCACGGACACCCTCTCCCAGCCCTTTGCCATGGGTATGGGGGCTGTGCTCAAGAGCTTCATTTCGAATGTTTGAACATTACCTCCTTTGTATGTTTCACTTTAGCTATGTGTTTCCAACAGTATTTTAAAATGTATCCTATTCTGAAGAGTGTTTTGTTTTCTTAGTTTACTGAAATAAGCTCTACAGTCCCCAGAATGGACAGATTCACGTTGATCTAGTCTTCCAGGTTAAGACGGGTTATTACTCACTTTGAAGTGCTGTCCAGGCTACTGCCCATCTCTATGGATCAGATGACCCAGGGCTGCCCCTTTAAGTTTCCTGAAAATGTTTCCTGATGTCTGAGAAGGGTATTAAAGGACAGCCATAATCTTCCATGTTTTGGGAAGAGGGACAGAAACCTTTCCAGCTGCTAACAGCTCTGATTCCAAAAATGTCCCGGTGTCCCACAAACTCAGGATCCCAAGCTCCTGAGCAGGGCTTCTGAGCAAGAGGTGTTGCCCACCTGCCCAAGCCAGGATGCCATTCCTTGGTAGTGAGCAGTTCACAGGGGCTCCGTCGCAGAGGGCCCTTAATTGGTGAGTGGGTGGGGGCAGCAGGAGCAGCCCTGCTCCCTCACCGCAGTGCCTCAAGCGTGGTATGGGGTAAGACCGGAAATGTGCTAGTGTATTATCCAAACAACTGAACAGAACCAAAGCTTCCTTCAAAAGTACGTCCAATTATCTTTTACAAAGCTTTATTTAAACTTGTATGTCAAGGTGACAGCAATTCAGTGTTTTGAAAACAGTAACAAAAAAGGGTACCAGAACTCAGGTTTACCAAATAAATACTGCACACTAGTGAGCTTGTTCCTCCCTCTCCCAGCATGAACAAAGCACATCATGACAACTTCTGCTGACTGGGTGACAGGAACCTGTATCAACAGGGACATCTGTGGGATCTCCCTGGAAACTGTGCCAAAAGTAAAGAGGTCCACTGTGGTGGGAAGGATGTTTTCCCGAAGTGAATTCTGAAGGCTGCTGTTAGGTTTTGAATCCCTGGAGGCACAAGATGGAATGAAAGGAGGCTGGGGCACTTCCGCGAAGTTGTCATGGTAACACTGTCATCTCATTACGACTGGAATAAAGAGCTGGACAGTCTTCCAGCTAATGATGGTCAGTCCTCTGGACCACCCAGCTCAATGGAGGAATCAGCGGCAGGCCTAAAAGTCTATTCTGGGAACAGATTATTGCTGGAACAGTCACATGATCTGTCTTCTAGTTGTGGTGACTTATTGCCTTAAGGCTGCACAGCCAGCCACCTCTGGTTACAAAAAAGTATTATTTAGTGCACACAGTGTAGGAAACTATTGTAAAACTTCATCTGGAAATCAGACAGCTTTTAATTTCAATAGAAATTGTACCTCCCTGAAGCAGAGAAGGAGAGGCAATCTATTGCTTTGATTTGAAGGACAGGCAAGATGGGACTTCCTCTAAGCTCCACAGCTGGGCCTCAGTAGAGACAGGCCAGTGGCCTTAAAGATGCACAGACAGAAATTCTGTGTGACTTCAGTCCCCGCCTCCTGCAATTTTCCCAGCAAGGTGGCTAGTGTTCACTTTTGGCTTAAGAATGTCCCTGACCAGCTGAGAGGGGCGCATGTTTAGGAGCGCACCAGACCTTGTGCACTGTGTTTCGGGGCTGCAGCTCCTCGCTTTCCCTTCTGCCTCTGTCAGCCCTGACGAGCCCCTAAGGCTCACAACCAAGTGCTAAGAGGACGGTTACAGAACCAGGCTCTCCTGGAACTGAGGCACCTGGACAAACCTTCAAGTAGGAGTAGGGCAGGTATGAAATGTCTTAGAGAGAGTGTGAAATGAGAAGTTGACAGTCCATTCCTTAGAGGAAAGCATGCACACGGGGAGCCTGGAGGTGCCAGCTGTCCCTGGGGCCCACTGTGGGCTCCCAGCTCTTCATATGGGTTTGTATAGTAAGGTGGTCACATACTTTTTCTTGTACCGGTGGGTCGCGCTGAGCACCATAACTCCATCCTAAGGAAGAGGGTGGAAATGGTCAAAGGCAGGATGCATGCAGGGACTCAGACTTTACATCGCTTCACAATCACCGTGGGGCTTAAGAAAAATACAAATTCCCAGGCTCCCTTTCAGAGCCTGAGCCCTGAAAGCTGCCCTTTAAACCGGCACCTCCCCCCGCAGCACTGGGGGGTCCTTGAAGCACACACTGAGAACCCCAGCGGTGACAGGTCATTACCTTGATAGACAGTGCGTAGAGGTGGTTTAACATGACGTGGTTGGGTTCTGGGAGAAGTGCTGGGTCACACTGCGAGGGAACAAAGGCAGATGTGAACATTTAGGATTTGGAAGTAAGGCGATCCTCCCCCTTACTTCATGGCGCCAGGTGGCAAAGCAAAGGAGGTAGCTCTCATTCCAAGTCGGGCAGCAGAAGGGCTTGTCCAAGATGCCAGCTGAGCCCAGAGGGTTGTGCCCTCCCCTACCTGAAGGGGGCCCTCTCATGCCAGCAGGTTTTCCCTTAGCCTCTGAAGTACAGGCTACAGACCTGTCGCCTTATAGAGGAAGGGGCAGGAAGAAAGGAGCGACCTGCTGAAAGCACATTCAGGGATGCAGGAGGACACAACAGATTAATAAACACTTCTGAGCAGTGCAGCTTACACTTAGGTCACTAAGATTCAGACCCTGAACTTGAAGAACGAAATGGGTAACTGCAGGAGACACTATTACTGTGTAGAAGCTTAGACAGGACTGGCACTTAGCACTGCCATACCTATTTTTGGGGGGAAGCCAGACATCTGTGGTCCCCCCTCAAATGTACACTCCCAACATTTATAAATGTTAAGTCACGTGATAAAAACGTGTAGGCAATCCGCAGTCCCTGCTTTAAGGGAGGAAGCGCGCTCACAGTCACTCAGCGCTGTGGGAAGCTCTACAACCCAGCCCTGAGGCACCTCAAGGTCTCACAGCTACCTGAGGGCCTCTCGTGGTAAAACACAGGCGGAGTGAAAGCAAGACCTCGGCTTTTCGTCTTTTTTTTTTTTTTTTTTTTGTTTTTTCTCCGGTACCGGGAACCGAACTCACGACCTTGCGCTTGCCAGGCAGGCGCTTTTGCCGCTGAGCTAAATCCCCAGCCCCGGCTTTTCGTCTTGTGTGTGCGACTGCTGAGACGAGACCAGGTCTCCCCGGGTGAGGAAGCTGGAGCTGCCCTCTCTACAGCTGGGCAGGGACATCTTGAGGGCTTCTGGTCTAGGTCTGGGGGAGCCTGGGAAGCTGTATTCTAACAAGTCCTGCAGGGGTTCCAAGTTTGAAGAAGGAAGTTGTGATTCTACCAGAACTAAACACGCTGGTTTTCTCAAAAAGGAGTGTGGACAATACAGACAATACAGAGTTACAAACAAAGTGGTAGTATGTCTGTTAATGTTTCCCTCCTTTTATCCTTAAAATAAAAATAAAAAACAAACAAACAAACAAACAAAAAAAACAAAAACACATTGAAGACAACAATATGCAATATAACAAAAAAAAAAAAAAAAAAAAAAAAAGGAGTGTGGAGGGAGGCTGTGAGGGAAGCTCACTCAAGGCTCCAACCCTGCTGCCGTCTGGGAGCCTGGAGCACCACACCTGCCCTCGTCGTAGGCCGAGGATCCCACAGGCTGGCTGATTATCCCCGCCAACAGTGCCCGGTGAGCCCCATGGGAGGCTGTTCCAGCAGCCGGTAACAGCAAGCACTGGCACCCCCCACCTCACCTACACGCTGGCTTGGTCACTCGCTATGTGACCAAGAGTTTTTAAAAATTAATTTAAAAAATGGACAAATAAAACTGTACACTACTTTATTGTGTGTAACATGGTGTTTGGGAATATGCATAAATAGAATGGCTACACTGAACCATCAATACTTACACTGCCTCACATGCTGATCCTTATCAAAACACTTAAAATCTACTCTGTGCACCGTTGACGGGTATGTAAACTGGATGGCTTATGGAAACAGCACAGAAGTTCTTCAAAAAATTAAAAACAGAAGCATCGTATGACCCAGCAATCCCACTTCTGGGTACACATCCGAAGTACGTGAGATCTGTGTGTTGAAGAGACACCTGCATGTTCCCTGCAGCACAATTCATGACGGCCCAGATATGGAAAAACCAACCTGTCTGTCAGTGGATGAATGGATTTTAAAAATGTGGTACATGCACACGTAGCGGGGTGCTAATCATTCTTACAAAGGAAGGGAATTTCTGTCATCTGCCAAAACATGGAGGAACCTGGAAATGTGAAGTTAAACAAGTGAGGTACAGCTCTTACTTGAACACAGAACCCAAAAAGCTGAACCTACAGAAGTAGGGGCGGCGGGGGATGGGCAGATGCTGGCTAAAACAAGATAGGAGGAAGTGCTAGAGGAGCTACTGCACTGCATGGCGACTACAGCTGCTAACCGCAAATCTCTAAGACAGGAGTTTCAGTGTTCTCGCTGGGATGCTAACTTCTCTGCGCCACAGTCTCCTCATCCACAAAACGGAGGTAAGGACGGTACCTATTTCACAGGGCTGTGGAGAGGCTCAAATGAGAATATGTGGAAAGCATCTGGACTAGTTCAAGGCACAATCACCGTCAGCCATTGAGTATCCTACCCATTACCAAAGTCTGTTAGAGCTCAGCGCTGCCTTGGTCAGCAGTGTCCTGATGTGGCTACTGCCAAGTTCGTATCCCCAGGCCCTTGGCCAGCATACGCTGAGAAGCACTCTCCATCAGACAGGTCAGCTAGTCACGCTTCCCTTTTCAAGGGGCAGGGATAGGAAAATTACCCTAATGGCTTTGGAGGGCATCACTTTTTTTTTTTTTTAACTTACAAATCTTTGTAAAAGTAGAGTTAAGGGAAACAGCTTCATCCAAATGCTTCTAAGATAAAAGCCAACTGTCCTTGCAGTTCTTTACCTGTTACCTGAGGTGCTGGCAGCTTAGCGCTGGAAACCTGGTTGGCCCAGCAGGTTCTGATGCCCACTGATCCTTACCAGTGGCCTCCTCTGGGCTCACGCCGCAGTGACCAACTCAGCTGTCAACCATGTGTTTGTCTGGTGCACTCCCGGCACACAGGGGAATCTGGTACCCTGAGAACGGTGAGCCTCCTTGGGACAGGTAACACAAATTAAGACCCTGCCCTGTTGGCCCAGCACTGACTGCTGAAGGGGCCACCCATACACACATAAACTCAGCTCATGTCAGCGCCTGCCCTCCACCTGTGGGTGGGATCCTGAGCAGCATGGTTATATGAGTACTTGCTATGGCTGAATGTGGCCTCAAAAGCTCATGTATTGGAAAATTCATCTCTAGTGTGAAGGACGCGGGGCCTAGTAATAGGTGATAAGGTCTTAACGGTGGAGCGTGGATTAATGTTGTTATGGAAGTGGGTCAGTTATCTCCAGAGTGAAGTGTTACCCTTTCTATCTTCTATCCCTTTCTACCTTCTGCCACGGAACTATATGGCAGTAAGGCCCCTGGTAGATGTTGGTGCCACGCCAGAATCACCTTGAACTTTTCATTCTCTAGACCCATAAACCAAATATATCTCTGCTTTATAAATGACTCAGTCTCAGGTTATGTTACAGCAACAGATAAAACACTAAGCAAGTTAAAAACACATACCCCTTAGGTGATAGCTTGAGCCAAGCCGTAATTCCAGAGCTAAGTGGAATGGATAATCTAGATTAAAGAGAATGGAAAACTAACCTCAAGGAAGTACAGCGGGCCTTCGAGTTACGACTGGCCTGACATACGAACTTGGGTTATGACCAGCATTTCAGCTTACAACCAAAGTCTTGAGTTATAAGCTGAATGCTGGTCACTTGTGCTTCTAGGTGTTCTCAGATACTGATTTAACCCTTAAAGAGTTCTGGAAGGAACATTACGACATCCTTTCCTGCATGGGGCTGAGAAATCCTGGGCCAGTGTCTCTCTAAGGACACTGAGATCCGCCTGCGTACAGGAGAGAGACTTTGAAGGCTGTGTAGAGGAGCCTGAGCCTTCAGTTGACAACCTGAGTTACAAGCAGCCCTCAGGAGCGAATTAAGTTCGTAGGTCAAAGGTCCACTGTAATGGGCTGTTCTTTACGACTCAGGATACATACTTTTTTTATGTAATACTAATTTCCAGGAGATTAGTATTATATACTAATTGTGAGTTAGCCAGGTATTTCGCATGTCGACCCAAGAGCACTCATGTTTCGGGAAGCAATTTCATGATTAAAACTAGATTCTAAAACCTGGAGGCCGGAGGAGGAGTTCTGATATGGACCTTCCTGTGGAGGTGTGCCATGAAATTTCCATGGAATGGGGCTTGTGCTGGAGCAGGAGTGAAGGACAAGGAAGGGAAGTTCAGAATGGCTCTGGCGATGGGGAGGGAGTTCCTCCTAAGCAGCCCGTCTGCTGTCGGAGGTGGAGCATGGCAGCTTACACCAGTGGTGACACTGAGCTGCTAACCAGAGGCACTGTGAGAACTGGACACAGGGAGCAGGTAGGTGTGACTGTGCAGGACTGGCCATGTACTCACAGAAATCCCAGTGTCCTTGTTCAGGATGACCTGGAGCAGGTGTGGCGGGAGGATGGGCGGTGCCTTAAACCGCTCCTCTGGTTTGGACACGTAGGGCTCCTGATGGTAGGGTCCCGGTGGGGAACTGGATAGCTCTGCAGGGAGAAGGGAACAGGGCATTCCGAAAATCGGAAGTGCTGGGAGTAGTCTCTCATTTAATTTAGGGTGCTGTCATCTGCTTTCCTTGTCTCGTGTTTCCTCAACACAGAATCACAGTCTTTTGAAAGACACAGAGGCTCCAAAGGTGAAATGAGAAAACTCTTCTGGAATTTGGGTGACTGGAATAAAAACCAGAAGTGAACTCAAGATGCCCTGGCGGAAGACGGAGTCAGGCACAGCCAGGGAGCCTGGGGCAGACTAGCAAGGAGGCCGTTCTCCATCACCTGACCTCACCTGACCTCACGGGTCCCCAGGAGGCTTTCCGCTCACTTCAGGCTGGGCTGGCAAATACCACAAGGAAGCTCGAGGCTTCAGGTGAGGGTTAGCTGGCTGATCCCAAGTTAGGAGCACTACCGGCCAGAATAAAAGAGGTTTCATGAGGCACCAGTAGACTTTAAGAAATAATTGAAAAGTCAGTTTCTAAAAGCTCTTTGACCCATCACACTCAGGATCCTCTCAAGCGCTGGCCTGAGTATCCCGATTACAGAGACAATTATGAAACGCCTAGGCAGGCAGGGTTACATGTTGAAGCAGCTTGTTTAGTGATGTTTGGCCAGCTGGAAGGCACTGTCAAAGTACACTGGGGATGGGTTTCTGGTCACCTGATCGCTGGGCTAGTCCAGAATATACCTGATATGCCCTGGCTCTGCCAAGTCCCTCACTGGCATTTTCTAGGGACAGGTTCCCTTCGTGTGATCCAACTGCATCACAACGGAAAATTGAGAAAAGCATTAAATGCATTATGAGCCATAAGGACTAAATACATATTTTAAGAAAATTATGTGTCTTCATAAGCTCTTGAGAGCTTGAATTTGCAGCAAGGAGTCTGTTTTCTCCCCCAGGTGATCTATATTGCAGAAGCGTGACTCAAACCTTCGGTATGTGACCTAAAATTACATTTATCAGCAAGTAGGAGGATATTAGGGTACCTCCTCCATGCTCTGATTCTTATCTGAAAAAAAAGTAGGTGATCTCTCTCAAAGATGAGTTAACTATCCAAATAAAACAAGACTATTTTTGGATTGCGAAGTCTTGCCTAAGAGTCTGATTTGTCAGCCACAGCAAGCCTACCGCGGTCAATTTACCACTGTGATTTCTGGTAACAGTGAGAGAACCTGGTGGCCGCACCTCCAGGGCCAGCCAGGTGATGATGAAAAAGCATTCTGTTAATGGCAGCGAATCCATTCTCTTAGACTGCCAAACATACTCCCGGGGAATCTTTTCAATGTTCCCTGCAGGGCCTAGGAATTGCTTGCGCCTTTGGGCACAAGGGGAATTGCAATTGGCACTGACACTTCAGATTACAACACATTTATCCCCTGGAACTGTACGTGTTCTGCTCTGGAGTTTCTTCCTGTGGGGTTTGGATGGAAAGCAATTTATCGAAATGTGGAAAAGTTTTGCTGGGGCCATACTGAGCAGGCTTTTCAGAAAGCATAGTTGTGCTACATAGCCTGTTGCCTGTGGGGAGCTGCTTTTTTCCCTTGTCAAAGAGTCTGGCAAGGTGCTAATGTACTATACAAGTGAAGGCCAAGGTCACTGAGGTGTCCGTTTATCATCTGTCGGGCTGAAATTCTCTAGGCACCAGGAGTGGAAGTGAGCTGACAGGCTTCCCCAGTGCTGGCTCATCACTGACCCAATGTGTCCCTCCCTCCAGGGCCTCTTCAGCCCTGCCTCTGCCCTGACACCAAGCTCTGGTTCTGTTTTTGCTTTCTGTGGCCAAGTGGACTATACTGAATACCCAAGAAGACAAGGATGACAGCTCCCTCGGGACTAAGCTTCAACAACCTGATCTGACAGAGTTAGGAATTAGTGGTATGGCCCTTTGGAGCTGCAATCATCCACCTGACTGGGCAGCCTTAGCTCAAGGGCAAGACACAAGAGAAACGAGAGGATCTGCAGGCTCCACAGCCCCCACCTGCACACACGTGGTACAAAGTAACTGTTCATACCAGACACATCGGAGCACTTTTGGGAATCCACCATTAAAGCATCAAACACTTCAAAGTCAGTTTTCTTCACTTGAATGATGTTGTTAACTGTGCCAAGCTGGCTGGTTACTATTGGCTGGGAAGAGACAGACAGGCAGAAATCATAACATGAAAGGTCTGTGGAGTTAGTCTTTAGAGGACTTGGAATTCCTGGGGGGCAGGCCTCATCTCCTAGTTAGCTACCCTGCTCATCTTAGTCAAGTGTGCCACCCGCCTGAGTACTAGGGCTGCCTTGCTCAGCCACACGGGGTCTTTTACCAGCAGGGCACAGTGATTTATGTGGATTGTGCAGGCCCCCAGAGGACCAAGGGCAGGAGGGAGAGTACCTCAGAGGGGTCGTGTGTCCACTGACCATCCACAAAGAACTTGTACTGATGCTCTCCTTCTGGCAGATCCAGGATGGCTACAAAGTTATTGTGGCTACAAGGAGAAAGGAAGCAGAACATTTCAGCTGGATGGGCTACCGTCCTAGCTCAAGCCAGCCATAGAACAACATTCCATGGAAAACCAAGAGTTCACCTGCAGGACGGCAAACATGATCACCCAATTTAGACAACTCAGGATAATGACCTCAATCTAGAAAAGCTACACAAGGAAGCAGCCGGGCAAGAGACTTTCCTGAGAACCCACTTTGCCCACGCACTAGGATGTAACATGAGAAGGTAAACAAACCAACACTTCTGATTCTCTCCTCTGTGTGCACACAGCCACCTGGCAGCGCTGAACCGGAGGAGGATGTGAATACAAGGCAGACAGCAAGCTCCCTGCTTTTACCCTTTGTCAGTCTGCGCTGGGGACAGAGAGGGTCAACTTAACAGGACACACAAATGTCCAGATTTCTGGAACCTTCTCCATTTGGTTATTGGGTTTCCCTGACTTGAACCGACATGTGACTACTGCGCTGAGTAGCTCCCTCCTTCTCTAATGTCACTGCCGGAAATGCAGGCAGTCCCTTGATAGCCATCAGGCCTGACCAGCAAGGCCCCATTTCTCCCTTCATTTCATCAAGAGTCCTCACTAGTGAAGGTGTTTTCTCCTGAGCAATCTGAGATAGAAATCCACGCCAGGGTGCCCGGATTACTATATCCTTGCTAATGAGACCTAAGTAACCCGCACTACCGAACAAAAGTAGTCAAAGGTGGAGTGAACCTCAGAGCACCTGAGCCAATACTCCTTTTTTACAAGCAGGCATTCTGAGGCTCAGGTATAAAGTGACTGTGTAAACATGTGGGCTCAAATCTGCGCCTCTAAGATTCCCAGCCCAGTGATGCCTCCACTGCTCTCTGAATAGATCTGAGGAGAAATATGTAACTCAGTATCTGAACTGAGACATGTTCATGACCTGCAAATACTCTCTACCAAGAGATGTTTTCTGCTAAAAAAAAATGTGTGTTTTGAACCTTGAGATTTCTTGGATCTTGAAACCTACAATTTATTAATAAGCCAAATTATTTTCTCATTCCACATCCATTTTATAAAAATATACTTTTTCTATTCACTTGCAGAGATCTTTTAGAAACAGGAGTATCTAGGCTAAGATAAGTATAAATAAATGAACACGCCCCCAGGCAATTACCTTCTTGTGAGAGGAAGTTTACTCCAGTTGTTGAAGGACCCAGATAAATAAACTTCTTTTCCGCCCCCTGTCCATCGGAATACAGTCGGCCGTGCCTGGGCAGGAGCTTTATCATTCACTTCCAGGTCATGTTGCCAGGCCAGGAATTCCTCCTTCTCTGGAGCCTAGAAGTACAGTTTACTCAGGAACAGGAAGCCATTAGTGAGCTCCCTACAATAACTGTTAACCTAATACTAACAATTCACTCTAAAGAGGGAAGTGGTACTAGCTAGATTCCATCCCTTCCTCACTGTGCCCGTTACACCACCCCTAAAATGGAGATAATTAAAATAACTATTTCTTAAGGTTGTTGTGAAAACTGGGACATCCCGCATGAAGTGTTCTGTACAGTGTCTGACGTGTAGTGAGTGCTTAATAATTATTAGCTATATTACTGTTATTAAATAGGTTTATGTAAAAAAAATTCTACAGAAAACTATAATAGTACCTGTTTGGAAGACTGCAACGAATAAAAGACTAGCTTACTAAATGTCACTTTCCTCCCTTAATAAAGTCCAATTAAAGTACATGAAAATTTATTACGGACAATTCCAGAACTGTCAACTTGAGAAATGGCAAATCATGTGGTGAGCAGGGAAAACACTAATCACCAATGCTGTCTAAACAGAGGAAAAACACAAATAAAGCAAAGGCTGCCCTCTCATTATGGTAAACAATAACATCTGCTGTGGTAAGTGCCCAATAACAGGTATTCTGGAATAAGAAAGAAACACATTCTACCCTGCCTGGGTGAAATAAATTTGGTTATCCATCTTCTACATTTTTTCCTAGCCAGAAATCAAAGACTTCAAAATGAGCAGGAGTTCCAGCCTGGGAAAACACTTAAGGGAGTCTAGCAAACTTCTGGCACCCTCACTTAAAACACTGATTTGAGCTTATCTAAAAGATAGTTGCATTCTCTGAATTCTAACAATATCTACAGATTACAGAATAACAGGCTGGAATGGCTTTAGGGGGATGTGATCACTAACTGCAGTCAAAATAGTGAACTGGGGTAGTTAAAAAAGAATCCATGACTTTTTTTTTTTTGGTATTTGGAATATTCAGTCCAGTGTGTCTGCTACATCATTCAGTAACTTCTGATGAAATGAGCAAGGATGCTACTTAAACTCATTCTCCACAGATCATCTGTTTGCTAGACTTACTGTAGTTTGGAAAGTAGTTTCCTACTTATGGTATCTTGAGTAGCCTTTAGAGGCCACCATTACTTTTGGGGGCAGGTATGTCAAGTCACCGGAGAAACATGATCCCAGAGTTCAGTGCACACACTTTTCAGGAATGCAACAAGTTTAGAAAACAAGTTCAAACGACAGGATTTAGGGCCACATAAAAGGAAGGAGGCTTTTTAAAGTCTGCCTTAAAACTAAGATTCCAGTGAAGATGTGAGGTAATAGTTACTCAGCCCAATACCTGGAAAAAAATGTAAGAAAAGGACAAAGAAACCACCGGGCAATTAGCCTAGGGGACAATGATGATTACTTTGGGTAGGGACACCTTCATTCTTCTTAAATCTTAATTTCTTTAAGGAATTAGTTCTACACCTGCCAGAATCACTAAGTGTTGCTGGACTGGTTCCTGCCGCAGGAACCAGACCAGCAACAAGGTAGTTAACAGAATGTGGTTGAATAGGAGTCCAGACTCTTAATTTTGATGTGTCAAGGCACTGCAGCGAGAAGTCCAAGTCTGACCTGCAAAAATGTCTGCTTTGGTCTGCTTAAGCTGCAAGTCCCATTTAAATAACATGGAAGAGAAGTTTAGTAGTTGCTTGCTGCTTCCTCCAGGCTGAAGCTTCACTCAGCCACTGACCTCCACAAGTTAAATTACTTTTCTATGCTGTACTAAAAAAAGCAGGGTGGACCAGCTGTCAGAACTAAACATCTATGACAACTGCAGTCAGCTATTCAATTCTGTTTTCAGCTTATGTGTGTGGTCTGGTTTACTTCCAAAATGTACCACAAACTACCAAGCCAACTTTTACAAAAGCACCGGTCTGCATCAAGGTGAGGAACGATTTCTCAAAGCTGCGAAACTAATTATACCTAAGAGAAAAGCAGAGACTGGTGCACAATTGCTGCTAGCTTGCTTCTTTTAATTAATTAAGAATTTGAAACTCGGTCCCAGAGCTTCCTTCTCCTTAATGATGTTAAACGAAGTGAGTTCTTCCTCCCGCAGGGTGGCTTTCTCATATCGGTAATTGGACACAAAGTTCCTCGACTGCTAAGAGCGCTCTTAAAGGACCATCTGGCTTTTAAATACACCTGGTGAGAAACCCTCTTCCTCCCGGTTCTCACGGTGACTTCTAGAGGATGTGGCGCGAATCTAGCAGAGGGCTCCTCCCCTCACTGAGTCGAGGAGAATCGGACTCCCCCACCCTCCGCACCTTGATCTCCTCGGAGTGGAAGAGGTCGGCGTCCTCGGGGCTGTCCATCAGGATCTTGGGCCTGTCCCCGTCCTTGGTGCCACCTGAGCTGTCCCTCCGGGGTGTCTTATGGCCACCCTGCCGCTCCATCGCGGCGCGCTCGCTGCTCGTGTTGCCCATGGCGCGGGTCTGCGGGGACACCGGGAAGCCACACGGAATCTCACTCCGGGGAAGGGACCTGGGAAGGGGGACTCCCGGCACCAGGGGGTCACTAGGACCTTGGGAAGGGTCGGAGCACCAGTGTATCACGCCCCCTAGATGATGGTGCGGGCCAGCAGCCGGCTTAAGCAGATCGGCAGAGTTGGCGAGGTCTCAAAATCGGGCTTTACCTGCTCCGGTAGCCGCGGCTGGAAACTAACGAGCAGGAGAAAAACCTGCTACTTTCCTAACAACTCCCCCACCCCTTAGCAACTTCCGCTTCCGGGGACTCCTTGAGTCGACCCCGCCTAGAGCGGGAGGGACTGCGGCGACCCGCGAAGCGCGAGGCTCACTCAACCTCACTTCCGTTTCCGGATTGGGATGGCGCGGTCTCCGGAACCCCGGGGCGGCCTCCTCGGACCAAGGACTGCGCAGTCGCAGTTGGCAGACACTGCCGCGCCCGGGATGGGGTGTCTGATGGCCCGCAGGAGGCACTCGCGTGCGCCCACGCACTGGCTGGGCCTTTCTGCCCGCCCCGGGCTCAGTGATGATACCATAGTGTTTTAGCCCACTTCTAGTTTGTACACTTTGTAGCCAAAGGAATATTTCTAAAATGAACATCTCATTAAGTAACCTCTCTTCTTATAGCCCTTTGAAGCGCGGGTCTCCTGCTTTACAGTGCATTAGAATCATCTGGAGTGCTGATTTAAAATGCAGCCTCCAGACCTGCCAAATCATAATTTCTGGAGATTAGATTTAGGCCGGAGGATATAGATACGTGTTTTTGCAGTTGTTTGAAAAAAGGGCAGACCATAATAATTCTGAAAATTTTTTATCTGTAGTAGCTTGGGAGTTGTAAAACACTGAAGATATTGGTATATATTTATCAAACTAGTACACAGCCTCTTGATACATTCTTTTGCAAGATATCTTGTAATCATTTTTGACACATCATTCAGTATATAAGATATTAGCGTTTGTCGTTTATTGTGGGCGGTGTTTGAGCAAGAGCTATGCACACAAATGATACTGAAACATTCTAATCTTCCTCATTGTCAATGTTGCATTTTTGTTTTTATTTTGTTTTGTTTTGCTTTTTTTGTGTATCACAAAATATTGGAATTTTCTGGGCTGCATCATGCATTATGTCCATTAAACGTTTATACCAGACAATTCTGTTAAGTACATGGGAACAAATTATTATCATAAGGCCCCCTGC
Source organism: Chinchilla lanigera (assembly GCF_000276665.1). Lineage (NCBI taxonomy): Eukaryota > Metazoa > Chordata > Mammalia > Rodentia > Chinchillidae > Chinchilla > Chinchilla lanigera. The sequence goes on from NW_004955455.1 coordinate 11,890,864, forward strand.
AGGGAATTTGAGAGTATCTACTAAAATACAAAGTACATCTTCATTTTTACATTCAGTTATACTTCTAGGAAACTTCTATAGAAATATATGCATGAAAAATACTATGCAAGCATGTTCATTTACAGCATTACCTCTAAGACCACAATATAGTAATTCTAAGAGGCATATTTTTATGTTTTAATCTCCCTGAAATTGAGTACTTCTTACCATCAAAAAATCTTAACTTTGATGAAATAAGAAAGGGGGAAAGCTGGAAAATTTTTAAATTTGTGAGTAGAAGAATTGCTGAATGCATCTTATAGAATACTGAGCAAGGTTAAGAAGAAAGAAAGAATTGTGTGGGCAACTATGGGGAAGTGTCTTCTACCATTCCGAGTTCTAAAAGCCAGAGACAGAACAATAGGAGTTAAGATCTTGCATTCTGAAGGTATTGTGCCTGGATTCAAATTCTGGCTTTACTACTTAGTAGCTGTCACCTTGGCTTCTTCTATTGTGAAAAGGAGCATAAAAGTCATACGGATCTTAGGAACTTGTTTTGTGAATTACTTGGAAACAAACATGAAAAGTGCTTAGCACAGCATTTGACTCTTAGTAAAACCTCCATAATAGTTAGCATTTGTATTAGCGTCACTGCTTGCAAATGGAGACTTGTGGAAGGATATACAACGCTCTGTTAGTGGTCCCCTCAGTGAAAGGAATGGGATTGGAAATAGCAGATAGGAGAAAGACTTCCACTTTTGAGTTGATATGCATGTGTATTGTTTGTAATTTTTGCTACCATGAGGATGTAGGCAACAATAAATAAGACATGGTTCTGACCCAAAAGGAATGCACTGAGTAGACTCACAGGAAGGCAAAAGTACAGATAGGCAAGGAACTCTACAGGAGCATAAAAGGGGCTTAAACCAGGCCCGGGAAGGGGACAGGAGCCAGCAAAAGATCCTTGGACCTGATGATTGACAGTCTGAATTTAGTCAGTGTACTGTAATTAGAAAGGTTGAATGTTCTTGCGGAATAAGCCAAGATCCTGTGTATGACCCAGCATATATTCTTTAAGCTGTTTTTCTGCTAGTGGCCTTGGCTTACTCACAATGAGCAGTGAGGAAGCCATGAGCTTCGGCTTCTCTCTTAAGCAACTTGAGAGATAAGGAAGAACACATGAGCTGTGAACTCCTTATCTGAGCTATGCAGATGCTTCGATGCAATCAGAAAGTTTCAAGACTTCTGCTCTGGCCTAGATAACAGTGAAAGCATGAACCCTTGACACCCAACACTTGTTAGTGGTACCCTGAAGATGCTGTCAATGGTTTTTGATCAAGGGGACAGCCCAGCGACTGGGTTTGTACAGATGTGTCCTGTGCATAGATGTCTGCCGCAGGAGGCAAGCAGGTGTGGAGCTTTTACCGGAGCTCCATTCTACACCGTGTTGCCTGAAGGGATGGACACCTCCTTCCACTTTGTACAAATGTAACCTATGAACTGACAACGGCCTGGCTCCTCTCCAAGCGAAGCAACTGAACGTAAGAACAGAATAGCTGGTATTTGGAATACTATACCTATCACAAATACAATGCACACAGTTAAATGTTGGGAAACAACACTGACATTTCAAAAAGGGACATTTTAGTCTTCACTGAGCTCAGAGGTTTGTTTTAGTTGTTGTTATTTGGGCGTTTTGTTTATTTATTACGGCATCAAGTGGAGGGAGGTAGATGAATTACCACAAACTTTAGAAGATATATTTGCAATAGTCTGACTTGTAATGCTATATCGTGCTTTCAACTTGAGGTTGGCTAGAAGAAATAAAACTAGGTAGAAAGGAGCCTGGGAAATCAAGAATTTAAAGCCGGGCGTGGTGGTGCACGCCTGTAATCCCAGCACTGGGGAGGCTGAGGCAGGAGGATTGTCTCGAGTTTGAGGCCAGCCTGAGCTACAAAGTGAGCTAAAGGCCAGCCTGAACTGCATAGTGAGACCCTGCTTCAAAAAGACATAAAAAAAAAAAAGAATTTAAAACTGTACTTTAAAAAAAAAATTGCAGCTTCATAGCATAAGCCTGGTTTATTTACTTTTTTCCTTCTCCCCAAACAGAAAATCTGGGCAAGTCCCATTAAGTGGCAAATGGGTCTGGCTACTCCCTCTCACCTACAAATTGCCTTTTCCTCCAGCCCAGAAAGCAGCTGCAGTGGAGACAGCATGTCTACTGCATATGTCCACTTCAAACCCACGGGGATGGGATGCAGTAACCTGCAGTGAGAATACACATCCGAGATCACCCATACTGAAAACAACATTTAAATATGTGCCCTACCCGAACTATATTGTGCCTCATTTCCTTGAGCACTGGCACTCAACTCTTGAGTGTGTCCTCTGTCTTCCTCTAATAAATCCTTCTCATTCCTACTTTTACTGAGTGTCCTGAAAATTTTTTTTCCATGAGAGGGTCAGCGAACCTTCGTACTTATTTTAAAGGAGTGGGGTAAGTTCCGTATTTCAGCCTCAGGAATATGAGGAGGAGGAGGAGGAGCAACAGTTCATGGCATTGGAAGACAACAAAAGACAGTTCAGGACAGTGCAACAAGAGCAAAAGGGGGAAACAAGCCTCTTTCTGTCCCTTTTACCTTATCCAGACTGCTGGGATTAGAGCAGTGCCAGTCCAATCAGCGTACTGACCCAGCAATCACCCAGCCGTAATCCCAGCATTGCACTACGAATCAACCACACACTCTGGATTCAGCTACATCCAAAAAGCCCACCTCCCATGCGCGTATTCAGCTTTGGGGGGGACATCCAGACACGAACTGTAAAGGCGACATAGTGATATCCTGTCAAAATAAAAAATAAAAAGGGTAGGGGATTGTGGTGGATTAACTCATGGTCGATTTGTAACACCCAACTGAACTGACTCATTATGGTGCTGGGTGTGGAAGGCCCACCTGAGGATTGTTGCCAATAGCATAAAAAAGAGGACGGGAGGGGAAGATGGTGCTGTTGGTTTTCCCGGAGAAGCTTGTCACACTGGCTTTTCTGGTATGAACTCAGCTATTCTCATCATTGGAGGGGCTCGGGTCCTCGTTGCTGAGGATGGCTACAGTTCTCTTTGGGGGAGCTCTGGAACTTTGGGGTCCTTACCTGGAGCATTGCTTCCTGGCTCCAGCACAGATCTTTCAGCCTGCTGGCACAGATCCTTCATCCCACTGGTGCAGACTTTCTAGTTTCCACCGCTGACCTTTGGGTCTTCCCAGTGCAGATCCTTGATAGAGACTTGAATGAGACATTGTTGTGGGCTCTAGACCTCCAGCTTGTGCAGAACATTTCTGTGGGATCCAGGCCCTCAGGCTGATTCTTTGGGTCTCTAGTGTGAGGACAGATCTCCTACACTCCTTTGCTTTTTTTTTTTTTACTCCTTTGTATTTGACACTTTAGGTGAATATTATAAAATAATCCTATAAATTATGTGTCCTGTATTAAATCTTTTCCCTTGTAAACCCCAACTACAACAGGGATGTAGCTCAGTGCGAAGACCCTGGGTTCAGTCTCATTACTGAAAAACAAATTCATGGACAGAGAAATTGACATAGGTATCAGCTATTAGCTCCAAGTTGAAAATCACAGGTAGGGTGGGGTCTCTGATTATGAGTGTCTACTTAGGTCCCCATGGTGTGCCACTTCTTATGTTATTTATCTTTATGTGAGAGTGGTTCACGATTCTCCAAGCATCAGAAATACCTTTGCTTTCTCTGATTCTCTGCTGATATAGGTGTCAGATCATTCTGTTTTAGGGAATGAGGGAGGAGGCTTCCCAGGTATGGCATTGCTGTGTCAAAGACATTATTTACTCATTGATCTCAATCTGAAATCAGCCTGTGGAAGGAAGCGAGCTCTCACAGAAACTGATTGATTCCTAAGAAAACTGACTCACTCCTGAGAGGCAGCATCAAGCCCTTTCTGAGGGTGGAGCTCTTATGACCCAATTATTCTTCACTAAACCCTTCTCCTCTCCTCCCCCTCTTGACCTGCTTCCTTTTGTAGTACTGGGGATTGAACCCAGGGCCTTCAAACCAAGCTACAACTCCAGCTCTTTTTTATTCTGAGACAAGGTAGTCTTGCTAAGGCCTTAAATTACCCAGGCTGGGATTGAACTTGATCCTCTTGCCTCAACCTCCCAGTGTTCTGGAACTGTAAGTGTGCACCACCACACCAAGTTTATGCTCCACTTCTTACTAAAGATGAACCTCTACACCGGGGATCAAGCTTGCAGCCCATAAATCTTTGAGGGACAAACTATCACCAAACCATAACAAGAGACTTGTCCATCTTTTCTTGCTGGACATTCTTGTGTTCTCTCCTTACTGAGACGTAAAAGTCATTGTGACAAAGTTACTGGCACAGAAATAAAGTAAATTCATTCTACAGCATTCTGCCCACAAATATTTACGGAGAACTCAAATATGACAAGCATTGCTGTAGGTGCTGGGCATTGTGGTGGCCACATGTAATCCCAGTTACTCAGGAGGCTGAGGCAGAAGGATTGCAAGTTTGAGGCCAGCCGGGGCAACTTACTAAGAACCTGTCTCAAAATAAAATTTTTTAAAAAGTGTGTGTCTGAGGAGGGGAGCAGATATTTGAGGATATACTTCAGCAATAGAATGTTGGCCTAACATAAGTGGGGGCCTTGTGTTCTCAGTACTGCAACTTTTACTGAGTGTCCTGAAAATTCTTTTTCCATGACAGAGTCAGGGAACCTTCATACAAAAAATCCTCCCACAAAAAGAATAAAATAAAATAGAAAAGCAGACAGTATTTATCCCTTTGTAAAACTAAAGGGCTTCATGTGGCAGACATATACACAAACAAGCTTCATAGAGTGACAAGGTGACAGGGAAACTGCTTTAGCCAAAATGATTGTGGAGGGCCTCCCCGTGCCTCAGGAATGCTAGCCAAGTGCTCTGCCACTGAAATTCCTAATGCTCTTTAAGTTTTTATGTCAGGCACTGTTCTAAGCACTTTGTGCTATGCTACATTTAACCTTCACAAGAACCAACTTCAAGAGGCATTTACCTACCTGTGGCCACTAGCACAAAGCACTAACATAGTCTGCTGCTTTTGAACTAGATTTTTGGCTGATTGCTATCTCTAACACATGAAGTTCATACTCACCTCAGGGCCTTTGCACTTGTGATTTCCCTCTGCCTAAAGTGTTCTTCCCATCCTCTTCTCTGGTATGACTTCTTCTTGTCATTGAAGTCTCAACTCAGTTGTCACCTTAGGGAGGCCCTCCACAATCAACAGGCGCGCACACACACACACACACACACACACACACAGCATTAGTTCAATTCGTTTTGTTGCCCCTCCTTTTTTTTGATGGTCCTGAAGATCAAACACACATGCTAAGCATGCACTCCACCACTAAGCTATATCCCAAGACCTCTGTTGCTTTTTTCCGTATGAAAGTCATGATATTTCTCTCCAGTTTTTTCTTTTTAGGTCCAGATAGTTAAAAAAGAAAAAAAGAAAGAATGACAGCAACAACAAAAAGAACAACCCAGAGTGTATTCAAGACGAGATATGCACTTCACCAAGGGGAACACCTGAAGGTGCCTTTCTCCCCGCCTACACTAGAGGGCATCATAGCCTCAAAGGAGACCTCAGGGAAAAGCCAGCCGCACTGACTGGGTTCATCTGGAAATAACATTTCAGTACAGGAGCATTTCTTTTGCTAAAAATCTCATGATTTGGTGAAGGAACAAGCGAGAATGTTTTGGGACAGAATTTTTCAGCCCGTACCTTTGTTAGCTTCATCTTCCTTTAAAATTCAGATTTAAAGTTGTTAGACTGCAATGTAAAAATAAAGCCAGAATGATGGAGGCAGGGAAGCTTGGATTCAGTTCTCTTTTTCCATTTCTTCCTGTTTTTACATCCTCATCTGAGGCTAAGAAATGTGCACTTGCTAAGTGAAGAGTACATGGGAAGAATTTTCTCTCATTCAACAAATGCAAGGTATGATCAAAATATAAGGTGATGGGGCTGGGGATTTAGCTTAGCGGCACAGCGCCTGCCTGGCAAGTGCAAGGTTGTGAGTTCGATTCCCGGTACCGGAAAAACAACAACATATATATATATATATATATATATA
>NW_004955455.1:11897351-11924451 GCF_000276665.1 Chinchilla lanigera
TGGTCCTTTTGACTTTGGGGAAGAGCCAGAAGTCACGTGGTGCCGTGTCCAATGAATAAGATGGATGAAGATACGGTGTAATGTTTTTCAGAAGCTTGCCTTTCTGTTGCATGGTAATTGGCAGCAGCATTCACTGAAGTTTTGATCACATCTTGTGAAGATATTCACAAAAGAGTACTTCCAAAACTGCTTCAGAGAGTGTCAAGAACAGTGGGAAAGGTATGTTTAAAGTGAGGGGAGTTGTTATGGCTTGTATCCAGATGTCCCTCCAAAGCCTCACACAGTCACGGGTGGGGCTCTTCAGAGGTGGCTGCTTTCAGGGTGTGTGCTGTTGGGATCAAGCCGGTGATACTGCAATTGATTCATGGTGTGATGCTAGGGTGAAGGCTACCTCACCCGGGATATGAATGCTACCTACCCTGAGGTGGGTAGTCTGGATAAGATATAAAGGACATCATTTCCCTAGTGTAAGAACCTGAGAGTAAGTAAAACCCAAAATGTACAATAGATATTATGAAAGGGAAAGAAATTGCTCAAAGAAAGGACTAACTGGGATGAAGGAAAGGAGAAAAAGAAAGAAAGAAAGAAGGGAAAAATATAGATGTGTATAGAAGGACAGCTGGGATAATTGTACTGCTGATGTCTAATGGTTTATTGAAAGGAACAGTTAAAACTTAAATTTTTTGGACCAGTTTTGCATGCTTATATCTGGTAATCTGAACAACTAATTTGAAGATGACACTATGCAATATAACAACCATTGTTGAATTCCTATCATCTTGTCTAGTGAAGCTCTGTATCATTGCTAATGTTTTTTAAATTATTTTTTATTCTCTTTAATGGTTTGATCAGTCTTGCACTCTTACCTCTGGTAATCTGAGCAACTTTGTTGAAGATAACAATATGTCATATAACAACCACTGTTCATTCCTATCATTCTGTTTTGAAACCCTGTATCATTTTTATTGTTTTTGCTTTGTTTTGTTTTTGTCTATGTTGTTGTTATTTTGTTATTTTTTGTTCTCTTTAAAATAAAAAAAATAAAAACAACATATAAAGGACAGAGGGTTGCTGCTTGTGGCTTGTCACTTGTCTGTCACTTGTAGCCTGCTGCTTGCTGCCGTGCTGCCTTCTGCCTGCCGTGAACTGCTTCTCTTCTGTGACCCCCTCTGCCATGCCACCCTGCCTTGTGACCAGCCAACTATGAACTGACACCTCTACAAACCATTAGCCAAATAAACCTTTCCTCCTTTAACTTCAGGTATTGAGTATTTTGTCCCAGCAGTGAGAAAAGTAACTGAGACAGGAGTGTTTTGAGGGGGATTAGTGACAACGTGCCTTTTAATAAATTGTTTTTAATGTAAGCATTCTCCATGCGTTGTGATCATACTTCGTATGTAGAGTACCTGCCACAGGCTATGCCATATCCTAATTGCCCAGATGCATCATTGCAGAACAGTCCCTGACCTCAGGATGCTGACATCCTAGTGGGAGGAGACAGACAATAAGCAAGTAAACAATAAAGAAGAGAATAAGTAAAGTAGTTGAATAAATAAGAAAATTGTAGTGGTGGTAAATCCTGTGGAGACAATAAAACAGGGTGATGTGATAGTAAGGGATTAGGAGTGGAGTGGCTGCTTTATATGGGGGGTTAGGGTAGCCCTCTCTGAGAAACTAAGACCCAGGGCATGAGCAAGAACCAGCTATGTGAAAATCTGGGTAATAGTTTTATGAACAGAGGAAACAGCACATACAAAGGCCATGGGGCAGGAATGATCTTGACGCATGTGAGGAGCAATAGAAAATCCAGGGTGTGGCTGCAGCAGGGTGGTAGAGGGAGGGTAAGAGATGAGCTCTGGGCATAGCCATGGGGCTAACCACGGAGCGCTTCACACGCTATGGTAAAAGTCTGGGTTTTAATTGCATGAGAGGCCTGTAGGTTTCAGCAAAAGAATGGTGGGGTTCACTTTAGGTTTTGAAGTCACCCTGGCTGTTTCATGTGGGTGTTGTGGGGCAGAATCTGAAAGTCAGGGTAACAGGTTCCCGAAGACATCCCCATTTGAATTCCTGGCTCCTGCGAATAGTCTACACGGCAAGGGAGAATTAAGGGAGCAGATGGGGTTAATTTGCTCATCAGTGGATCTTAAAACCCAGAGATCATCCTGGACTATCTGGGTAGGCCTACGGTAATGACAAGGGTCTTTAAATTGGGAAGCGGGAAGGAAGCAAAGGAGTCACAACAAGAGAGATGCAGCATGAGAAAGAGTTGAGCGACCACTGGTGACTTTTTAAAAAATTAGCCCATGTTTGCTGTATATAGTGATTACATTTACTGTGCAGAGTTGGTGCACATCCACAACACAGTTTATTTATTTATTTATTTAGTCTTTTTGAGACAGGGTCTCTCTGCCCTTCAGGCTGGCCTTAAGCACTCACTTTGTAGCCCAGGCTGGTCTCGAACGCTCAATGATCCTCTGCCTCAGCCTCCCGAGTGCTGGGATTACAGGCGTGCATCACCATGCCTGGTCTTACAACACATTTTCAAACCACTTTTTAATCCCCTCCTTTCATCTCTTGATCTCCTTTCCATTTGAGAGCGACTCATCTCCCTACTTGCTACTACTTTAATTTTGCTCTTTACTTATTATTTGTGTTTCTCAAAAAAGAGATATTTAATCTTGTGTGTCTGACTTATTTATGGTCTAAAGGCACTTCCATTTTCCTACAAATGACTCAAATTTATCTTTCTTTATGGCTGAGTATACTCCATTGTGTGTAAATACTATATTTTTTTGATCTATTCATCTGTGGATGGATATATAGGCCACTTCCAAGATTTAGCTATTATGAATTGGGTTGCTATAAACACGGGTGTGCATATATCACTGTAATATGACATCTTTTACTCTTTGGGGAAGATACCTAGAAGGGGAATAGCTGGGTCGTATGGAATTTCTAGTTTTAGTTTTTTGAGGAATCTCCATACTGATTTCCATAGTGGTTGTACTAGTTTACATTCCCACCAGCTATGTGAAAGTATTCCTTCTCCCCTGACCCACAGCCGTGCCAGTATTTATTATTTGATTTCTTGATGACGGCCATTCTTTCTGGGGGGTAAGATGGAATCTCAGTGTTGTTTTAATTTGTATTTTTGTAATGGCCAGTGATGTTGAACACTTCATTGTGTATTTTTTGGTTATTTGTGTTTATTCTTCTGTGAAGTGTATCCATTTCAGCTTCCCATTTTTTGCTTGGTCTTTTATTTGAGGGGAGTCTAATTTTTTGATTAGTTGTCTGTCTGAAGAATACTTGAGAAATTTTTTTTTTCCCATCCTATGGGCCATCTTTTCACTGGGTTGTTTCCTTTGCTAAATTTGATGTGATCCCATTTGTTGATTCTTGGTACTATTTCCTGTGTGTGAACCAAGGCATATGGGCAGCCTCTAGCAGGTGGAAAGCAAGGAAGGGGATTCTGTTGGAGAACTTCCAGGTAGGATGCTAACCTTGCCACCATCTTGATTTTGGCCCACTGAGACCCATTTAAGACTTCTGACCTCCAAAACCATAAATTGATAAATTTGGGCTAAGCCCCCATGCTTGTAATATTTGTAACCCTGTCAATCAGAAAGTAAGACACAAGGAGTCCTAGAAGGAAGCTACTGTCATTGTTTAGGTGAGCTTTGGAAATGGCTCTGACTTTACCTTCCTGCCTAGGTGCGAGATTTACGCGAGGCCCTCCTTCATGCTGAGTCATCAGGCCATTTGTTACTTCTCTACAGGCAAGAGTTGGCCTTTAACAAGTTCCTCCCGGTGCTTACACCAAAGCACAACTAGTTCCCATTCATGGGATTCCAGGTCATCCTAAGGCAATGAACTTTTCATGGCAGAATCAGGAGCAGACAACTTGGGGGAAAGCCAAATAGTAGGGCAGGGCGGTGAACCAGTCTGTGGATGTGGAGGGGGAAAATCTTCACTTGGACAGGAAGAGAGGGTTGAACACTGTGGAGAGTTGTAGGCCTGACAAGATGCTCATCCTGTTTGGAAAAAGTCCTCACGGTGAATCCCAGATGCCTCATGCAGACTACACAGCGGTGACTTTGCACTTCTTTTCTCTCTTGATCTCTGATAAATAAATCTCTTTTGGAATCCGTCCACTGATCAGCCAATCAATCTATTAGACGGAGAATTCCTTCCTTCTGTGGGTTCTCCACCTTGAGTAGCACTTATGTCTCTTTTTGCATTTGTCAAAACCGGAATTAAAAGTGTGTGGGTTCAGGGGTCTATTTTTATAGGATAATTCACTGGGCTGAAATATTCAATATCCATGAGTATTTTTTTAAGAGTTAGTAGGAACCCATGAAGCTACACATTATTTTAGAATACTGTAGGTTTTTGTTTTTTTTTTTTGTAAATGGTGGCCCAAAACTGTCTCTTATATTTAGAAGCCTGAATCTAAGGTTACGTATCAAGATACATGCATGGTGCTATTTTGCTGAATGCAGCTGTCCTGCTGTAGGCCAAAGATAATTTGCTGATCCAGGAGCTGAGGCCAGCGATTTTATGTCTGCATCTGCTTCTGCCCATAACTTGTGTGCAAAGACAGGGCAACTTCAAGCGCTGTAGCCACATCAGCCTGAGCAATACAAAACGTGGGTGGGACAGGGCCACCGAACCTCCTTCCCTCACATGTAGCCAGAGCTCCCTCCTGTAAGCAGCTCTATAATATTCTGTTCATGCTTCTCGCAGCCCCTTCCAATTATCTGTGTATGTGCTCGTTCCCTCCCTTTAGACTGTGAGCACCCTTTTCAGGGCCCCCGCTTGATCATAGTGGAATTTCCAAAGCCTGGTCCGGTATCCGGGGTTGAGCAGGTATTCTACACATAGTGGCCAGATGAGGAAATGGACGTGAGTGACAGCACGATGGGGGAGTTGTTTGAAAAGCTTGGAGTCCCATAGTCCTGTGTGCAGAAAGCATAGTTAGAAGCAGAATGCTTAATGTGGACAATGGTGGTTTGTTCTGCCCAGCATCTGTCTCTCCTTCTGGTAAAAGCACTTTGGCTTTCCTTCGGGGAACCAGCCCTTCCCACACTCTCAATCCATAAAGACTGCCTGGAGCTAACCTCACGCTCACCTCCTCTGGGTCAATACTGATTTAAGGCCTGGCCAAGGAGGCGGCTGAAGACCCTTGGGCACAGCATCAATTTGTATGGATAAGGTGCTCACACCTGTTTGTTAATGGATCCTACCCATTCTGATGGGCAGCTTCCTGATTGGAATCAATTGTGCATTATTTTGAATTGAACCTTGTTTTTTTTTCTCTGTAGCTATTAAGGCAGAAGCCTTTATTTGCACAGGTGTTGCTAATTTGACAGGAAGAAGTCCAAAGCTAATGGCAACCATCTCATCACAATGCAAGTAAAATGCACTCAATACATTGAGGCTGAGAAAGCGAGAGAAACAAGTTCTTAATAACATGGAACGCCAAGATCCAGCCACACCTGAAGCCACCCCTGGAATTTTCAGTTACAGAAACAGTAAGCTGTACTTTTTGCTCTAGCTAGTGTTTGTCACCAGCTAATGAAAAAGTCTTTTGGGAGCTGCATCAAATCAATCCTTTTCCTAGTTGTGCTTTTGAGAGTAGCAAGGGGGAATTTCAGCTTTGCCGAATGTCCTGCAGAAGACAGTGATCCTACTTTGTCAGCATTAAAATGAAAAATTAGAGCCTCCTTAACACTAGGGATCTCCATGAAAATTTTCTTTCTTTATTTTGATTAAAACAGAACCAACATTTGAGACGCTTCATAGAAGGGCATTGCAGGCCATGTTAGTTCAAAGTGGATGCCTCTCTAGCCCCATCCCTGCCCTCTCTATGGTCTTCTGTTCGGAAGGATGCTGAGATGGATGAGCACATTTTGGTTATGGACATGTCTAGGAGAATGGGAATCCCAAGAAAACATGACTCACACACCATAGTAGATAGTCTTACTTAAAACCGTTTTTATTCTGCCTCTCAGCAACACTTTTCATTTGATTTGGGTAAAAGACTAGGAAGGGACCCAAACACACATAAACAAACAACAAAATGTCAGAAACAATATCAAGATCCAATATACTGGAATGGCTCTAGCTAGCATCTCTGTGTGCTGAGAATTCATGTCCCTGACTTACTGTCCTCCTGGGACAAGCGCTGGCTCGTGATGGACGTCTGGATGAAATGACAGGTGGAATCTGGTGTCCATCAACTTTTATTATTTTGCTAGGCTCCAGTATTTTAACAAATGCCTGAGATTTAAAATGCTCTAAGAACCATGCTTTGTATTTGTACAGCACTTAGAATTCTCCTGCCAGGGAGCATCTTTTATGACAATTTTCATAACACCATGAGGTAAGTAGGCAAGCATTCTTATCTCCATTTTCCAGATGAAGAAATTTGAGCACAGACAGGCTAAGAAACTTGCTTAAAATCAGCTTGCATAGCTAGTTAACAAAAAAAATGTATTTTGACTCTTAGCCTTTTTTGTTTGTTTAACTAGAATAAGCTGCCTTTTCTTTTGAATCTAAAATTCGTTACCACTGTATTTCTAACACTACTTGTTGACCTGACTTTTGCTATTTATATACATATATTTCACGTGTTCCGTTAATGACCTGGTATTTGTCTTTGAGTCCATTTATTTTTAAGTAAGTTTATTTGAATAGAAACAATATAGCACACACATCTTGGCAAAGCCACAAATGGAAGGTAATAAATTAAATACCGTGAAAACAAAATAGTATCACTGAATTCTCTGTAGACACAGACCGGGTTTGAGGGCTGCTTTCTGTTTAAAAGGCCACAGTGTCAAAAAAGTGTTAAGGATCCGTTCTCTCCCAAACAAACTTTCTCCTTGCTGTAATCAGGATTGAAAAGGAACAGAAAAGGAGTTCTATGTGATTCCATATTAATTAGTGCTGTGCCTATGAACTAATCAGAAATGATCTGTGTACCACCAGTGGCACACATTCTGCAGAACACTGGCGGCACATCTGGCAGGCAGACTAACGGCGTCAGCAAACTAGCTCATTCAGACCTAAAGGATTTGCCTTTGACAGAAAAGTAATATGGGGGGGGTATTTCCAGGTGGCATCCAGGAAAACCAAAGATTGAAATGAGAGAGAGAGATAGATAGATAGATAGAGAGAGAGAGAGAGAGAGGCTGATTAGATACTAGGAGAGTGGGGGTTGGGGAGTGTATATTCTGTAAACACAGCCAGTTTATTCCCAAACTTGGCATTAAGAGGATGCTCTGAGCCTAGGATTGACCACTGAACACATTCTCAGAGTCTGCTTGAGTGAAGACTGAGGTTATGATCATATTGATCAATGAGGATGCAAGCAAGAAGGGGCTGGGGATTTAGCTCAGCTGCACAGCGCCTGCCTGGCAAGCACAAGGTTGTGAGTTTGATTCCCGGTCCCGGAAAAAAACCAAAAAAGAAAACAAAAAAAAAGGATGCAAGCAAGAAAGTTGCGGGTGAGGTGCTATGAGGAAAAATAAGGGTCAAGACAGAAGCGTAGAGGGTCTTCAGGTCTTTGACCACCTGGTTGGGGAGTTTTGGGGATGCTGATGGGGAAGCAGTCATTAAAGACTGTAGCGAACCTACAACATGGAAAAATGAAAGAAAAAAATCCATGAATTCAACTGCATTAGACAACTTTAAACATGCTGCAGATGTTGTATTTGACGCTATAAACACTAGCATCTTCCTGGGGCCTCCTATTCTGCCCAGATCCAGTCCCCTACCCAACGGAGAGGCACGGGTTTCTGGACGTCACCTCTGGAGAAGAAGATTGCACACGCAGAGCTTCGCTCGGTGGACACAGTGAGAGTTCGTTTTCTTCGTCTTCTTCTTCTTTTTATAAATCACTGACATTGGCTGATGCGGCTGTGTGGCTTGGATTTCCTAAATTGGGGACTTTTTGTTGTTGCTGCTCATTTGCCAGGGACCTGCCTCTGGAGAGTCCTGAGGAAGAGATCTCACAGTCTAAAGTCAAGGATCCATTCCTCACAAACTTCTTCGGGGGTGTGGACGAGGGTCATCCTCCATGCTTGCAACCAACCACGGGCTCCTCAGGCACTGTGTAGTACAGAGAGACAGAGTGAGAAAGAAAGCCTGCGACCGAGCCTCCCCAGTGGGCTTTCTGGGCTTGCCGATTCCTTACGCGATGGAGAGCATTTGGCTACACAAGTGCTGAAACTGACTGGTAGACCTGCATGCTTTTCACTCTGATGACGTCCATTTCATTTGGATCTATCTACATATCTATATCATCTATGTCTATATCTATCTATATTATCTATACCTGTATTATCTAACCTATATCTATCTCATTGAGCTACATCCCCATCCCAGTTTACATTGTTAATTTTGACACAGGATCTTGCTAAGTCACTAAGTCTCCCAAACGGGGCTGGAACTTTTCACCTTCCTGCCTCAGCCTTCCCCTACAGTGCTAGGATTGCAGGCACGTGTTTCCATGCCTGGCTTGGAAAACATATTTTATTTTACATGTGACACCTGCAAAACAACAAATGATACAGATGCAGAAAAATGTCTTGAGTATTTCTGAAACTGCTATCAGAAGCTTGGTGTGCATCCTCCAGGTACTTACCTCTGCATGGAGAAGTGACATACTCCTCGTGTGTGGTGACTGAACTAGATCATGCTGTATACAGTTGTCTACAAGGATTAGTCCTAAGACCCCTAAGGACACTAAAAGCAAAGGATGTTCGTGTCTCTTATGAAACAGCATGGTATTTCTGCACAACCCAGGCACAACTTCCTGTGCCCTTGAAATCATCTCTGTATAATAGCCAATGCAATGTAAATGCTAAGGGAGTAGTTGTTACACTGTATTGTTCAGGGAATAAGAGCAAGAAAAATGTCTGTATATGCTCAGTACAGATCCACGTATTTTTTTTCCCTTCTGTAGTTGGTTCGGTCTGCAAATGCAGAACTCGTGAATGTAAAGGGCCAATCGTACATTGTTCTGCTATTTCCTTTTTCTTCTTTTTATTTATTCCTTCATTTATTTAATTAATATTTACCAGCTGGACACCGCTCTAGGTGCTGATGACAGTAATCTCAACAGTTATACAGTGAGTATCGTGTGTCCTACGCTTTATGCAATTTAATCTAGGCCTTACGCTTTAGGCAGTTTAATCCTCCCAGCTCTAGGAGGTAGGTACTGTTCATACGTCCATTTCATGTAAGAGAACACTGAGGCAAATACTGGCTAAAAGACATGTCCAAGGACACAGAGCTGCTTAGATGTAGAACCTTGATGGAAACTCCAGCAGTCTAGCTAGCTTCAAAGTACTCATTCTCAGTTCTAGGCTCTATTATTATGGACAGTGACAGGAATGAAAATGTGTCTGGAGTTTTCATTTTAGTAGAGGGAAGTAGGTCATAAATACAAATTTATCAGGAAGTCATAAATGCTAGGACGACTGAATAAAGGGACAGCCTCTCTGCTAAGGTAATATATGAACAAGTACTTAGGGGAGAGATGGAAATAAGTTGCGTACATATTAGGGTGAAGACAGGTACAGGCAGAGGGAATAGCATGTGCAAAGGCCCTGAGGCAAAAAACATTCTACAGGAACATCCAATATGGCTGAGCTGGAGAATGAAGAGAGTGCTGGGAGATGAGGATAGATAATCAACAACTAGATCATATAGGGACTTGTAACATTATTAAGAAGGATGTTTCATGTTAAAGCTGCAGTGTCTTGTCTGACTTTATGTATAAACCACTGCTTATTTACTCTGCCTATTGATGGACATTTAGATGTTTTCAAGGTTTCCCTTATTTCAAACAAAGCTACTACAAGTATCCTTGTGTATCTGTGGTCCTGAGCTTTAAAACCTCCCAAATGCCTGGCCCATTACTAGGCCTGGAGATTCTAATTTAAATGGTCTGGGGTAAATTCTGGGCATTGATTTGTTTTTTAAAGCTCCTTAGGTGATTCTAATTTGTAGCTAGCATGGAGACTAACAGTTTCACATACATTTTTTTTGTCTTTTTGAGACAGGGTCTCACTATGCAGTTCAGGCTGGCCTCGAGCTCACTTTGTAGCCCAGGCTGGCCTCGAACTCACAACGATCCTCCTGCCTCAGCCTCCCGAGTGCTGGGATTGCAGTCATGCTCCACCACCCCTAGCCACCTACATTTTTGTACACCCGTATCTATGGGTGGATTTTGAGAAGTGGAATTGATAGGTTGGCAGGCATGTGGATTTTAAAATTCAATAAACATGAATGGCCTTCGGTAAACAAAAAATTGGCTCACAGTCCCTCCGTGGATACTAGATCAACAAAAGCTCAAGGCCCTTACATAAAATAGCCTAGTATTTGCATCTCACTGACACATATCCTCCTGTATACTTCAAATCATCTCTAGATTCCTTGTAATACCTATATAATGCATATGTTACATAAATAGTTGTTACAGAGTGTTGGTTAGAGAATAATGTAAAGAAAATGGTCAGTATAAGTTCAGTGCGGATATAATTTGTTTTTCCACATATTTTCCATCTGATTTTGGCTGAATCCATGGATGTGGAGCCCACAGATAGAGAGGGATGACTGTATATCCAAACTGGCTTTCCCCAAAACTGTCCCACCAGTAGTCCAGTGCCCAAGTTTTTCACACCTTGCCAACTTTGATATTATCCATCTCTTTAGCTGTTTCAGTCTGGCTGATAAAATAATATAGTATCTCGCTATAGCTCTAATCTGTGCTTCCCTATGGGTTTGAACATCTATTTTGCATTTATCCTGATTTCTTCAGAAATGATCCACTAGCTTATGTCCTTTTCACAGTAAAAATATTTCCATTGTTCCTGGCAACTTAAGTCTGACTTTTTCTCCTCCTCAACTTATCTGAGCCAACAAAGAAAAACTCTTCTGACCTTCTGGAAATAGGCACTCTTCCCCATTTTTCATTCTGAAATCACACACACACAAATTTTCCAAAGACACAGCTACACAAAAACAATTCCCAGGAAGCTTAGCTCTAGCCAGTGATAGAAGAGAGAAGATGGATTTGCTTTTGTTTTTGCAAAAAAGGCTAAGTTCCTTTTTCATGCTCACTGCAATATACTATATGTTTCCTTCTGATCCTGACACAATTGCAGGATATTTTGAAGCTAGGGAAGAATTCATATCAATTTGTTTCTAAGAGAGAGGTTTTCTCCGTATGGAAAGGGTTAATATTTCCTCAGTCTGTGCCTCCTAATGGAACACAGTCCTGGGGCTCTTAAACCTGCTTACAGGTCAAGTTCTGCCCTAAGAGAAACTTTGACGTGTACAGGATTTTATGAGTAATGAGCAAGCACTTTTAATACATGGCTGGTTGTGGACACGGCTGGTTCCATGTCTTCAGGATCACTTGGAGATTTAAGTTAAGAGATCACATTGTCTGTATACATTTAACATATGTTTCTTGAAAAGAGAAAAACAAAAACAAAAACAACGAACCATTCAAATGGAGCTGGAGGATCTGGCTGCAACTCCACTCAGTAGTCAGGAACATGGATGAGATAATTTCTGTTCCTTCTATGTGAGCGTGGAGCATGGTCCCAGGGTTTACAGAGACACCAAGAGCTTGAACACAGCCAACCACTTCATCAGGGCTCAAGTCAAGGGACTTCCTATCACTGGAGATCCTCGCTGGTTGTGTGGGCCTGATTAACAACTACACGTGAGTCTGAATAGGGTGCCCTCGAATGCATGCTCCCAAGAATGGTTATTCACAAATCTCCCCTCTCCCAAGTTTGGTTATTCTCAAAGCTCTCCTCAGGCTCTGACGTAAGAACTTCACTCCCAAGTAAAATGAAACTCCACTGTATCACCAGCACCATCTGAGGATGTCATTTTTGTGGCAGAGAAGGCTTGTCTCCTTTGTATCCAAACTTTGTCATGGTCAATTGATTCTTCTGAATTCTGTGGAACACTGGATAAATGATCATGACCCTGGCCAAACTTGGGAGGTATATGCATTTTCTAGGGAAGCAGCCATAATTGAAGCTGCTACTTGGTATCTTAACTGACATACTGAGATATAATAAGAAATAAATACTGGGTCTTTGCCCCTGTTTCGTGAGCACCTCACACCCTTACAGATAGGAGTACTAATTTAAGAGAATCTTTTATGCTAATAGTTGGTCTTTGACCTGAGCTCCTGACATAGAGCTTTTATTCTTTTTTTTTCTTTCTTTTGTGCTGGGGATTGAACCTCAGGCCTTGCACATACTGGGCAAGTGCTCTACCACTAAGCTACATCCCCAGCCCTCTGACGGAGCCTCTACATCCCTTCGAATTTCCTCAGTGATCTGAGCATCCTTTGGTCTAACAGAGACTCTTGGTGGGCTCCTGCATGCCTCAGGATGGGCCCTTGTTGCCAGCGGAACCAACCATGTGATTAGAAGAACTTTGTACCCCTCTTTCCCATCCTCCAGGGAGGGGAAAAGGGCTGAAGGTTGAGCTAATCACAAATGGTGATAATATAATCAATCATGCCTGCATATGGAGTCCTCCACAAAAACCCTGACATGGTTCTGAGAGCATCTGGGCCACTGGACACATGCCTGGGGTGTATCATGCATAGAGAAAACATGAAACTTCACACATTCCTGTATACCTTGCCCTTCCATTTCTTCCATCTGGGCATTCTGCTACATCTTTTTTTTTTTTTTTTTTTTGGCTTTTTGAGACAGGGTTTCGCTATGCAGTTCAGGCTGGCCTTGAGCTCACTTTGTAGCCTAGGCTGGTCTTGAACTCACAACGATCCTCCTGCCTCAGCCTCCCAAGTGCTGGAATTACAGGCATGCACCACCACGCCCAGCTCAGCTACATCTTTTGTAATACGCTTTACAACAAACAAGCAAATGAGTTTCCCTGGGTTCTGTGAACCACCCTGGCAAATTAAAAGAACCTGAAGAGGAGGTGATGGGAACCTCTGACAGAACTAGTCAGTCTGTCAGAAGCATGGGTCACAGTCTGGGCTTTACAAATTGCATCTGAAGTGGGGGACATCTTGTGGGAACAAGCCCGCTGCCCATGCGATATGACTGTAACCCTTGGTGTCAGAGTTGAGTTAAATTATAGGACACAGAGTTGAGTCTGCTGGAGAATTGCTTGCGTTGAGTAGCTAGGAGAAGAAAAACTGTTTAACACTTATATTAGGGATGTAAAAAAGTCTCATTTTGTGGCTTATGTCCATACAGGCAAGAATGTCCTCTCTTAATACTAGAATGGTGCCTCCGCAACTTGAGAACATTTAAAATTAATTCCGTGTATGTGTGTGTGTGTTGTTTATGATAATGCATAGTTCAAATCCAAGTGACTGGGGCCCAGGAATCTGCATCTTTATCAGCAGCCCAGCTGAATTTGTTGTCTTAGATCCAAACTTTGAGAACATGACCTCTGAGAATAACCTAACCTTGCTTGAATTCTCAAGGCACTAGCAAAGTAGAAGCCTGCATGAACTTATTAGGATTCATAAAAGTTCCAATGTTCAAACACTTCACCTAGGTGAGTAACCCCTCCACTTTCTCTAGCAATTTAAAGGCAGAGAATTTCCTGACCTTTGAGACGTGGCAAGTTCCTGCTTTCATTGAGATCAGAGCACTCTTGTGAACACAGTATTCTACCCAGAGCTACTGAATATTGCGGCTCAGTGATTCTCACTTCTCATGAATTCGATGATGTGAAACCCTGCCTTTGTTCATCCACCACGTGGATTGCATAGATAGCCTCCAAGATTAGAATGAATGAGTTTGGGGAAAGACTATCAAGAAAGTAAATGACCTGGGGTTTCAACTATTTGGGTACCAATCTCTTCCCCAATGTGTTCGTTACCATCTTCTCAATAAAGATAAAGATTAATTATTTATTTTTAAAAGTAATCAATTTTTTTTGCAATTCTGGGGATTCCAAACCCAGGGTCCTGAATACGCTAAGCAGGTGCTTTCCCACTGAGCCGTAATCCCAGCCCAAGACTCATGTTTTTTTCAAAGGCAAGGACTTCACAGTTTTTTCAAGGCAGTAGTTTACTTCAGGCTATATTTTTAAATGTAACCCAGAAATGGGTTTTTGTCTCATTCCTGGCTTGGCGTCCTCTGTAGTCAGATTCTCCCAGTTCCTCTTTGGTGTCTTCGGATTGTTACAGCAGGGCCTCTCCGGGTACATCTGCTAGGCGGTAACCTTATGCCTACCCCTGGCACTGACTTAGACGTTACAAGTTAGGATGATGAGTTTGCTGATGTAAACGAAAGCTGACCGCTCTGTTAACAGCTACCATCGGTGTGTTCTTCCTTTTGGACTTTGAAGGGAGGAGATTTGCCAGGGTTTGGCAATGAGGGTTCTGCTAACCATCAGGGTCTGAATCCCCAGAATGGGAGTGGGAAGCTGAAAAAAAAAAATCCATATTCCTGGGACTCATATCTGATTTGGCAAATTGGAATTTTTTGAGATGGGACTTGGATGAGAATTTCTTTTCAGCCTCTGTTATGTCAAAGGATTACTGAGAAATAGGCCACGTTATTCACCTTAATGGGAGATAAAATTTATTTAATTCCCTGAGGGTTACTTCCTCCTTCTCTCTGTCCCTCTTTATCTCTTCATCTGTGCCTCTCCTCCTTTCTCTTCATCCCTCTTTCCCTTTTTCTTTCTTTTTCTGTCCTTTTCTCTTTCCTCCCTCCCTCCCTCTTGCACATGCACGGCCAAGTTTAAATTTGAGTTTCTTCATGGATTCTAAACATGGAAATCTTTTTTCTTTGATAACATGGAGGGAAAGGCATCTAAAAGGAACCTGACCTTATAGAGACAGAAATAATTCTACTTTTATTTTATGGGTAGAGAAATGGAGTCACAGAGGATTTAATTAAGTTCCCAAATGGTCTGTGTGTTAGAAGTAGGATTTGGATTCTAATTTTCTCTCTCTCTCTCCTTTTTTTTTTTTTTTTTTTTTTTTTTTTGTCTTTTTGAGACAGAGTCTCACTACGCAGTTCAGGCTGGCCTTGAGCTCACTTTGTAGCTCAGGCTGGTGTCAAACTTGCAACGATCCTCCTGCCTCAGACTCCCAAGTGCTGAGATTACAGGTGTGTGCCACTGGATCCTACTTCTCTAACTAGGCTCTAACCACTGTGAAATGCTGCTGCTGTAGAAGGAGAAATGCAGAATTGACCCTTTTGTACTTTTTATTCTAAGAGAGTTTCAACCACAAGCACATACAGATCAGCATTTCTTCTCTAGCTGGAGACATTTATATTAAGAATGGAGAAAGTGCTCATAAATGAAAAATTCTGGGTTCCTTGTTAGTACTTGGAAAATTCTCATAGGCAAATTGGTCTTGGAAAGCCAAATTTGCCACCATGGATTGCAAAGTAAGTAGTACTCAAGCTGCAGATACAGTTATTGTTTTTGATTTATTTATATCTGGCCCTCCCCATTGCTTTAATAGAGTGACTTGGTTGTCAGCATCTAAAAATCAGATGGCTTTACATAAAAACCCAGATTTCCAACACCTCTTAATAAACAGGGGCTTCATGCTAAGTGGTACTAACTGGAGTAAAGTGGTGGCCTCTCCCTTTAAACTGTGCTGTCCGGGTCGCCGCAGCTCCCACCACTCTCCAGACTGTTTATTCATCAATGTTTCCTGCCTTTCTGACCCTGAGCCCTGATTTATCAAAAAAATTTTTTTTGAGAGAAGTTTCACTATGCAGTTCAGGCTGGACTTGAACTCACTTTGTAGCCCAGGCTGACCTGGAACTCACAGTGATCCTCCTGCCTCAGCCTCCCCAGTGCTGGGATTACAGGGGTGCTCCACCACACCCAGCTAAACTCTGGCTTTACCACTGACTAATTGGGAGACCTTAGACAAGTCACTTCACCTCTCTGAGCCTAAATTTCCTTATCTGCAAAATGGGGATAATAACTTCCTCTTTGGATTGCTGTAAGGATTCAGGGAGGATTAATTCATGTAAGAGCTTTGAATAGTACCTGGCACACAGCAAGGTCTAAGTCAGTGTCAGCTGCTATTATTATAACACACTCAGCTCAAACAGGGATCTGGGCAGTATGTATTTTCACAAGTCCCCAGGAGTTGAGCCAAGACTTGGCCTCATTCCTTTGGAACACTGTCCTTGGAGCCTGGTGCATGAGTGCAAATCTGGAACTCTTTTCAATGGCACCCTAAATTCTTAGGTGCTTTCTCATTCATGTTGATAATGGTCGTAATAATATGATTAAGAAATGGTCTGAAGATTTAGTGTACCAACCAGGGAACAGATGCCAAACAGTTCACAATTGACCTTTGCGGTAGCTTTATGAAATGGAAACTACTAGAACCCCCACCTTACAATTGAGGAAACTGAGGTTTGGAAGATTAAACAATTGGCTGGAGGGGAGTAAGTGGTCAGGGAAGACCTGCACAGGGCATCTGGTGCCAACCTGTACCATCAGCCACACACCCCATGGCTCCATGTACACACACACACACACACACACACGCACACACACACACAGCCTTATGTGAAGAATAAAGAAGGCTGTGCTCTCCAACCATGCTCTCCATCACAGGCTCATATGATCAAACTTCAGTTTGTTGATATTGGTACAAATCAGTTTGTTGATATGGATACAAATGTCATGAAACCAAGTAAACTTGTTTCCTTGGATGTCTTAGTGTCCCCTTCTCCATTTTTTCAACAAATCCACGTACTTTTCCTTTGGGGTTCTTCCTGGTAGGGTATCACCTCTTCCTTCCAGCTGCCATTGACTCTTCCTGGGTCTGGCTTGTCCAACAGGAAGGTGATCTACTGTGACATTTACATCCCTTGGTGGCCAAGACTGGGTTGCCCGGCCTGGCAGAATGGAGGATGTCTGCTTCCTCCCTCACCCACCTGGATGAGCCTCTTTGGTCCACCAAGCCAAAGAGGTTGGGTTTCTCAGCGCATGCAGATCTGTCGAAATGCTTTAGTCAAAGGTGGGGGAATATCCGTGCTTTTCTGGCAGAAAAGCTAAAGACTCTCTCAGCATTCCTAGCTGGGTGGCCAGGATTTACACAGAAGGCAGATGGATTTAGGCTTGCCCTTCTGGGACTGGGATGGCTATCACTTCACCTCCTCTGACAAACTTCCCCTGGGAAATGTCACTGGCTCCGGCAGAGGCAGCTCATCTCAGGTAACGAGAGAAGTCAGAAGAAATTTACCCAGCTCCAGGGAGAAACCTCAACAGCATCCATCTCTATGAGATGAGCACTCAGTGGTGATACCAGAAGGATGTGTTGGCTCTTCTGTCCTTTAATTAAAAACGATTCGGCCACTTTGAGGCAGAATCGCGCAGAAGTCATTCACAGAGCCCATGAGGTGATTGGTTTTACTTATTTAATTGTGAGTCTATGTGACATCTGTGGCACCCGGACCGAGGCAGGGAGAAGCCTACATGAGATTCTTGCTTCTTCTTCTCCTACTTTAGCCTGAGGACTCTTCCTGTTCTAGATCAGAGGCTTACAAACTGTGGACCACTGACAAAATGCCTGCTTCTGTAAATAAAGTATTATTGGAACACAGCCCTACGTGTTCATTTACATATTGTCTGCTTTTGTGCTAAAATGGCAGTGCTAAGTAGTTGTGATAGAAACTGTGACAGGGACCATATGACCTGCAAGGCCTAAAATATTTGCTATCTGGCCCTTTACAGAAAACATGAGTTGACCCCTGTTCTAGGTAGAATACATACAAGATGGCTGACTTTTAGTCAGCCTGGGATCCTGAATGAGTGCATGGAGGAGAGAACTTCCCCCCACCTACACGGCCCACGTCATATGAAGAGCCTTTTGTTTTGACTTGTTTGTTACTGCAGCAGATCCTAACCTATTCTAACAGATTCCACTGGGCACTCAAGGAAAATTGTTTAGGGATCCACACAGCTCACTTACTTCCTCGTGAAGTGCACCACACACGAGATGGTGATGATGATGAGGCCAATGATGATGGAGGCGATGGCCACCCACTTGGCATTCCGCCCCAGCCGCCTGGCTCCCTCGTAGTCTCCTTCGTTGTAGCTGTTCTGAGCCTGGGAAACACAAAGGAAGAGATGCTGACAACAGACAACCCACAAGAGAGGGGTGAAGATTCTCAGGCTGTTCCCGTAAAGCCACTCTACAAGGCCTTGGGGACTTTACTCCACTCCACGCCGGGCTGATGAGCAAGTGACATGGTTATTACCTCTTTCAGGAAGCCTTCCTTTAACTATGAGGCTGAATTCACCATCTCCTCTATACTTCCTGATTACTTTCACCTTATCATTTACCATCACATACTGAAGGGGTGGACCGAATTGTCCGTCTCTATGTCCAAGCCAAGGGCATTACTCATCCATACCCATAGGAAGGGCTTTCCAAGCTATCAAAATGTGGCACTGGTTGATAAGTAGCAGCTACCCTGAGGCTTGTCTTCCTTCCCCAAGGTCCTAGCCACCCTGGATCCTCCTGTGTACCCTCTGGACCACTACCAGACCAGCACTGTAAGGGTTATCCCTGGGCTCAGCCGAGAATCCTATATGATTCTGTAACCATGCCAAATTGTTAAATATTTAAGTACTGTCTTCGTTGCTAAGTACTTTGAATAGTGTCTGGCACATTTCAGGAGCTTAAGAAATATGTTACGAGCTGAATGGATGAGTGAGTGTATGTTTTCCCGCAAAATCTGAGTTCATTGTGGACAGCTTGGAGCTTCCTGTGCTGGCCCACTACCAGGTACAGAGTGGGACTGAGAGAATCCTTGCAGCATGGCTGCGTAGCCAAATCTCTCTCCTTTATAGTAAACCTTCTTTGTCACCCTACTGCTAAGAATCACCCAAAAGTTGTGCTGCAATCCAAAGAACACTGTTGTGTGTATTTTTTTGAAACAGGGACTCATTATGCAGTGCAGACTGGCCTCAAACTCATAAAGATCCTCCTGCCTCAGCCTCCCGAGTGCTAGGATAATAGGCTTGTGCCACCGCACCCTGTTGTATGTATTTAGTAGTTATGTTCAGAGGGACTGTCTCAGTGGTATAAACTGTAGATTTCATTGAGAGACTCTGTTCTTGATTCTGAAGTCACAGCACCTCAGAAGTCACTGTCCCCTTGCTGGACTTTAAGGGAGTTAGGCACAAGTTAGGCACTGTTCTGAGTCCGAGAAATACCAATAACAATAAACCAAATACCTCAGAGTTTTTTTGTTTTCTGAGCCTTTTACTAATTCTTGGAGTTCACAGCTTAGTCAGCAACAGACCAAGAGACTCAGTAATGAGGTGGGTTTGCTTTTAGGTATTTTGTGTGCAGGAGAGAGCAAGAAATCATCACCACGTCATGGGCTTCCTGCAAGGTGAGTTCTAGGATTGTGAGTCCTGGGTTCTAGAGTTCTCCAGCCTGAGGGTGCATTAGGGTGCAACAAGTGGATGTTTCTCTGGGCCCATACCGGAGAGATCCTGATTGAACTGGCGAAGGACAAGGTACCATCTTTTGATTGTGGTACATTATGCACACAATTTGCCATTTTGACCATTTGTAATTGTACAGGTCAACGGCTTAAGTACATTCATACTGTTGTGCAACCATCACCATCATTTATTCTCAGAACTTTTCATCTTCCCAAATGGAAACACCACTCCTGCTAAATGCTAGCTCCCCACCCGACCCTCCCCTCTGCCCCAGGCAATCACCATTCTATAGTATGACCCCATGACTCGCACTGTCCAGGGCACCGTATGTAAGTGGCATCACATAGTAACTGCCTTTTTGTGGCTGGCTTCTTTTACTCAGTCCAATGTCTTTGATGTTCTTCCACATGTCAGAATTCCCATCTTTTGTAAAGCTGAATAATATTCCATTATATGAACAGACTACATTTTCTGTATCTCTTTATTTATCTATGGACACTTGGGTTGCTTCTCTACTATTATGAAAGTTTCACTATGTTGAAAACCTTTGATCCAGGCAGCTATTCTTAATGTCTTGAAAGTCAAAATATTTGCCACCTTTAAACTTATACAAGGAAGTATGGAATATGTTTTGAAACTCAGAGAGATCTAAATTCAAATTCTATGTCATAGCAGCTGTGAGAACTAGGGAAAGTCATCAGTCTTTCTAAGCCTTATTTTTTCTCCTGTGAATATCCCCTCATATTACTACTGGGGCCAAGAGTAATGGCACCTTCACCATGTTGGAGGATCCAATGAATTAATGCATGTAAAGTGGTTCACACTGACCCAGGCACAGTATATGCTCAGTAAATGCTAGCTTTTACTGTAAATTGCCACTGCCTGCCTTGTTCTTATTTCTAAAGCTGAGATCTTTGGGTAGATAGAGAATCACGTCTATCTACTCCTTGCTAGATCAGAATTTTTGGAGACCCAGTTAGAGAAGCTGTTTTAAATGTTTCACAATCAAACTCACTGCATAGACTATTAGGAACCCCAAATTCAGAGCTCATAATCCAATTTAGAACTATGAAGATTCTCACCCCAAACTGATCACTATTGTTTTGTGCTTCCTAGAAAATACAGTTCAGAGATTAGTCATAGTGATGCTTTTGTGCTGCTATAACGAATGGAAAAATAGAGACAGACCCCTCTCCACAAACTATGTCAACTCTTGGCTTTTTGCTTTTTTCTTTTGTTTTTTTTTCCGGTACCGGGAATTGAACTCACAACCTCGCACTTGCCAAGCAGGTGCTGTGCAGCTGAGCTATATCCCCAACCCCCAACTCTTGGCTTTTTGGATAACGAAACAGTTTCATGTTCTCAGCAGCAGTGACCAGAATGGAAGAGGAAGAGCAGGTCTGGGCCATATTGAAAGGCAGGCACATCTATCACCTGTGCGTGGCCCACGAGCTCAGGTGACACGGAGGAGGTAACTGTGGGTCAT
Organism: Chinchilla lanigera; assembly: GCF_000276665.1. Taxonomy (NCBI): domain Eukaryota; kingdom Metazoa; phylum Chordata; class Mammalia; order Rodentia; family Chinchillidae; genus Chinchilla; species Chinchilla lanigera. Next base: position 11,918,308 of record NW_004955455.1, read on the forward strand.
CTGAGTTGTTGGGTGCAGGTCAGGGGATCATGCTGACCACCTGGCTGGGGATCTGGGTGAAAGCCCACGTCGATTCCTGCCCTATCTTCATCATCAGCTGCCAGGCTGCCATCTTGCCTACGACCCTCCGCTTTGCAAACCACCATCTTTCTGAGGATCGTGAGGGAGACCTTGAGTGAATTCAGAAATGGGACTGCTGTTGCCTTGAAAACAGATGAAAACCTATTTCAGTACCAAGTGTGGACTTGTCTCTTTCTACAGGAGTCCCCTTCTGAATCTATTTCCTCCTCTGGTGCTTGGAGATAGAGCTGCCCGCAGGTAAATCTGCTGAATAAATTCAAGGATACGTGGGAAGGATCAAGTAGAAATTTTAGAATTCTTAGATTTCTTTCTGAAGGAGTTTCATAGCTGAAGGTCTCAGGCTTAAAGGTAGAGAACAATAAACCAGAAGAAATTCTTTCTCTTTCCCTAAGATGTTGGCTGTATTTTTTTCCAACGCAGAGGACTGACCCCAGGGCCTCAAGCATCCTAGGCAAACACTCTACTACTGAGCTACACCCCTGGGCCTGAGCTGTAATTCTCTTCTTCTTCCACTTGGAATGTCATCCAAAGCACTTTTTGGCAGATGCCACAAACTGAAATGGTGGAAACTTATCTTAAAGAAAAATGTGGATTTCTGAATCTTTTTTTTTTTTTTTTTAAAGAGCTTAGGGTATAAATTATCTCATCTGGAGTGGAAGAACTAGAGAGAATCAGGATGGCTTTACGTATTCAAAATTTATATGATCTTACTTATTCTTTTCAAAAATTACTAATGCCATTCGTGAACATAGAAAACAGTTAAATGTTACGGAAACATATACAGCACATAGTAAAGCATTTCCCCTAATTTTGTTCCCTAGTTTTAGTGGTTTGGGGTATTTGTTTCTACATGTGTTTTTGCATGATTCTTGAAAAACACACTGACACATTCCCTTGCTTCCACTATGACTAAGCACATCATGTGTCACTGTTAGGAGAAAAAAAAAAAGCAATTTGCACCCTGAGATCAACAAAGTCAGTCTACCTAATCCAGATCCCTCAAATATTAAAACCGTGAGTATTTCCCATAAATCTCAGTGAACACAATTTCATCCCTGCCTATGGCAATGTCAAGGCCTAAACACACTTCCTTTGGGATACTGTAAACTCTTGAGAAAGATAGTGTACTGTTTTTTCCACGAAAAGATTAATATAAAACTTCCTGGTCACCTTGGCAACTTTGCATTTGTTTCTTTTAAATGCTTGTTTGATTTTTTTTTAAAAGGCTACTTGGCCTTTTGAGTGTCGGACTTCTTTCTGTTTCTTTTCAAGTAAATCTTTTGTTTTCTAAATGTTTTGGCTTCTGCTCTAATTTGAATCTTAAACGTTGCTAAAGCCCAATGTGCTAAAAGCTTGATCCCAGCTTGGGGTACTTTGGGAGGTGTTGGACCTTTTAAAAGGTGGGGAGAGATTTAGGTTGTTGGGGGCATGGTCTTCAAGGGAATCTGGAACCCTGGTGTCTCTGTCTATCTGTCTGTCTCTCTCTCTGTGTCTCTGTCTCTCTCTCTGTCTCTCTCTCTCCCCTAATCTCCCCAGAAGGTCAGTAACTTCACTCTTGCCGTGATCATGACACACTGCCTCACCATAGGCCCAAAGCAAAAAGGCCAACCAGCTGTGAACTGAAAACTTCAGACTGTGAACCAAATAAACCTTTTCTCTTTTTAAATTGATTATCCTGGGTTTTCTTTTTATAGTAATGAAAAAGCAGAACTTTTTCTTTTATAGTAACAGAAAGCTGAACTAATACAGACTCATTGTTCCCTTGCCAGAATAACGATATTATTATATAACATTTATTGACCATTTATTATATGCCAGGCACCGTATTAAATAGTTTTCAAGAATTAGCTCATTGATCCTCGTGACAATCCTACAAGGAAGGAGGCCTCTTTTTCCATTTTACTGATGACAAAACTAAGGCACAGAGGAGTTAAAGCAATTCACCCAAAGTCACACAGCTAGTTGGGTGAAGTCTGTATGTATTTATACACAAACGTGTGCATGCAGGTGCACAGGTACAGATAGATTTTTTATTTCCTTTTTTTTCTTTTACTTTGTTCCAAAAATATGGACAATATCACACTACACCTGTCCTGAAGCTTGCTATTTCCCACTTCCTATTGAGTGGCCAAACTTCCAAGCTAATGCTTCTGGATATGTCTCATTCCCCATTTCCTTCTCTATTCATGACTTAAAATGATGAGTTTTACCAATAGACTTCTTAACATTGCATCATCATTGTATTCTTGTTGAGGGGGACTCTTCATTAATCATGGCACAATCTTTGTTACTTTTCATTTTCAAGTAGCTTCGTATTTACAAGTATTATATATAAGTACTATACTTACTAAGAGTATAGATCCTTTTGATGGATTCATATTCAATTTAAGTACACTTCACCATTAGACATTTTAGTTATCTAAAGTTTGTTGAGATTATATAATGCAATGGGTTATCAGTCTCTCTATCAATCTATCAATCTATCTATCTATCTATCTGTCTACCTATCTACTTATCTAATCCACCATCTGTCTATCTACATGTATTTTTTTCCTGGTGCTGAGGATTGAATCCAGGGCTTCACATATGACAGGCAAATGCTCTACCACTACTTAGATTCCCCAACCCTTAGTATATCTTTTGCATACATCTGATCCTTCCATAGGATAGATTCCTGGGAATGAGACTGAGAGTTAGAGGGTCTATGATTTACATTTGGAGAGTCAAACTGCCCTGCAGAAAGGTTACGTAAGTCTGCGCTTCCACTAAAAGGTTGTAAGTGTCTTTCCCCCGCTCATCCTTACCAATGTTGTACATTATCAATCTGTTTTTTCTCATTCTAAAGGGCAAAAAAGAATCTTATTTTTTATTTTAAAGAGAAAAAAAAATAACAAAATTACAACCACAAAGACAAAAACAAAACAACACAAAAGCAATAAAATGATACATAATTTCAAAAGAAGATAGGAAATTAACAATGGTTGTTATATTACATATTGTTATCTTCAACGAAGTTGCTCAGATTATCAGATGTAAGCATGCAAGATTGATCAAACCATTAAAGAGAATAAAAAATAATAAAAAACATTAAAAACAATTCAGAGCTTCACTGAACAAGATGGTTGGAATTCAACAACTGTTGTTGTTATATCACATATTGTCATCTTCAAATTAGTTGTTCAGATTACCAGATATAAGCATGCAAAATTGGTCAAAAAAGTTTAAGCTTTAACTGTTCCTTTCAGTGAACCATTAGACATCATCAGTACAATTATCCCAGCTATCCTTGTATATATATGTATATATATATTTCTTCTTTTCTCTTTCCCCTCATCCCAGTTGTTTCTTCCCTTTGAGTAATTTCTTTCCCTTTCACAATATCAATTGTACATTTTGGATTTGATTTACTCTGGAGTATAGTATGGTACAACCACTGTGGAACTCAGTGCGGAAATTCCTCAAAAAACTAGGATTAGAGGTCCCATTTGACCCAGCTATTCCTCTTCTGGGTATTTTCCCAGAAGAATTGAAAACATCACACCACAGAATATATGTGCACCCAGATTTATAGCAGCGCAGTCTTGGAAACAGCGCAAATGCCCATCAACTGAGGAAAGTATAAGAAAATGTGGTATTTTTATACAATGGAGTATTCTCACCTATAAAAAAGATAAATGAGAGGCTTTTATAGGTAAATGGATGCAGTTAGAGACCATACTTATAGATGAAATAAATCAGACCTTCATGTGTAAACACCGCATTGTCTCTCTAGTGTAAAAACCTGAAAGAGTAAATAAAACCTGAAAAGTACAAAAAAAACTTAAAATAACATTTTTTAGTTAATGGTGAAGGTGAGCCATCTTTTTATCTTTTAGATCTTGGCTCCAATGTGATCTCCTCAAAGAGGCCTTTTCAGACCAACTAATTTGGTAACCGACACAGCACTTAGAGCCCAGGAGCTCAATACATATTTGTTGAGCGAATAAATGACTACGTGAGTGAATGTTAACTGATTGTGTATATCTCCTCTTGATGAATTTTAGCTCGTGTCCTTTGCCTAGATTTCTGTTGGTTTGTCTTATTGATTTGTGGAAACATTTTATGTACTAAAGATCAGTGTTCTGTAACAGAAACACAATGGAAGCCACATAGCTGATTATAAATTTTCTAGTAGTCATGTTGAAAAAGTAAAAGTGAACAAAATTAACTTTAATAATATATATTTTATTAAATTCAACATGTCCAAAATATTATCATTACAACATGTTAAACTAATCACTTTTCAAGTGCTCAGTAGACAACTGTACTGAGTAGCATGGGAAATAATACTCCTCTTTTTTTTTTTTTTTGTTTTTCTCCAGTACCGGGAACCGCACTCACAACCTTGCGCTTGCCAGGCAGGCGCTTTTGCCCTGAGCTAGATCCCCAGCCCCGATAATACTCCTCTGTGTGGTATTTATTTGGCAAAATTTTCTCCTGGTATATTATTATTCTATTTTATTTTAGTTTAGTTTAGTTTAGGTGCTGGCAATTGAACTTAGGACCTTGCGCTTGCCAGGCATGCACTTGTGCCACTGAGCTATATCCCCAGCCCTGTTATTCTTTTAAAAACATGATTATTACAACTTTGATTTTGATACAGCTTAAGGCTCACACGAAGTCACAAAGATAGTGACTTCAGTCAGTATCCCCTCCTGATGGTATCCTAGGTAACCACAGCACTTTGTCAAAACATGGAAAGTGACACTAGTACAAAGTAACTCAGGTACAGAATTATTCAGGTTTCACCCATTTTTACATGCACTCTTTTTTTGCATGTTTACAGTTCTACACAGTTTTGTAGAACTTTGTGCACTCCAGTAACTATGGCTGCAATCAGGATACAGCGCTGCCCCATTACTACAAAGACGTTCCCTCAGTTATTCAATTGAAGTCATGCTCTACCTCCATGCACTCCCCTTCTGCTCTGTTCTGTTCTGTTCTGTTCTGTTCTGTTCTGTTCTGTTCTGTTCTGTTCTGTTCGTTCTGTTCTGTTCTTAGATAGGGTCTTGCTAAATTGCCCAGGCTGACCTGGAATTTAGAATCCTCCTGCCTCAGCCTCCTAATTAGCTGGGATTACAGGTGTGTTCCACTACACCTGGCTGCCCAGTGCCTTTTCACTTGTGGTATTTTGATGATGCCTGGAGTTTCAAGGCTATAGAACTCACAATTTCATCAAATAACTGCTTTTGAGTGCTAAGCAGCCAATGACTATTTGTTTATTCCACGAAGTATGTTAAAAAGAAGTGCTTTTAATTTCATCCCAGCTTTTATTTTCCTCTGCAATGAAAATGAACTTTTATCAGAATATAGAACAAATGGGTCTCTCACATATTTTGTAAGCACTCCAGAATTCTCTGCAGTGTCTCTTTGTTTTTTTTTTTTCTGTGCCTTGAGCTCACGCTTGCAAAATACAAGAGTCAGCACAAAACCTAGCAAGAACACCCCGGTTTATATCACGTGCCTTGAGCCAGTGAGTGTCACACCTCAACAAAAAAGTGTGCAAGGTCCTCCCTCTGGTAGTAAACCTAATGACACCACAGTCCTTGCATATGGTTATTTGGAGAGTATTTGTACACCTCTTTCCTGGATGGACACATGATACAAAACCACCAAAGGAAAGTTGGTCAGGAGCCAGAAGGGAGGGTGTCTGATTCTATGCTGAAGCTTAAGGAGGCTGAAGCGAGGAGCAGCAAGACTGTTGCGAGGCCCTTCCATGACTCCTGGCACACATCCCTGTCAAAGGCACACAGCCCTGCACCCACGCTTAAGAAGGACACAGTGATCCATCAATTCTGACAGTCTGGCTCTGATGTTCCAGGAGTTTGTGATACTTACTCCACTGTTGTAAGTTAGGGAAAAGTGGGAAGTACTTTACCACTTCCCTCTGATCTGCAGAGCACGACAGTTGCTACATCCCACCTGATACCCTACACAGAGCAGCATCACCTATGGGATTGTTGCCAGTGAGAACCAGGGAGCAAACTCTCCAAAGTTATATCTTTTTTTTTTTTTTTTTTTTTT